>NW_028270177.1:74365690-74685341 GCF_037043375.1 Chiloscyllium plagiosum
ACTCACACACACACACAGCGAGGGAGGAACACACACACACACAGCGAGGGAGGGACACACACACACAGCGAGGGAGGGACACACACAAATACAGCGTGCGAGGGACACACACAAATACAGCGAGCGAGGGACACACACACACAGCGAGGGAGGGACACGCTCACACACAGCAAGGGAGGGACACGCTCACACACAGCGAGGGAGGGACACGCTCACACACAGCGAAGGAGGGACACGCTCACACAGAGCGAGGGACGGACACGCTCACACACAGCGAGGGAGGGACACCACACACACAGCGAGGGAGGGACACGCACACACAGCGAGAGAGGGACACACACACTGCGAGGGAGGTCACGCACACACAGCGAAGGAGGGACACGCACAAAGCGAGAGAGGGACACACACACACACAGATAGGGAGGGACACACACACACACAGCGTGGGAGGGACACACACTCACAGCGAGTGAAAGACACACACTCACAGCGAGGGAGAGACAAACACACACACAGCGAGGAAGGGACACGCGCACACACACACACTGCGAGGGAGTTCACGCACACAAACACAGCGAGGGAGGGACACGCACACACACAGCGAGGGAGGGGCACACACACTCACACAGAGGGAGGGACACGCACACACGCAGCGAGGGAGGAACACACACACAGCGAGGGAGGGACAAGCACCCACACAGCGAGGGAGGGACACACACACACACAGCGAGGGAGGGACACACACACATAGTGAGGGAGGGACACACACACACAGCGACGGAGGGACACACGCACATACAGCGAGGGAGGGACACACACACATCGAGGGAAGGACACACACACACACAGGGAGGGAGGGACACACACACACAGCGAGGGAGGGACACACGCACATACAGCGAGGGAGGGACACACACACATCGAGGGAAGGACACACACACACACAGCGAGGGAGGGACACACACACACAGCGAGGGAGGGACACACACACACAGTGAGGGAGGGAAACGCACACACAGCGAGGGAGGAACACGCACACACACAGCGAGGGAGGGGCACACACACTCACACAGAGGGAGGGACACGCACACACGCAGCGAGGGAGGAACACACACACACACACACACAGCGAGGGAGGGACACACACACAGCGAGGGTGGTACACACACACACCCATCGAGGGAAGGACACACACACACAGCAAGGGAGCGACATACACACACACAGCGAGGGAGGGACACACACAAACACAGCGAGGAAGGGACACACACACAAACAGCGAGGGAGGGACACGCAGACGCAAGCACACACAGCGAGGGAGGGACACACACACACACATCGAGGGAAGGACACACACACACACAGCGAGGGAGGGACACACACACACACAGCGAGGGAGGGACACACACACACAGCGAGGGAGGGACACACATACACACAGCGAGGGAGGGACACACACACACACAGCAAGGGAGGGACAAACACACACAGCGAGAGAGGGACACACACACAGCGAGGTAGGGACACGCACACACACACGCACACTCAGCGAGGGACGGACACGTTTACACACACACACACACACACACTCACAGCGAGGGAGTGGCACACACACTCACAGCGAGGGAGGGACACGCTCACACACAGCGAGGGAGGGACACGCTCACACACAGCGTGGGAGGGACACGCTCACACACAGCGAGGAACGGACACCACACACACAGCGAGGGAGGGACACCACACACACAGCGAGGGAGGGACACGCACACACAGCGAGGTAGGTCACGCACACAAACACACACACACACAGCGAGGGAGGGAAACAGACACACAGCGAGGGAGGGACACACACACACACACAGCGAGGGAGTGAAACACACACACACACAGCGAGGGAGTGACACACACACACACACTGCGAGGGAGGGACACACACACAGCGAGGGAGGGACACACACAAATACAGCGAGCGAGGGACACACACAAATACAGCGAGCGAGGGACACACACACACAGCGAGGGAGTGACACACACACACACAGCGAGGGAGTGACACACACACACACAGCGAGGGAGGGACACGCACACACAGCGAGGGAGGGGCACGTTCGTACACACACATACACACACACACACACACACAACACACACACAGCGAGGGAGAGACACACATAAACACAGCGAGGGAGGGACACACACAAAAACAGCGAGGGAGGGACACACACACTCACAGCGAGGGAGAGACACGAACACTCACAGCGTGGGAGAGACACACACTCACAGCGAGGGAGAAACACACACACACACATGGTCAGGAAGGGGAACACACACACAGTGAGGGAGGGAGGGACACTCACACACTGACTCACAGAGCGAGGGAGGGACACACACACACACACACACTCTTACACAGCGAGGGAGGGAAAGACACACAGACACACAGCGAGGGAGACACACACACACACTCACAGCGATAGAGACACACACACACACACACAGAGCGAGGGAGGGACACGCACGCACACACAGCGAGGGAGAGACACACACAAACTCAGTGAGGGAGGGACACACACAAACAGCGAGGGAGCGACACTCACACACACACACACACACACACGCACAGCGAGGGAGGGACACACACACAGCGACGGAGGGACACACACACACACAGCGAGGGAGGGACACACACACACACACACACACAGCGAGGGAGGGACACACACACAAACACACATAGTCAGGGAGGGGGGGACACACACAGTGAGAGAGGGAGGGACACACACTCACACAGCGAGGGAGGGACACATACACACACACACACACACACAGAAGGGAGGGACACACACACACAGTGAGGGAGGGACACGCACACACACAGCGAAAGAGGGACACGCACAAACACAGCGAGGGAGAGACACGCACATAGTGAGGGAGGACACGCACACAGCGAGGGAGGACACGCACACAGCCACAACGAGGGAGGGACAAACACACACACGGCGAGGGAGGGACTCACACACACACACAGCGAGGGAGGGACACACACACGCAGCGAGGGAGGGACACGCACGCACACACATACAGCGAGGGAGGGACACACACACAGCGAGGGACACGCACACACACAGTCAGGGAGGGACACACACACACACACACACACACACACACACACACAGTGAGGGAGGAACACACACACTCACAGCGAGGGAGAGACACACACACACATAGCCAGGAGGGTCACACGCACACACAGCGAGGGAGGGATACATTCACACAGCAAGGGAGGGCACACACTCACAGCGAGGGAGGGACACACACACACACAGCGAGGGAGGGACACACACACACACACACACAGCGAGGGAGAGACACGCACACTCACAGCGAGGGAGAGACACACACACACACACACAGCGAGGGAGGGACACACACACACACAGCGAGGGAGGGACACACACACTCACAGCGAGGGAGGGACACACACACTCACAGTGAGGTGGAGACACGCACACTCACAGCGAGGGAGAGACACGCACACTCACACGAGGGAGACACACACTCACATAGTCAGGGAGGGGGACACACACACAGTGAGGGAGGGAGGGACACACACACAGCGATGGAGGGACACACACACACACACACACACACAGAGCGAGAGAGGGAAACTCACACACACACACGCAGCGAGGGAGACACACAGGCACTCACAGCGAGGGAGACACACATACACACACACAGCGAGGTAGGAACACACACACACAGACAGAGCGAGTGAGGGACACGCACACACAGTAAGGGTGGGACACGCACACACAGCAAGGGTGAGACACGCACACACAGCAAGGGAGGGACACGCACACACACACAGCGATGGAGGGACACGCTCACACACAGCGAGGGAGGGACACGCACGCACACAGCGAGGGAGAGACACGCACAAACTCAGCGAGGGAGGGTCACACACACACACATACACACACACAGCGAGGGAGGAACACACACACACAGACAGAGCGAGTGAGGGACACGCACACACAGTAAGGGTGGGACACGCACACACAGCAAGGGTGAGACACGCACACACAGCAAGGGAGGGACACACACACACACACAGCGAGGGAGGGACACACACACACAGCGAGGGAGGGACACGCACACACACACGCACACACAGCGAGGGAGGGACACGTGCTGGCACACACACACACACACACACACACAGCCAGGGAGGGACACGCACACAAGGCGAGGGAGGGACACGTTCACACACACACACAACACACACACAGCGAGGTAGGGACACGCACACACAGCGAGGGAGGGACAAAATCACACACAGCGAGGGAGGGACACACACACACACACAGCGAGGGAGGGACACGCTCACACGTCGAAGGACGAACACGCACACATAGCGTGGGAGGGACACGCACACACAGCGAGGGAGGGACACGCACACACACAGCGAGGGAGGGACACGCTCACACACAGCGAGGGAGGGACACGCTCACTCACAGCGAGGGAGGGTGACGCTCACACACAGCGAGGGAGGGTCACGATCACACACAGCGAGGGAGGGACACACGCACACAGCGAGGGAGGGACACGCTCACACACAGCGAGGGAGGGACACCACACACACAGCGAGGGAGGGACACGCACACACAGCGAGGGAGGTCACGCACACACACACACACGCACACACACACAGCGAGGGAGGGACACAGGCACACAGCGAGGGAGTGACACACACACACACACAGCGAGGGAGTGACACACACACACATACAGCGAGGGAGGGACACACTCACACACAGCGAGGGAGGGACACACACACACACAGCGAGGGAGGGACACACACAAATACAGCGAGCGAGGGACACACACAAATACAGCGAGCGAGGGACACACACACACAGCGAGGGAGGGACACACACACACACAGCGAGGGAGGAACACACACACACACACAGCGAGGGAGGGACACGCACACACACACGCACACACAGCGAGGGAGGGACACGTGCTGGCACACACACACACACACACACACACACAGCCAGGGAGGGACACGCACAAAAGGCGAGGGAGGGACACGTTCACACACACACACAACACACACACAGCGAGGGAGGGACACGCACACACAGCGAGGGAGGGACAAAATCACACACAGCGAGGGAGGGACACACACACACACACACAGCGAGGGAGGGACACGCTCACACGTCAAAGGAGGAACACGCACACATAGCGTGGGAGGGACACGCACACACAGCGAGGGAGGGACACGCACACACACAGCGAGGGAGGGACACGCTCACATACAGCGAGGGAGGGACACGCTCACTCACAGCGAGGGAGGGTCACGCTCACACACAGCGAGGGAGGGTCACGCTCACACACAGCGAGGGAAGGACACACACACACAGCGAGGGAGGGACACGCTCACACACAGCGAGGGAGGGACACCACACACACAGCGAGGGAGGGACACGCACACACAGCGAGGGAGGTCACGCACACACACACACGCACGCACACACACACCGATGGAGGGACACAGACACACAACGAGGGAGTAACACACAAACAGCGAGGGAGTGACTCACACACACACACAGCGAGGGAGGAACACACACACACACAGCGAGGGAGGGACACACACACACAGCGAGGGAGGGACACACACAAATACAGCGTGCGAGGGACACACACAAATACAGCGAGCGAGGGACACACACACACAGCGAGGGAGGGACACGCTCACACACAGCAAGGGAGGGACACGCTCACACACAGCGAGGGAGGGACACGCTCACACAGAGCGAGGGAGGGACACGCTCACACACAGCGAGGGAGGGACACCACACACACAGCGAGGGAGGGACACGCACACACAGCGAGAGAGGGACACACACACTGCGAGGGAGGTCACGCACACACAGCGAGGGAGGGACACGCACAAAGCGAGAGAGGGACACACACACACACAGATAGGGAGGGACACACACACACACAGCGTGGGAGGGACACACACTCACAGCGAGTGAAAGACACACACTCACAGCGAGGGAGAGACAAACACACACACAGCGAGGAAGGGACACGCGCACACACACACACTGCGAGGGAGTTCACGCACACAAACACAGCGAGGGAGGGACACGCACACACACAGCGAGGGAGGGGCACACACACTCACACAGAGGGAGGGACACGCACACACGCAGCGAGGGAGGAACACACACACAGCGAGGGAGGGACAAGCACCCACACAGCGAGGGAGGGACACACACACACACAGCGAGGGAGGGACACACACACACAGTGAGGGAGGGACACACACACACAGCGACGGAGGGACACACGCACATACAGCGAGGGAGGGACACACACACATCGAGGGAAGGACACACACACACACAGCGAGGGAGGGACACACACACACAGCGAGGGAGGGACACACGCACATACAGCGAGGGAGGGACACACACACACACAGCGAGGGAGGGACACACACACACAGTGAGGGAGGGACACACACACACAGCGACGGAGGGACACACGCACATACAGCGAGGGAGGGACACACACACATCGAGGGAAGGACACACACACACACAGCGAGGGAGGGACACACACACACAGCGAGGGAGGGACACACGCACATACAGCGAGGGAGGGACACACACACATCGAGGGAAGGACACACACACACACAGCGAGGGAGGGACACACACACACAGCGAGGGAGGGACACACACACACAGTGAGGGAGGGAAACGCACACAAAGCGAGGGAGGAACACGCACACACACAGCGAGGGAGGGGCACAAACACTCACACAGAGGGAGGGACACGCACACACGCAGCGAGGGAGGAACACACACACACACACACACAGCGAGGGAG
This sequence comes from Chiloscyllium plagiosum, assembly GCF_037043375.1. Taxonomy (NCBI): domain Eukaryota; kingdom Metazoa; phylum Chordata; class Chondrichthyes; order Orectolobiformes; family Hemiscylliidae; genus Chiloscyllium; species Chiloscyllium plagiosum. The sequence goes on from NW_028270177.1 coordinate 74,372,609, forward strand.
GGACACACACACAGCGAGGGTGGTACACACACACACCCATCGAGGGAAGGACACACACACACAGCAAGGGAGCGACATACACACACACAGCGAGGGAGGGACACACACAAACACAGCGAGGAAGGGACACACACACAAACAGCGAGGGAGGGACACGCAGACGCAAGCACACACAGCGAGGGAGGGACACACACACACACATCGAGGGAAGGACACACACACACACAGCGAGGGAGGGACACACACACACACAGCGAGGGAGGGACACACACACACAGCGAGGGAGGGACACACATACACACAGCGAGGGAGGGACACACACACACACAGCAAGGGAGGGACAAACACACACAGCGAGAGAGGGACACACACACAGCGAGGGAGGGACACGCACACACACACGCACACTCAGCGAGGGACGGACACGTGTACACACACACACACACACACTCACAGCGAGGGAGTGGCACACACACTCACAGCGAGGGAGGGACACGCTCACACACAGCGAGGGAGGGACACGCTCACACACAGCGTGGGAGGGACACGCTCACACACAGCGAGGAAGGGACACCACACACACAGCGAGGGAGGGACACCACACACACAGCGAGGGAGGGACACGCACACACAGCGAGGTAGGTCACGCACACACACACACACACACAGCGAGGGAGGGAAACAGACACACAGCGAGGGAGGGACACACACACACACACAGCGAGGGAGTGAAACACACACACACAGCGAGGGAGTGACACACACACACACACTGCGAGGGAGGGACACACACACAGCGAGGGAGGGACACACACAAATACAGCGAGCGAGGGACACACACAAATACAGCGAGCGAGGGACACACACACACAGCGAGGGAGTGACACACACACACACACACAGCGAGGGAGTGACACACACACACACAGCGAGGGAGGGACACGCACACACAGCGAGGGAGGGGCACGTTCGTACACACACATACACACACACACGCACACACACAACACACACACATCGAGGGAGAGACACACATAAACACAGCGAGGGAGGGACACACACAAAAACAGCGAGGGAGGGACACACACACTCACAGCGAGGGAGAGACACGCACACTCACAGCGAGGGAGAGATACGAACACTCACAGCGAGGGAGAGACACGAACACTCACAGCGAGGGAGAGACACACACTCACAGCGAGGGAGAAACACACACACACACACACATAGTCAGGAAGGGGGACACACACACAGTGAGGAAGGGAGGGACACACACACACACACACAGAGCGAGGGAGGGACACACACACAGTATCACACAGCGAGGGAGGGAAAGACACACAGACACACAGCGAGGGAGACACACACACACTCACAGCGAGGGAGACACACACACACTCACAGCGAGGGAGGGACACAGCGAGAGAGGGACACACACACACAGCGAGGGAGGCACACATACACACACACAGCGAGGGAGGGACACACACACACCACGAGGGAGGAACACACACACACAGCGAGGGAAGGTCACACACACACACGGCGAGGGAGGGACACAGACACACAGCGAGGGAGTGACACACACACACGGCGAGGGAGGGACACAGACACACAGCGAGGGAGGGATACACACACAAACTCAGCGAGGGAGGGTCACACACACACACGGCGAGGGAGGGACACAGACACACAGCGAGGGAGTGACACACACACAAACTCAGCGAGGGAGGGTCACACACGCACACGGCGAGGGAGGGACACAGACACACAGCGAGGGAGTGACACACACACACACACACACGCAGCGAGGGAGTGACACACACACACACACAAACTCAGCGAGGGAGGGTCACACACACACATGGCGAGTGAGGGACACAGACACACAGCGAGGGAGTGACACACACACACGGCGAGGGAGGGACACAGACACACAGCGAGGGAGGGACACACACACAAACTCAGCGAGGGAGGGTCACACACACACACGGCGAGGGAGGGACACAGACACACAGCGAGGGAGTGACACACACACAAACTCAGCGAGGGAGGGTCACACACACACACAGAGCGAGGGAGGGTCACAGACACACAGCGAGGGAGTGACACACACACAGACTCAGCGAGGGAGGGTCACACACACACACGGGGAGGGAGGGACACGCACACACACACGGCGAGGGAGGGACAGGGACACACAGCGAGGGAGGGACACACACACATACACGGCGAGGGAGGGACACAGACACACAGCGAGGGAAGGACACGCACACACACACGCACACTCAGCGAGGGACGGACACGTGCACACACACACACACACTCACAGCGAGGGAGTGGCACACAACTCACAGCGAGGGAGGGACACGCTCACACACAGCGAGGGAGGGACACGCTCACACACAGCGTGGGAGGGACACGCTCACACACAGCGAGGAAGGGACACCACACACACAGCGAGGGAGGGACACCACACACACAGCGAGGGAGGGACACGCACACACAGCGAGGTAGGTCACGCACACACACACACACACACACAGCGAGGGAGGGAAACAGACACAAAGCGAGGGAGGGACACACACACACACACAGCGAGGGAGTGAAACACACACACACACAGCGAGGGAGTGACACACACACACACACTGCGAGGGAGGGACACACACACAGCGAGGGAGGGACACACACAAATACAGCGAGCGAGGGACACACACAAATCCAGCGAGCGAGGGACACACACACACAGCGAGGGAGTGACACACACACACACACACAGCGAGGGAGTGACACACACACACACAGCGAGGGAGGGACACGCACACACAGCGAGGGAGGGGCACGTTCGTACACACACATACACACACACACACACACACACACACACAACACACACACAGCGAGGGTGAGACACACATAAACACAGCGAGGGAGGGACACACACAAAAACAGCGAGGGAGGGACACACACACTCACAGCGAGGGAGAGACACGCACACTCACAGCGAGGGAGAGATACGAACACTCACAGCGAGGGAGAGACACGAACACTCACAGCGAGGGAGAGACACACACTCACAGCGAGGGAGAAACACACACACACACACACATAGTCAGGAAGGGGGACACACACACAGTGAGGAAGGGAGGGACACACACACACACACAGAGCGAGGGAGGGACACACACACACTATCACACAGCGAGGGAGGGAAAGACACACAGACACACAGCGAGGGAGACACACACACACTCACAGCGAGGGAGACACACACACACACACAGCGAGGGAGGCACACATACACACACACAGCGAGGGAGGAACACACACACACCACGAGGGAGGAACACACACACACAGCGAGGGAAGGTCACACACACACACGGCGAGGGAGGGACACAGACACACAGCGAGGGAGTGACACACACACACGGCGAGGGAGGGACACAGACACACAGCGAGGGAGGGATACACACACAAACTCAGCGAGGGAGGGTCACACACACACACGGCGAGGGAGGGACCCACACACAGACTCAGCGAGGGAGGGTCACACACACACACGGGGAGGGAGGGACACGCACACACACACGGCGAGGGAGGGACAGGGACACACAGCGAGGGAGGGACACACACTCATACACGGCGTGGGAGGGACACGGACACACAGCGAGGGAGGGACACGCACACACACACGCACACTCAGCGAGGGACGGACACGTGTACACACACACACACACACTCACAGCGAGGGAGTGGCACACACACTCACAGCGAGGGAGGGACACGCTCACACACAGCGAGGGAGGGACACGCTCACACACAGCGTGGGAGGGACACGCTCACACACAGCGAGGAAGGGACACCACACACACAGCGAGGGAGGGATACCACACACACAGCGAGGGAGGGACAGGCACACACAGCGAGGTAGGTCACGCACACACACACACACACACTGCGAGAGAGTGAAACAGACACACAGCGAGGGAGGGACACACACACACACACACAGCGAGGGAGTGAAACACACACACACACAGCGAGGGAGTGACACACACACACACACTGCGAGGGAGGGACACACACACAGCGAGGGAGGGACACACACAAATACAGCGAGCGAGGGACACACACAAATACAGCGAGCGAGGGACACACACACACAGCGAGGGAGTGACACACACACACACACACAGCGAGGGAGTGACACACACACACACAGCGAGGGAGGGACACGCACGCACAGCGAGGGAGGGGCACGTTCGTACACACACATACACACACACACACACACACACACAACACACACACAGCGAGGGAGAGACACACATAAACACAGCGAGGGAGGGACACACACAAAAACAGCGAGGGAGGGACACACACACTCACAGCGAGGGAGAGACACGCACACTCACAGCGAGGGAGAGATACGAACACTCACAGCGAGGGAGAGACACGAACACTCACAGCGAGGGAGAGACACACACTCACAGCGAGGGAGAAACACACACACACACAAATAGTCAGGAAGGGGGACACACACACAGTGAGGAAGGGAGGGACACACACACACACACACACAGAGCGAGGGAGGGACACACACACACTATCACACAGCGAGGGAGGGAAAGACACACAGACACACAGCGAGGGAGACACACACACACTCACAGCGAGGGAGACACACACACACTCACAGCGAGGGAGGGACACAGCGAGAGAGGGACACACACACACAGCGAGGGAGGCACACATACACACACACAGCGAGGGAGGAACACACACACACCACGAGGGAGGAACACACACACACAGCGAGGGAAGGTCACACACACACACGGCGAGGGAGGGACACAGACACACAGCGAGGGAGTGACACACACACAAACTCAGCGAGGGAGGGTCACACACGCACACGGCGAGGGAGGGACACAGACACACAGCGAGGGAGTGACACACACACACACACACACGCAGCGAGAGAGGGACACAGACACACAGCGAGGGAGTTACACACACACAAACTCAGCGAGGGAAGGTCACACACACACACGGCGAGGGAGGGACACGGACACACAGCGAGGGAGTGACACACGCACAAACACAGCGAGGGAGGGACACGCACACACACAGCGAGGGAGGGACACGCACATACACACACAGCGAGGGAGGGACACGCACACACACACACACATCGAGGGAGGGACACACACACAGCGAGGGAGGGACACACACACACACAGCGAGGGAGGGACACACACACACACAGCGAGGGAGGGATACACACACACAGCGAGGGAGTGACACACACACAAACTCAGCGAGGCAGGTTCAGACACACACACGGCGAGGGAGGGACACAGACACACAGCGAGGGAGTGACACACACATACACACACACACACAGCGAGGGTGGGACACGCACAGACACAGCGAGGGAGGGACACGCACACACAGCGAGGGAGGGACACGCACACACACACGCACACTCAGCGAGGGACGGACACGTGCACACACACACACACACACAGCGAGGGAGGGACACACACTCACAGCGAGGGAGGGACACACACACTCACAGCGAGGGAGGGACACACACACACACAGCAAGGGAGAGACACGAACACTCACAGCGAGGGAGAGACACGAACACTCACAGCGAGGGAGAGACACACACTCACAGCGAGGGAGAAAAACACACACACACACACACACATAGTCAGGAAGGGGGACACACACACAGTGAGGGAGGAAGGGACACACACACACACACACACAGAGCGAGGGAGGGACACACACGCACACACACACACTCTCACACAGCGAGGGAGGGAAAGACACACAGACACACAGCGAGGGAGACACACACACTCACAGCGAGGGACACACACACACACACACACACACACACAGCGAGGGAGGGACAGACATACACACACACAGCGAGTGAGGGACACACATACACACACACAGCGAGGGAGGAACACACACACACAGCGAGGGAGTGACACACACACACAGTGAGGGAGGGTCACACACACACATGGCGAGTGAGGGACACAGACACACAGCGAGGGAGTGACACACACACACGGCGAGGGAGGGACACAGACACACAGCGAGGGAGGGACACACACACAAACTCAGCGAGGGAGGGTCACACACACACACGGCGAGGGAGGGACACAGACACACAGCGAGGGAGTGACACACACACAAACTCAGCGAGGGAGGGTCACACACACACACAGAGCGAGGGAGGGACACAGACACACAGCGAGGGAGTGACACACACACACACGGCGAGGGAGGGTCACAGACACACAGCGAGGGAGTGACACACACACAGACTCAGCGAGGGAGGGTCAAACACACACACGGGGAGGGAGGGACACGCACACACACACGGCGAGGGAGGGACAGGGACACACAGCGAGGGAGGGACACACACACATACACGGCGAGGGAGGGACACAGACACACAGCGAGGGAGGGACACACACACACAAACAGCGAGGGAGTGACACACACACACACACACAGCGAGGGAGTGACACACACACACACACTGCGAGGGAGGGACACACACACAGCGAGGGAGGGACACACACAAATACAGCGAGCGAGGGACACACACAAATACAGCGAGCGAGGGACACACACACACAGCGAGGGAGTGACACACACACACACACACAGCGAGGGAGTGACACACAGACACACAGCGAGGGAGGGACACGCACACACAGCGAGGGAGGGGCACGTTCGTACACACACATACACACACACACACACACACACACACACACACAACACACACACAGCGAGGGAGGGACACACATAAACACAGCGAGGGAGGGACACACACAAACACAGCGAGGGAGGGACACACACAGACACAGCGAGGGAGGGACACGCAGACACACACGCACACTCAGCGAGGGACGGACACGTGCACACACACACACACACAGCGAGGGAGGGACACAGACTCACACAGAGGGAGGGACACACACACTCACAGCGAGGGAGGGACACACACACTCACAGCGAGGGAGAGACACACACACTCACAGCGAGGGAGGGACACATACACTCACAGCGAGGGAGAGGCACGCACACTCACAGCGAGGGAGAGATACGAACACTCACAGCGAGGGAGAGACACGAACACTCACAGCGAGGGAGAGACACACACTCACAGCGAGGGTGAAACACACACACATAGTCAGGAAGGGGGACACACACACAGTGAGGAAGGGAGGGACACACACACACACACAGAGCGAGGGAGGGACACACACACTATCACACAGCGAGGGAGGGAAAGACACACAGACACACAGCGAGGGAGACACACACACACTCACAGCGAGGGAGACACACACACACTCACAGCGAGGGAGGGACACAGCGAGAGAGGGACACACACACACAGCGAGGGAGGGACCCACATACACAAACACAGCGAGGGAGGAACACACACACACCACGAGGGAGGAACACACACACACAGCGAGGGAAGGTCACACACACACACGGCGAGGGAGGGACACAGACACACAGCGAGGGAGTGACACACACACACGGCGAGGGAGGGACACAGACACACAGCGAGGGAGGGATACACACACAAACTCAGCGAGGGAGGGTCACACACACACACGGCGAGGGAGGGACACAGACACACAGCGAGGGAGTGACACACACACACACACACACACGGCGAGGGAGGGACACAGACACACAGCGAGGGAGTTACACACACACAAACTCAGCGAGGGAGGGTCACACACACACACGGCGAGGGAGGGACACGCACACTCACACGGCGAGGGAGGGACACAGACACACAGCGAGGGAGTTACACACGCACAAACACAGCGAGGGAGGGACACGCACACACACAGCGAGGGAGTGACACGCACATACACACACAGCGAGGGAGGGACACGCACACACACACACACATCGAGGGAGGGACACACACACAACGAGGGAGGGACACACACACACACAGCGAGGGAGGGACACACACACACACAGCGAGGGAGGGATACACACACACAGCGAGGGAGTGACACACACACAAACTCAGCGAGGCAGGGTCACACACACACACGGCGAGGGAGGGACACAGACACACAGCGAGGGAGTGACACACACATACACACACACACACAGCGAGGGTGGGACCCACACAACCACAGCGAGGGAGGGACACACACAGACACAGCGAGGGAGGGACATGCACACACAGCGAGGGAGGGACACGCACACACACACGCACACTCAGCGAGGGACGGACACGTGCACACACACACACACACAGCGAGGGAGGGACACACACTCACAGCGAGGGAGGGACACACACACTCACAGCGAGGGAGGGACACACACACTCACAGCGAGGGAGGGACACACACACACACAGCAAGGGAGAGACACGAACACTCACAGCGAGGGAGAGACACGAACACTCACAGCGAGGGAGAGACACACACTCACAGCGAGGGAGAAAAACACACACACACACACACACAGAGTCAGGAAGGGGGACACACACACAGTGAGTGAGGAAGGGACACACACACACACACACAGAGCGAGGGAGGGACACACACACACACACACACTCTCACACACAGCGAGGGAGGGAAAGACACACAGACACACATCGAGGGAGACACACACACACTCACAGCGAGGGACACACACACACACACACACACACACACACACACAGCGAGGGAGGGACACACATACACACACACAGCGAGGGAGGGACACACATACACACACACAGCGAGGGAGGAACACACACACACAGCGAGGGAGGAACACACACACACAGTGAGGGAGGGTCACACACACACACATGGGGAGTGAGGGACACAGACACACAGCGAGGGAATGACACACACGGCGAGGGTGGGACACAGACACACAGCGAGGGAGGGACACACACACAAACTCAGCGAGGGAGGGTCACACACACACGGCGAGGGAGGGAGACAGACACACAGCGAGGGAGTGACACACACACAAACTCAGCGAGGGAGGGTCACACACACACACAGAGCGAGGGAGGGACACACACACACAGCGAGGGAGTGACACACACACACACGGCGAGGGAGGGTCACAGACACACAGCGAGGGAGTGACACACACACAGACTCAGCGAGGGAGGGTCACACACACACACGGGGAGGGAGGGACACGCACACACACACGGCGAGGGAGGGACAGGGACACACAGCGAGGGAGTGACACACACACATACACGGCGAGGGAGGGACACAGACACACAGCGAGGGAGTGACACAGGCACAAACACAGCGACGGAGGGACACGCACACACAGAGCGAGGGAGGGACACGCACACACACACACAGCGAAGGAGGGACACGCACACACACACACACAGCGAGGGAGGGACACACACACACACACAGCGAGGGAGGGACACGCACACACACAGCGAGGGAGTGACACACACACAAACTCAGCGAGGCAGGGTCACACACACACACGGCGAGGGAGGGACACAGACACACAGCGAGGGAGTGACACACACATACACACACACACACAGCGAGGGAGGGACCCACACAAACACAGCGAGGGAGGGACACACACAGACACAGCGGGGGAGGGACACGCACACACAGCGAGGGAGGGACACGCACACACACACGCACACTCAGCGAGGGACGGACACGTGCACACACACACACACACACAGCGAGGGAGGGACACACACTCACAGCGAGGGAGGGACACACACACTCACAGCGAGGTAGGGACACACACACTCACAGCGAGGGAGGGACACACACACACACAGCAAGGGAGAGACACGAACACTCACAGCGAGGGAGAGACACGAACACTCACAGCGTGGGAGAGACACACACTCACAGCGAGGGAGAAACACACACACACACATGGTCAGGAAGGGGGACACACACACAGTGAGGGAGGGAGGGACACACACACACTCACTCACAGAGCGAGGGAGGGACACACACACACACACACACTCTCACACAGCGAGGGAGGGAAAGACACACAGACACACAGCGAGGGAGACACACACACACTCACAGCGAGAGAGAAACACACACACACACACACACACACAGCGAGGGAGGGACACGCACGCACACACAGCGAGGGAGAGACACACACAAACTCAGTGAGGGAGGGACACACACAAACAGCGAGGGAGCGACACACACACACACACACATTGTCAGGGAGGGGGGGACACACATAGTGAGAGAGGGAGGGACACACTCACACAGCGAGGGAGGGAGACACACACACACACACACACACACACACACAGCGAGGGAGGGACACACACAAACACACACACACAGTGAGGGAGGGACACGCACACACACACACTCTCACACAGCGAGGGAGGGAAAGACACACACACACACAGCGAGGGAGACACACACAAATAGCGAGGGAGGGACACACACACACACACAGCGAGAGAGGGACACACACACACAGCGAGAGAGGGACACACACACACACACACACAGCGAGCGAGGGACACACATACAGACACACAGCGATGGAGGGACACACGTACACACACAGCGAGGGAGGAACACACACACACACACACAGCGAGGGAGGGACACACACACACACACACAGCGAGGGAGGGACACACATGCACACACACAGCGAGGGAGGAACACACACACACAAACACACACACACACACACATGGCGAGGGAGGCACACACACACACACAGCGAGGGAGGGACACACACACACACACACACACAGCGAGGGAGGGACACAGACACACAGCGAGGGAGAGACACCCACAAACTCAGCGAGGGAGGGTCACACACACACACGGCGACGGAGGGACACAGACACACAGCGAGGGAGGAACACACACACACAACGCGAGGGAGGGACACACACACACACACACACACACACAAACACAGCGAGGGTGGGACACACACAAACACAGCGAGGGAGGGACCCACACAAACACAGCGAGGGAGGGACACACACAGATACAGCGAGGGAGGGACACGCACACACAGCGAGGGAGGGACACGCACACACACACGCACACGGCGAGGGAGGGACACACACACACACACAGCGAGGGAGACACACACACACTCACAGCGAGGGAGACACACACACACACATAGCCAGGGAGGGACACGCACACACACAGCGAGGGAGGGACACACACACAGCGAGGGAGTCACACACACAGACAGCGAGGGAGGGACACACACACACACAGCGAGGGAGGGACACACACACAGCGAGGGAGGGACACACACAAACTCAACGAGGGTAGGACACGCACACACACAGCGAGGGAGGGACACGCACAAACAGAGCCAGGGAGGGACACACACACAGCGAGGGAGGGCCATACACACACACACACACACACACACACACACAGAGCGAGGGAGGGACAAACACAAACACAGCGAGGGAGGGACACATACAAACTCAATGAGGGAAGGACGCACACACACACACACACAGCGAGGGAGGGACACACACACAAACACACAGCGAGGGAGGGACACACAAACTCAGCGAGGGAGGGACACACACACAGCAAGGGAGGGACACGCACACACACAGCGAGGGAGGGACACACACACACACACACACAGCGTGGGAGGGACACACACACAGCGAGGGAGGGACACACACACAGCGAGGGAGGGACACACACACGCACAGCGAGGGAGGGACACACACACACACGGCGAGGGAGGGACACAGACACACAGCGAGGGAGTGACACACACATACACACGGCGAGGGAGGGACACAGACACACAGCGAGGGAGTGACACACACACAAACTCAGCGAGGGAGGGTCACACACACACACGGCGAGGGAGGGACACAGACACACAGCGAGGGAGTGACACACACATACACACAGCGAGGGAGGAACGCACACTCACACAGCGAGGGAGGGACACACACACACACACACACACACACAGCGAGGGAGGGACCCACACAAACACAGCGAGAGAGGGACACACACAGACACAGCGAGGGAGGGACACGCACACACAGCGAGGGAGAGACACACACACACACAGCGAGGGAGGGACACACACACAGCGAGGGAGGGACACACACAAACTCAACGAGTGTAGGACACGCACAGACACAGCGAGGGAGGGACACGCACTCACAGAGCCAGGGAGGGACACACACAGCGAGGGAGGGTCACACACACACACGGCGAGGGAGGGACACGCACACACACGCGGCGAGGGAGGGACACAGACACACAGCGAGGGAGTTACACACGCACAAACACAGCGAGGGAGGGACACGCACACACACAGCGAGGGAGTGACACGCACATACACACACAGCGAGGGAGGGACACGCACACACACACACACATCGAGGGAGGGACACACACACAACGAGGGAGGGACACACACACACACAGCGAGGGAGGGACACACACACACACAGCGAGGGAGGGATACACACACACAGCGAGGGAGTGACACACACACAAACTCAGCGAGGCAGGGTCACACACACACACGGCGAGGGAGGGACACAGACACACAGCGAGGGAGTGACACACACATACACACACACACACAGCGAGGGTGGGACCCACACAACCACAGCGAGGGAGGGACACACACAGACACAGCGAGGGAGGGACATGCACACACAGCGAGTTAGGGACACGCACACACACACGCACACTCAGCGAGGGACGGACACGTGCACACACACACACACACAGCGAGGGTGGGACACACACTCACAGCGAGGGAGGGACACACACACTCACAGCGAGGGAGGGACACACACACTCACAGCGAGGGAGGGACACACACACACACAGCAAGGGAGAGACACGAACACTCACAGCGAGGGAGAGACACGAACACTCACAGCGAGGGAGAGACACACACTCACAGCGAGGGAGAAAAACACACACACACACACACACAGAGTCAGGAAGGGGGACACACACACAGTGAGTGAGGAAGGGACACACACACACACACACACAGAGCGAGGGAGGGACACACACACACACACACACTCTCACACACAGCGAGGGAGGGAAAGACACACAGACACACATCGAGGGAGACACACACACACTCACAGCGAGGGACACACACACACACACACACACACACACACAGCGAGGGAGGGACACACATACACACACACAGCGAGGGAGGGACACACATACACACACACAGCGAGGGAGGAACACACACACACAGCGAGGGAGGAACACACACACACAGTGAGGGAGGGTCACACACACACACATGGGGAGTGAGGGACACAGACACACAGCGAGGGAATGACACACACGGCGAGGGTGGGACACAGACACACAGCGAGGGAGGGACACACACACAAACTCAGCGAGGGAGGGTCACACACACACGGCGAGGGAGGGAGACAGACACACAGCGAGGGAGTGACACACACACAAACTCAGCGAGGGAGGGTCACACACACACACAGAACGAGGGAGGGACACACACACACAGCGAGGGAGTGACACACACACACACGGCGAGGGAGGGTCACAGACACACAGCGAGGGAGTGACACACACACAGACTCAGCGAGGGAGGGTCACACACACACACGGGGAGGGAGGGACACGCACACACACACGGCGAGGGAGGGACAGGGACACACAGCGAGGGAGTGACACACACACATACACGGCGAGGGCGGGACACAGACACACAGCGAGGGAGTGACACAGGCACAAACACAGCGACGGAGGGACACGCACACACAGAGCGAGGGAGGGACACGCACACACACACACAGCGAAGGAGGGACACGCACACACACACACACAGCGAGGGAGGGACACACACACACACACAGCGAGGGAGGGACACGCACACACACAGCGAGGGAGTGACACACACACAAACTCAGCGAGGCAGGGTCACACACACACACGGCGAGGGAGGGACACAGACACACAGCGAGGGAGTGACACACACATACACACACACACACAGCGAGGGAGGGACCCACACAAACACAGCGAGGGAGGGACACACACAGACACAGCGGGGGAGGGACACGCACACACAGCGAGGGAGGGACACGCACACACACACGCACACTCAGCGAGGGACGGACACGTGCACACACACACACACACAGCGAGGGAGGGACACACACTCACAGCGAGGGAGGGACACACACACTCACAGCGAGGTAGGGACACACACACTCACAGCGAGGGAGGGACACACACACACACAGCAAGGGAGAGACACGAACACTCACAGCGAGGGAGAGACACGAACACTCACAGCGTGGGAGAGACACACACTCACAGCGAGGGAGAAACACACACACACACATGGTCAGGAAGGGGGACACACACACAGTGAGGGAGGGAGGGACACACACACACTCACTCACAGAGCGAGGGAGGGACACACACACACACACACACTCTCACACAGCGAGGGAGGGAAAGACACACAGACACACAGCGAGGGAGACACACACACACTCACAGCGAGAGAGAAACACACACACACACACACACACACACACAGCGAGGGAGGGACACGCACGCACACACAGCGAGGGAGAGACACACACAAACTCAGTGAGGGAGGGACACACACAAACAGCGAGGGAGCGACACACACACACACACACATTGTCAGGGAGGGGGGGACACACATAGTGAGAGAGGGAGGGACACACTCACACAGCGAGGGAGGGAGACACACACACACACACACACACACACACACACACACACAGCGAGGGAGGGACACACATAAACACACACACACAGTGAGGGAGGGACACGCACACACACACACTCTCACACAGCGAGGGAGGGAAAGACACACACACACACAGCGAGGGAGACACACACAAATAGCGAGGGAGGGACACACACACACACACAGCGAGAGAGGGACACACACACACAGCGAGAGAGGGACACACACACACACACACACAGCGAGCGAGGGACACACATACAGACACACAGCGATGGAGGGACACACGTACACACACAGCGAGGGAGGAACACACACACACACACACAGCGAGGGAGGGACACACACACACACACACAGCGAGGGAGGGACACACATGCACACACACAGCGAGGGAGGAACACACACACACAAACACACACACACACACACATGGCGAGGGAGGCACACACACACACACAGCGAGGGAGGGACACACACACACACACACACACAGCGAGGGAGGGACACAGACACACAGCGAGGGAGAGACACCCACAAACTCAGCGAGGGAGGGTCACACACACACACGGCGACGGAGGGACACAGACACACAGCGAGGGAGGAACACACACACACAACGCGAGGGAGGGACACACACACACACACACACACACACACACAAACACAGCGAGGGTGGGACACACACAAACACAGCGAGGGAGGGACCCACACAAACACAGCGAGGGAGGGACACACACAGATACAGCGAGGGAGGGACACGCACACACAGCGAGGGAGGGACACGCACACACACACGCACACGGCGAGGGAGGGACACACACACACACACAGCGAGGGAGACACACACACACTCACAGCGAGGGAGACACACACACACACATAGCCAGGGAGGGACACGCACACACACAGCGAGGGAGGGACACACACACAGCGAGGGAGTCACACACACAGACAGCGAGGGAGGGACACACACACACACAGCGAGGGAGGGACACACACACAGCGAGGGAGGGACACACACAAACTCAACGAGGGTAGGACACGCACACACACAGCGAGGGAGGGACACGCACAAACAGAGCCAGGGAGGGACACACACACAGCGAGGGAGGGCCATACACACACACACACACACACACACACAGAGCGAGGGAGGGACAAACACAAACACAGCGAGGGAGGGACACATACAAACTCAATGAGGGAAGGACGCACACACACACACACACAGCGAGGGAGGGACACACACACAAACACACAGCGAGGGAGGGACACACAAACTCAGCGAGGGAGGGACACACACACAGCAAGGGAGGGACACGCACACACACAGCGAGGGAGGGACACACACACACACACACACAGCGTGGGAGGGACACACACACAGCGAGGGAGGGACACACACACAGCGAGGGAGGGACACACACACGCACAGCGAGGGAGGGACACACACACACACGGCGAGGGAGGGACACAGACACACAGCGAGGGAGTGACACACACATACACACGGCGAGGGAGGGACACAGACACACAGCGAGGGAGTGACACACACACAAACTCAGCGAGGGAGGGTCACACACACACACGGCGAGGGAGGGACACAGACACACAGCGAGGGAGTGACACACACATACACACAGCGAGGGAGGAACGCACACTCACACAGCGAGGGAGGGACACACACACACACACACACACAGCGAGGGAGGGACCCACACAAACACAGCGAGAGAGGGACACACACAGACACAGCGAGGGAGGGACACGCACACACAGCGAGGGAGGGACACACACACACACAGCGAGGGAGGGACACACACACAGCGAGGGAGGGACACACACAAACTCAACGAGTGTAGGACACGCACAGACACAGCGAGGGAGGGACACGCACTCACAGAGCCAGGGAGGGACACACACAGCGAGGGAGGGACACACACACACACACACACACACACACAGCGAGGGAGGGGCAAACACATACAAACTCAATGAGGGAAGGACGCACACACACACACACACACAGCGAGGGAGGGACACACACACAAACACACAGCGAGGGAGGGACACGCACACACACAGCGAG
Source organism: Chiloscyllium plagiosum (assembly GCF_037043375.1). Taxonomy (NCBI): domain Eukaryota; kingdom Metazoa; phylum Chordata; class Chondrichthyes; order Orectolobiformes; family Hemiscylliidae; genus Chiloscyllium; species Chiloscyllium plagiosum. Next base: position 74,389,509 of record NW_028270177.1, read on the forward strand.
GGAGGGACACACAAACTCAGCGAGGGAGGGACGCACACACAGCGAGGGAGGGACACGCACACACACAGCGAGGGGAGGACACACACACAGAGCGAGGGAGGGACACACACACAGCGAGGGAGGGACACACACACACACAGCGAAGGTGGGACACACACACAGCGAGGGAGGGATACACACACACAGCGAGGGAGGGACACACACACACAGCGAGGGAGGGACACACGCACACACACAGCAAGGAGGGACACATTCACACACAGTGAGAGAGGGACACACATACACACAGCGCGGGAGGGACACGCACGCTCACCCGGAAGGGGGGACATGCACACACAGGAAGGGAGGGACGCGCACACACAGCAAGGGAGGGACACGCTCACGCACAGTGAGGGGGACACGCACACACTGCAAGAGTGAGAGACATGCATTCACACAGTGAGGGAGGGACACACACAGACACAACGAGGGAGGGACAGACACATACACACACACAGCGAGGGAGGGAAACACACAGACACACACACAGAGCGAGGGAGGGACACACACACTCACAGTGAGGGAAAAACACACACACACACAAACACACATCGTCAGGGAGGGGGACACACACACACAGCGAGGGAGGGACACACACACAGTGAGAGAGGGAGGGACACACACTCACACAGCGAGGGAGGGGCACACACACACACAGCGAGGGAGGGACACACACACACAGCGAGGGAGGGACACACACACACACACACAGTGAGGGAGGGACACACACACACACAGCGAGGGAGGGACACACACACACACAGCGAGGGAGGGACACACACACACAGCGAGGGAGGGACACACACACACAGCGAGGGAAGGACACACACACACACAGCGAGGGAGGGACACACATACACAGCGAGGGAGGGACACACACACACAGCGAGGGAGGGACACACACACAGCGAGGGAGGGACACACACACAGCGAGGGAGAGACACGCACACACACAGCGAGGGACACACAGCGAGGGAGGGACACACACACACACACACACACACACGACTGTAAGTTTCTAATTTGTAATTTCCGACGTGCACCAAATGTTTGTAAAACCTCTCAGCCCATACCAACACCATTTCTGTCCAACTTCCTGCTGTTTATTTCTTTCCTTACCAACAGCTCTCCATCCACATGTCCCGCACTTCCGCGCCCACCGTGAGGTTGATCACGTGGTATAGTCTAGTCCCGTCCCTCATTTACTCTGATTGGTCGGAGGACCAAATGCCCCGCCAGGTCCTCCAGCTGTGCCCCTGCCTTTCCATTGGTCTTCCGCTGACATCAACCACCAGGGTTGAAACTTTATTGCTGGAACAGCACAGCAGGTCAGGCAGCATCCAAGGAACGGGAGATTCGACGTTTCGGGCACAGGCCCTTCTTCAGGAATCAGGAAGCTGATTCCTGAAGAAGGGCCTGTGCCCGAAACGTCGAATCTCCTGTTCCCTGGATGCTGCCTGACCTGCTTTGCTGTTCCAGCAATAAAGTTTCAACTTTGATCTCCAGCATCTGCAGACCTCACTTTCTCAATCAACCACCAGGGGCCCATTGTTGCCTGGAGCATGCGCACTGCTTCATGGCTATTGTTGCTGCTTATCAGTTAAAAGAGTGAGACACAACGTTAATATCACACAACCATCTGATGAAGAAGCTGCAAAGCGAGTGCTTCCAAATCAACCTGTTGGACGATAACCTGGTGTTCTGTGAATTTTAATTTTGTCCATCCTAATCCAACACCAGCACCTGAAAGCCAAAAGTGTGGGAGGAATGCAAAATATAACAACAGAAGAACTAGGAACAGGAGAAGGCCGTCCTGCCCTTTGAACTTGCTCTGCCATTCATTAAGATCATGGCTGATCATTTCGTGGACGCAGAACCATTTACCAATGTTCTCACCATATCCCTTAATTAATTAATTATTTCTTTCAAATACCTTAGCTTTAAAAACGTTTACTGAACTAGCATCAACTGCTTCCCTGGGCAATGAATTCCATCGAGGTCAAGAAGTTCCTTCTCAATTCAGTCCTAAATTTGCTGCCTCTAGTCTTGTGGTGATGCCCCCTTGTCCTAGCTTCATCTGCCAGTGGAAACATTCTCTCTACTTCTGTTTTATCCATTCCATTCAATATTTTATATGTTTCCCATTCTTCTGATTTCCAATGAATATAATCCCAATCTACTCAGTCTCTGTTAAGCCAACCCCCTCAACTCCAGAATCAACATAGTTAACCTCCTCTGCACCCCCTCTAGTGCCAGTACATCCTTGAGCAAGTGAGGAGACAGAAACTACATGCAATACTCCAGGTGTGGCCTCACCAGCACCCAATACAACTGGAACATAACCTCTGCTTTTAAACACAATCCCTCCATCAATGAAGGCCAAAATTTCATTTGCTTTCTGAATTGATTGTTGTACCTGGTGACCAACCTTCATGCAGAAGGTGACTCAGGTGCCCCTGCATAGCAAATGATGCAACTTTTTAAAATTCAAATAATAATCTCTTTTTTAATGTTACTCCAACCAAACAGTAGGACTTTACATTTATGAGCATTCTATTCCAAATGCCAGACCATTGCCCACTCACTCAATGTATTTATGTTCCTCTGCAAAGTTTCACAGTCCTCCGCACACTTTGTTCTGCTACTCATATGCAAACTTTGACACCCTACATGTTGTCGCCAACTCCAAATCATCTGTATCAATTCTAAATAATCGCAATCCCAACACTGATCCCTGAGGCACACTATTAGTCACTGATTGCCAGCCAGAATAGTACTCATTTATCCCCACACTTTGCTTCCTGTTAGTCAACCAATTTTCTATCCATGCTAATACTCTACTCCTAACACCATGCACCTTTATATTATGCAACAGCCTCTTGCACAGCACCTTGTTGAAGGCCTTTTGGAAATCCAGGTACACCGCATCCACTGGGTCCCCGTTGTCCACCTTGCTCGAAATGTCTTCATAGAATTCCAAAAGATTTGTGAAGCATGACCGGCCCTACATGAACCCATGCTCTGTCTGTCCAATGGGACAATTTCTATTAAGATTCCTTGTTATTTCTTCCTTGATAATAGACCAAAGCAGCTTTCCCACTACAGAGAATAAGCTAACTTGTGAATAATTCCCCACCTTTTGTCCACCTCCTTTTTAAAAACGTGGCATCACTTTTGCCGCTTTCCAATCTGCTGGGACTGCCACAGAGTCCAGTGAATTTTGGAAAATTACTGCCAGTGCATTTGCTATTTCTCCTGGTATCTCCTTTAGTATCCTGGGATGCATTCCATCAGGGTCAGATGACGTTTCTTTCATTAGCTCAATTAACTCCAACAGTCCAACAATAGCTGTTTCGTCATAATGATAGTTTCCAAATCCTCACCTATGTTTGTCTCTTTGCTAAGTATTGGCAAGATATTAGTTTCCTCCACTGTGATATCCCATAATTAAATGTTCCTTCTCATTGTCCAAATGACCAACATTTACTTTAGCCACTTTTCTCATTCAATGTAAAATTTTGCTATCTGTCTTTATAGTCTGTGCTAGTTTATTTTTCTCATGTTCTATCTTACGTTTCTTTATAGCTCTTCTGTGGCTTTCTGTTGACCTTTAAAGTTTTCCCAGTTCTAGTTTCAGGCTGTTTTTGGCCACTTTGCATGCCTTCTCTTTCAATTTGATTGCTTTCCTTAGATACCCATCGCAGAGTATGCCTTTTCTTACAGTCCTTCCCTTTCACTGAAATATATCATTGCTGAGCACTTTGTAAAATGCCTTTGAAAATCTTCCACTGCTCATCAACTGTCCCACCATAAAATCTTTGTTTCCAGTCTACTTTATCCTGGTTCTCCCTCATTCTATTGTAGTTCCCTGTGTACCCAGGTATTAGATTTTATCTTCACACTCTCCATATATATTCTAAATTCAACCATACAGTGATCATTTCTTTCAAGAGGATCCCTAACTGATTCCTGTCTCATTGCACAGGGCCAGATGCTGGATAGATTGCTCTCTTGTCAGTTCCATTTCATACTGTTCAAGAAAACTGTCATGGATACACTTAATAAACTCAAGGCTACCCTGACTGAGCTGGTTGTCAAGGGCAGGTCATGTCTCACAAACCTCTGAGTTTTTTGAGAATGTAACCAAGCATGTAAATGAGGGTAGGGCATTTGACGTGGTACACATGGACAAAAGTAAAGCCTTTGACATGGTTCCACATGGTAGGCTGGTGGAGAAAATGCAGAGGCATAGAATTGAGGGTGATTTAGCAGTTTGGATTAGAAACTTGCTTTCTGAAAGAAGGCAGCGAGTGGTGGTTGATGGAAAATATTCAGCCTGGAGTCCAGTTACTAGTCACGTGCCACCAGGATCTGTTTTGGAACCACTGCAGGTATAGGTGAATGGATTAGGAAATTTGCAGACGACACGAAAGTCAGTGTAGTAGTGGACAGTGTGGAAGAATGTTACAGGTTGCAGGGGGATTTGGATAAACTGTAGAATTGGGCTGAGATGTGGCAAATAGAGTTCATTGCAACTAAATGTGAGGTGATGCACTTTGAGAAGAATAACAGGAAGGCTGAATACTGGGTCAATGGAAAGATTCTTGGGAGTGTAATGGGCAGAGGAATCTTTGAGTCCATGGACATAGATCCCTGGAAGTTGCCACCCAGGTTGATAGTGCTGTTAAGAAGGCAAACGGTGTGTTAGGTTTCATTCATGGAGGGATTGAGTTCCGAAGTTGAAATACCATACTGCAACTATACAAAACGCTGGTGCAGCCACACTTGGAATATTGTGTTCAGTTCTGGTGCCCATATTTCCAGAAGGATCTGGAAACATTGGAAAAGGTGCAGAGGAGATTTACCAGAACATTGCCTGGTGTGGAGAGAAGGTCTTGTGAGGAAAGGCTGAGAGACTTGAAACTCTTCTCATTGGCAAGAATAAGGCTAGAGGGGATTTGATAGAGACATACAAGATGATCAGAGGATTAGAAAGGTAGACAGTGGAAGTCTTTTTCCAAGGATGATGACGTCAGTTTGGGGGAAATGGGGGTGGAACCCTGCTCATGACTCCACCCCCATTCCCCCCACTCCAGTTACAGGCTCCGCCCCCACTCCCAGCTCCACACCCACACCAGATCCCAGCTCCCAGCCCTGCCGAGTTTCCACCATCCCTCCAGACCTTCCCCACACTGTGGACGAACAATCAGTCCTCAGCAAAGGACTCACCTTCATCCCCCTCCGTCCATGCATCAATTAATTTAATACACGCCGTGACGTCGAACCCTTCTTCTGCTGCCTCCACCTCCGAGCTTACTTTCACAATCAGGACTCCCACCCATCTTCCGAGGACTCCTTCGCCCACCTCCAACACACTGCATCCATCTGGACACCCCGCGCTGGCCTATTACCTGCCCTCGACCTCTTCATTTCCAACTGCTACCGGGACATTAACCCCCTCAACCTGTTTATCCACCTCCCCCAATCCAAATTCTCACCCTCAAACGCAGCCCTCCAATCCCAACCTCACCATCAAGCCAGCAGATAAAGGGGGTGCAGTGATAGTCTGGCGCACTGACCTCTACACCGCTGAAGCCAAACCCCAACTCGAGGACACGTCTTCCTACCGCCCCTCGACCATGACCCCACTCCCCTCACCAAACCATCATCTCCCAAGCCATACAGAACCTCATAACCTCAGGAGATCTCCCACCCACAGTTTCCAACCTCACAGTCCGGGAACCCCGCACTGCCCGGTTCTAACTCCTTCCCAAGATCCACAAGCCTGACCACCCTGGCTGACCCATTGTCTCAGCATGTTCCTGCCCCACCGAACTCATCCCTACCTACCTCAACACTGTCCTATCCTCCCTAGTCCAGGAACTCCCCACATACGTTCGAGATACCACCCACGCTCTCCACCTCCTCCAATACTTCTGTTTCCCCGGCTCCCAATGCCTCATCTTCACCATGGATATCAAATCCCTCTACACCTCCATCCGCCATGACCAGGGCCTCCAAGCCCTCCGTTGTTTTCCTCTCCCGACGTCCCCAACAGTACCCTTCCACCGACACTCTCATTCGTTTGGCCGAACTGGTCCTCACCCTTAACAATTTCTCCTTCGAATCCTCCCACTTCCTCCAGACCAAAGGGGTAGCCATGGGAACACATATGGGCCCCAGCTATGCCTGTCTCTTTGTTGTCTACGTAGATCAGTCGATCTTCCGTAATTACACCAGCACCACTCCCCACCTCTTCCTCCGCTACATTGATGACTGCATCGGCGCCACCTCATGCTCCCGCGAGGAGGTTGAGCAATTCATCAACGTCACCAACACATTCCACTCTGACCTTAAATTTATCTGGACCATCTGACACCTCCCTTCCTTTCCTGGACCTCTCCATCTCCATTAATGACGACCGACTTGACACTGACATTTTTTTTACAAACCTACCGACTCCCACAGCTACCTGGATTACACCTCTTCCCACCCTACCTCTTGCAAAAATGCCATCCCGTATTCCCAATTCGTCCGCCTCCGCCGTATCTGCTCCCAGGAGGATCAGTTCCACCACAGAACACATCAGGTGGCCTCCTTCTTTAGAGATCGCAATTTCCCTTCCCACGTGGTGAAAGATGCCCTCCAACATATCTCGCCCACATCCCGCACCTCTGCCCTCAGACCCCACCCCTCCAACCGTAACAAGGACAGAACGCCCCTGGTGCTCACCTTCCACCCCACCAAAATATCCAATTCATCCGCCGACATTTCCACCACCTCCAAAAAGACCCCACCACCAAGGATATATTTCCCTCCCCACCCGTTTCCGCCGTCCGCAAAAAACCATTCCCTCCGCGACTACCTGGTCAGGTCCACGCCCCCTACAACCCACCCTCCCAACCTAGCACCTTCCCCTGCCACCGCAGGAATTGCAAAAACTGCGCCCACACCTCCTCACTCACCTCTATCCAAGCCCCGAAAGGTGCCTTCCGCATCCAAAGTTTTACCTGCACATCCACTAATATCATTTATTATATCCGTTGCTCCCGATGTGGTCTCCTCGACATTGGGGAGACTGGACGCCTCCTAGCAGAGTGCTTTAGGGAACATCTCCAGGACACCCGCACCAATCAACCCCACCGCCCTGTGGCCCAACATTACAACTCTCCCTCCCACTCTGCCGAGGACATGGAGGTCCTGGGCCTTCTTCACCGCCGGTCCCTCACCACCAGACGCCTGGAGGAAGAACGCCTCATCTTCCGCCTCGGAAAACTTCAACCCCAGGGCATCAATGTTGACTTCAACAGTTTCCTCATTTCCCCTTCCCCCACCTCACCCCAGATCCAAACTTCCAGCTCAGCACTGTCCCCGTGACTTGTCCTACCTGCCTATCTTCTTTTCCAACTAACCACTTCACCCTCCCCCTGCCCCCGACCTATCACCTTAATCCCCTCCCCCACTCACCCATTCTACTCTATGCTACTTTCTCCCCACCCCCACCCTCCTCTAGCTTCTCTCTCTACGCTTCAGGCTCTCTGCCTTTATTCCTGATGAAGGGCTTTTGCCTGAAACGTGGATTTTACTGCTCCTCGGATGCTGCCTCAACTGCTGTGCTCTTCCAGCACCACTAATCCAGAATCTGTACCCCACCACATCACTTTGCCCCACAATCGTGGTATCTGGCTGTGCAGAAGGAGGAGTGGCACAGTCTGTACTGAGATGCACTGGGGCCCTGAACCACATGGTAAAGACTAAAATTACCAGAGCATTGAGAGCCCCACCACATTGTTTGCATGTTCTATTGTTTTTACTCTGTTCCTGCCTTCCCTTGTTTTTTCTTAATACAGTTGTTATTACACACACCTGCACAAGCTGTGAAATGAACTCAGGCCTCTCGATCCAAGATTCGGGATATTTTCACCACATCACAAGGCATCGACTCTAACTTCCCTTGTCCCTCAGCCTGCTGAGTCACGTCTGAATCAACTCTGCAATTGGGAGGAAGGGGCGGAACAGGAGGACCGAGCAGCGGCCGGTCCGCCAACCAGAGTGAGTGAGGAGCGGGGCCAAAGCATTCTCGGGGAGTGAACCCTTCAGGATTGGTCAGAAAGCAAAGTATTTTGCAGGATTGATCATCCTCAGGACATAGTGGAGCATTAAACCTCTCCCATGAATCAATGTGAGATTTTTAAGAAATAGTTGAGATGTAAACCTGATAACGTACATTAGGGAGATTTAAACAATCCTTAGATAAACACATGGGTGATTTTGCAATAGTGTAGGGGGACGAGCTGAGAGGAATTCACAGGTCGGTTTGCACAACTCGAGTAAGAAACTTATTTTCAAACTCCCAGCACGATTAGTAATTTACATACTTGGCTCGTATGGTTAAGTTAGACCGAACAATCTATATGCATACTAATCATCTCAATGACTGTAACTCGACAGAGCAATTGTTAATGACGAATATTTCACCCATGATCCTGTGCAGATATGAATATTCTCTATAAACTCACCGATAATCTCAGACGCACGCGCAGTTTGGTTTCCATGTGGAGCATGCACAGTGCCACATTGATCAGGGTACAGAGAGATAAAAACAATGACTGCAGATGCTGGAAACCAGATTCTGGATCAGTGGTGCTGGAAGAGCACAGCAATTCAGGCAGCATCCGAAGACAGGCAAAATAGACGTTTCGGGCAAAAGCCCTTCATCAGGAATAAAAGGGTGGATTTGAACCTGTGTCCAGAGAACACTTGCTGAGTTTCTGGATAAATTGTCACACAATACTGCCACTAGGCCATCACTTCGCCTGCTCACAGTTTGTATATGTTAGTGCAACATGAATCAAAACCCTTTCTTCCTGCACAATTGTTTGACCCAGCACTCTGGTGATGTGTCTCAGTACCTCTCCATGTGGTATCCCTCACTGTGTGGGTCTAATTGCTGCCTCTGTCACCGTCTCTCACTTTTGAAGCTACTCCAGATCATGAGCCAACAGAATTCTCCACTCCAGAGAGATGAGGCAGCACAGGTCAGGAATGGAGACTGGGATTTTCCAGATCTCTGTGGGCTCAGTGCCATTCTATATGTGTACCCCTCAAAGCATTAGTCTAATTTCCCATTCTGCCTATTTCTGTGTCTTCTACAGGTACTCATGGAGTTCCTGACTCAATAGACTTGCCAACTGCTGGTTGGGACAATGGTTGGTCAGCCAGAAAGACAAAGTCAGGGTGGTCGGGAGTCTTCAATAAATCCTGCTGCCAGGTAAGATCATTCCAGTGCACAGAGTAGAAAGTAATTAGGGTGATCCAAACATCAGCTAACAAGACATGACATAGAGAAAGTGCTGGAGGGGGAGCACAGTACAAACACAACCCAGGCTCAATCACCACACCTGCTGCAAGTTTTGTTGTAATGAGACAGAATCAGGAGTTCCTAGTTATCAGTCCAGGCCTGTGATCTCTTAGGGAGCATCAGAAAAACTGAGGGGAAAGCAGGCCTCCCACGAGAGGGTGGTAATGCTGTCTGAGATCTTTCTGTTCCCTATTCCCTTTCCAACACTGTATTTATGGCTTGTATTGAGGACCAGTGTCTTCAATTATTCTAACTCCTATAACAGTTCCTATCTCTGTCATCTCCTCCCCTCTCACCAATTATTTCACATATTTGAAACCTCCAGTCCAGATGACCATCCGTCTCGCTGTAACTTGCTTCAGTCTCTACAACATACCTTGTCTCAATAGTCTCCTCCTCCAATAACTGGAGACAGAGGGTCTGTTTCTGTGCGGCATGACTCTTTGGCCGATGTTTCCTAAATGGAATGAGTCGCGTTTGCCTGTCTTTGGCTCATATCCCTTCAAACCTTCTCCTCTCCGTGTACCTGCCCGAGTGTCTCTTCCATGTTGTAATTGTACTTGTTTTTACCATTTCCTCTGGCGGACCGTTCCGTTCATGCACTATCCTCTGTGGATAATGTTGCCCCTCAGCTCCCTCTTTAAATCCTTGCTCTCTCACCTCACGTTTATGCCTCTAGCTTTGGACTCACCTACCCTTGGCAATTCACCTTACTTGGACCCCGCATGGTTTCATAAACCTTTATAAGGTCAGGCCGTGCCCTCCTCTGCCCAGGAGAAATATTGACGACAGTGTTATCAATATCTCCAACTCATGTACTCAATGCTCTGACCAATGAAGACAAGTGTGCCAGTTGCCACTTTCAACACCCTGTCGCCCTGTGATGCCAGTCCAAGGAACAATGTAACTGCACCCCTTGGTCTCTCTCTTTTCTACAACACTGTCCAGGGCCCAACCATTACCCGTGTTAGTCCTCCCTGGTTTGTCTTAACTAAATCCAACACCTGAATTAAACTCCATCTTTCATTTCTTGGCCCAGTTGATTAACAACCCCTTCGATTACTATATTCCCTGCCCACTCTTCCACTCATCTTGGTATTCACAAACATACTAACAGGGACTCCTATATTTTCACTCAAATTGTTTATGTAAGTGGTGCACAACAGTGGTCCTAACACAAATCCTTACAGCACACTGCTGGTCAGAGGCCTCCAGTCTGAACAACAACCCTCTCCCACTACCCTCTGTCTCCCACTGTATCCCATTTTGTATCCAGTTGGCGAGCTCTCCTTGATCCCTTGTGATCTACCCCTACTAACCAATGTATCATGCTACACCCTGAACAAGAGTTTGCGGAAGTCAGAAACAACGTCAGTTGCTCTGCCTTCGTCTATCTTTTTGGTCACATCTTGAGCAAACTCCGGTCAAGTTTGTGAGACATGTTTTCCCATGCACAAAGCTATGCTGGCTGACCGTAATCAGGCCTTATCTTTCCAAATGCATGTAAGGCCTACCTCTCAGAATGACCTCCAACAACTGACCCACTCTGATGTCTCGCACATCAGTCTGTAGTTCCCTGGCTTTTTCTTGCAGCCTTTCTTTATTGATGACACAACATCATAATCATAGTCAGAGTCGTACCGCACTGTTTGGTTAACGCTAACCATACTCTAAAACGGATCTCATCCCACTTGCCTCTTCCTGGATCATATCCCTTTAAACCTTTCCTATTCCTGCACTAATCCAAATGTCTTTTAAACATTTTTATTGTCCCCATGTTCACCCCTTCCTTGGGAAGTTCATTTCACACACAGCCCACCCACTGTGTAACAATGTGCCTCTCATGTCTTTTTTTTTATATGTCTCTCCTCTAAACTTAAAAATGTAGTGCCTTGTCTTAAAACTACCCTGTCCATGGGAAAAGACAACTCCCACTAACTCTATCGATCCTCCTCATGATTTTATAAACTTCTATGAGGTCATCTGTCAACATTCAGGTTTCAGTGAAAAATACCAACCTATTCAGCCTTTCTTTTTCCTGAAGCCTTTCGTACCCAGCCACATCCCAGTAAAACTCCTCCCAACCATTTCCAGCTTAATAATATCCTTCCTATAACTGGGCAACCAGAACTGGACACAGTATTCCAGAAGAGGACTCACCAATGGCCTGGATAATCTCAATGCGACTTCCCAACTCCTATATCCAAATGACTGAGCAATGAAAGCAAGTGAGGCAAGCACCTTTTTTTAAACTATCCTGTCTCTCTATGTTGCAAACTTCAAAGAAGTATGTAGCTGAACCCTGAGGTCCCTCTGTTCTACAACGCTACTGAAGGTCTTGCCATTAATTGTATAAGTCCTACCCGTGTTTGTTGTACAAAATGCATTACCTTGCATTTATTCAGATTGAACTCCATCTACAGTTTTTCAGCCGTTCACACATTTCATCAGGATCCCTTCGTAATCTCAGAAAACCTTCTTCATTGTCCACAATGCCACCCTCCAGTCCAACAGCCTATCACACATAGCGCTCTATGGTACAAATATCTCTGCTAGGGGCCCTACAATTTCTTCACCAGCATCCCACAATGTCTTGAGATACATTTGATCAGGTCCTGGGGATTTATCTACCTTTGTGTTTTAAAACATCCAGCACCTCCTTTTCTATAATGTGGACTCATTTCAAGATATTGAGTCATAAAGTTGTACAGCTCAGAAACAGGCCCTTCGGACCAACTTCTGCATGGCGTTTCTAGTCACATTTGCCACAATTTTGCCAATATCCCTCTAAATCTTTGCTATTCATACACCCATCCACATGCCTTTTAAATGTATTTCTATCAGCCTCCACTATTTGCTCTGGCAGCTTATTCCATCCACTCTGCGGGAGTCAGTTGTCCTTTAGATCCCTTTGAAAGTTTCCCTCGCCTGTGGAAATGACCTTGTCTATTGACCTTGTCGATGACCATCATGATTTTAAACACCTTTTATCGGTTAACTCCTCAGCCTCCCATGTTCAACTGAAAACAGCCCCAGCCTATTCAGGCTTTTCCCTGAAGCGGAAACCCTCCAACCCTGGCAACATCTTTGGTCATTTCTTCTGAACCCTTTCATGTTCCACAACATCCTTCCGATGGCATTGAGACCAGAATTGCACACAGTATTCCAATAGTGGTCAGACCAAACACTGTTTAGTTCCCTGAGCGCCCCAGTCTTTATTCACAGTAAGTTCCAAAGTGAAATATTTGTTTCGGACATCGTTGGCTTCATTGATCATTAAGGATACCGGTTTTGTCCCAAGCTCTTGTTTTGCTCTTAAAACACTTGTAGAGTCTCTTTGGATTCTCCTTACCTTTCTCTGCCAAAGCTATCTCGTGTCCCCTTTTTACATTCCTGATTTCCATCCTAAGTATATTTCTATTGCCCCGATGCTCCTGAAGGGATTCCCTTGAGTCAGCCAGTTATATATGACATGTGACCCCTTTTTTTCTTGACCACAACCTCGAAACTCAGCCAGTGTTTCCTAATTCAGTCAGCATTGAGCTGCACACTAACAGGAACACGCTGGCGCTGAACGCTCCTTTTATCTCGGTTTTAAAATTTCCTACTTGCCAGCAAATGGCCTCCCCAGATCTACTTTAAAAATTCCTGTCTAATACTATCTTGCTCCATTGAATAACTTTAACTTGTGGACCAGGCCTGTCCTTTTCCATCGCTATTTTCAAACTAATACAATTGTGGTAACTTTCCAAAGTGTTCCCCCACTAACACCTCAATCCCATTCCCGACATTGTTTCCCAAGGGGAGGTCAGGTTTAGCCCCATTCTCCAGTTGGGCCACTTACATAATGACTGGGAGTTTTCGGAACACACTTAACAAATTCCTTCCATCCAAATGCTTAACTCAGTAACAATCCCAGTCCAGGTTTGGAACGGGAAAATAACCTCTTCGTGTGATCGCCGCCATCTTTATTCGGGGCAAAGATTCACTGGACACGTGCGGCCGCCAGCTTTGTCGGGGGCAAAGTTCAGATTTGCCCTCCCTGGTAGAGAGTCATAGGGCAGGATTTACACAGAGCACATTCAAACCCAGAGAAATGAATGTTTTTTTTTCTGGATTTGTTTCTTCATCCATTTAAATGATTTGGATGTGAATAGAGGCGGTATAGTTAGTGTTAGAAACGAAAATCGCTTCTCAATAATCGCTCTAGACAAATTCAGGAAAACAAAGTTTTATTAGCAAGTCTGCATAGTTGGGTACTGAGAAAAGCGTGCCGAGGCTAACAATGTCTTCTGATTAAATACAGGACAAGTCCCTCCCCTCTGTGGCTCTAAAGAGTCACGAGGTTCACATTCTAAACCGTTCAGTAATTTTCCATTCTACATCCTTATCTTAAAGCCTACAGCAGATGTCTCCCGAGTTGTTTTTTTTTCTTACCCTGTAGTCTTATCAGTCAAGGACTTATTCTTCTCTGTCAGAGTTAGTGGTCCTATTAATCAAGGAAATGTTTTTCTATTCTGTGTGAGTGGTCTTATCAATCAAGGACTTGTTTTTCTACTCTGTCAATGTGAGTGGTCTTATCAATCCGTAGCAGCAGATGTCTCGTCTTTTATTACAGAGAAGCATGTTTTACCCTACCCCTATGGCTCTATTCCCCTTAGACTCTGGGGTCATGCACATCTCAATTGTTTGTACCGAAATCGTCTCTCACAATTCCACCCTTTTTTTTTTAAGATGTGCATGACAAAGATAAGCCTCCTCCCATCAAGGGCCCGGGAAATCCTTGGTCTTTCGCAGCAACAGCACCTTAAGTTCATGCGTTCCATGTTGGGGTACCGCCACTGCCTGGAGTTGGGAAATATTTTTCTGGATTAAAGATTGAACACAGGGGGTCAGGCAGGGTAAGATGAGTAAAAGCATTACGCCCCCCCCCCCCCCCAGCCACCAGTAACACCGTGCGCCACCAAGTACCACCTAAGAGACCATCCCACCATCCGATGCTACCAAGAGGACGCCAGGATTGAACCGGCACATGGGCCATTTTCCGAATTTTATCGGAAATCTTCAAAACCGCTTTACCATTATCGTCAATTTTCAGACGGCAGTTAGTCAGGTTAAACTTCCCGCACATGCCCCCTTCCGAGGCCAACAGATAATCCAAGGCAAGCCGGTTTTGGTATATAGCAGCCCTCATCTGATTCTGCTGCTTAGCCAGCAACTCCAGGGCCAGGGCGGTCTGATTAGTAATGACCTCTACGACTGCTTGGAGCCTGATAATTCGATTTAACATATAGATAGGAGTACGGTATCCCCATGATGCGTCCTGTGCCCATGTAGCAGGCCCGTAGTATTCAATAATACGGGCCGGTGGTCATTCATCCCCCCAATCACCAACTTGGATATCCCTTGTTGGCCTCCGCAGGGAGTCAAATAGTTTAACCCCCAAGTCATGGCCCTCCTCCCGGGGTAATAAGAAGAACTCTCGTCTAATTAGACCCAGGAAGCATACCCCAGCCCATCCTATGGGCAACTTGGCATATGCCTGATTACCGCATATCCAGAATAGGCCATCTGGGGCAGGCCCCCCCTGTTTCGCAACTTCGTTCCACACTTCTTTTATCCCAGGGATGCCCTCATAAGGGCCGGTGCCGCTACAATTCCAAAACCGAGAGTCATCACTCAGCCTCACACAATTGCGGTTCTCCTGTTTCGCAATGTACCATGTGATATCCTCAGGCCACCAGACTTGTGTGGTTGCATTCAACACACTCTGACAGGGGCTGATACCCACCTCAACCTTCCCTTTCCCTTCAACACAGAACTGGCCTTCTGGGCTGTTAGTCAGTCTCCACACCTGCCCTTTCCTTTCATTGACATGTGTCCAATTATACTGAATCAACTCCCATATATCTAAGCTTTGACCAGACCACAGCCATTGTTCAGTCATATGTGCCCCCCCACAAACCCAGCAATTGCTAATATTTAACACGGTGGCTATCCTCGACGTAAGATCAACAAACAGGTTCTGTGTTACATCGGGGAGTTTGATCTTTTCTTCTACCTCCTTGTATATAGACGGCACCTTGGAGACAACGACCGTCCTTTGACGGTCGCGCTCTTTCTCTAACTTCCGTTTAATGTTCTGTACTAATGTCTCCCTGACTCTGTCCACATGTTCTTCGAGCAACACAGAGGGTAGCCCCCACTGCCCAGCTTTGTTAACACACACCCAGCGGTCATTGTTAGGGCATCCATGGGCTTTGCCACCGTACCCTTTATTATACACCTGATAATAGGGTTTTCCACCCTCCCAACATTCTTGCCGTGCATTCACATCGTAACACCAATCGTTCAAATGGGAGTGAGACACAAATGACCCCGAGTAGATCTGACTCCCAAGCCTCACCGTAGTCCGACATTTGTCACATCTCCCCTCGCCCTTCCCCACATACAGGAGTAAACTGATCAATATCCCCATCAATACAGTCCAGGTAGAGTTCATTGTCGCTGTCTTTTCAGCTTTACCACCAACGGCTTGTCCCCTGGCCCGCATGTCCAAGTACTCTCTCCTTCAGGCAGAATAGGCCCCTTTATCCTCGATGCGTGGGCCCACCCTTTTTCTTTTGTCCGAACAGCGGCTTCAGTTGTTAACAGGACCAGGAACGGTCCTTCCCACTGTGGCTGGAGCTTTTCGGCCTCCCAGGTCTTTACAAGTACCCAATCTCCAGGCTCCACCTTATGCAAGAGGAAGTCGAGCGGCGGAGTCTGAGCCAGGAGACCCTTCCTCCGGAGTTCTGCAAAAGAACGGGATAAGGCCAGTAAATAGTCTCTGACAAATACATCTCCCACTTGTAGAGTGGGACACCCATCAACCTTACTCCAATATGGTAATCCGAACAGCATCTCATAGGGGGAGACCCCGATATCCCGGCGAGGTGCTGTACGTATTCTCAATAGGGCAATGGGAAGGCACTTTGGCCATGGTAACTTAGTTTCTAACATCAGCTTAGTCAATTGGGTCTTGAGTGTGCCACTCATTCTCTCAACTCGACCCGAGCTCTGGGGATGCCAGGGTGCATGGAATTTCCATTGGATACCCAGGGCAGTACAGATCAAATGGTGTAGCCTAGAAACAAAATGTGTCCCGCAGTCTGAGTCGATAGATTCCATTATGCCATATCTCGGGATTATGTTCTCTAACAATAGTCGGGCCACGGTTGGTGCATCGGCTTTGGCGGTTGGGAAAGCCTCTACCCAGTGAGTGAAATGGTCTACTATTACTAGCAGATACTTCCATCTCTGTACTGGGGGAAAGTCTGTAAAGTCTATTTGGATCCTCTGGAATGGCCTAATTGCGAGGGGCAAACCACCAGCTGGCAGAGAACGCATGGCTTTCTTGTTAATTCGCTGGCAAGTGGGACTATTTCTTGTTGGGCTAACGTGTATATCCCCCTACATACATAGTCTCTCAGGATCGTGTCACACATGGCTTGCACCCCCCAGTGGGTCTGATGGTGTAATTGGTGCAGAATACTCCGGGTGATCTGTTTGTTTAGTACTTGTCTCCCATCAGGAACCGTCCACTTCCCGTTAGTTTCTAGCCGGGCACCCAATTGATCCATTTTATCAATCTCCCCCTGGGTGAAGACGGGTTGTTTAGCGAGCCCTTCCCTCAACGGTATTAATGTTAATAATTGGACGTGTTTTTCGACCGCTGCCCGCTTGGCTTCCTCATCTGCCAGCCGGTTTCCCACCGCTTCCGGTGTCGACCCCTTCTGGTGACCGGGTACATGTACTACTGCGAGTTCTGTAGGCAACGCCAGGGCTTCCAACGTTAGGCTGATCATTTGTTCGTGAGCTAATTCTTTTCCCCGGGAAGTTATCAATCCTCGCTCTTTCCAGATTTTCCCGAAAGTATGAACGATTCTGTATGCATACTTTGAGTCAGTATATATGGTCCCCACTTTCCCTTCCAATAACTTCAGGGCCCTCTGGAGGGCGTACAACTCACAGGATTGGGCTGACCACTTCCCGGGCAGTCGTCCGGACTCGATCGTCCGTTTCGTTGCGCCATCTACGGCAGCATAGCCACTGTACCGTACCCCACTGATGCACCGGGAGGATCCGTCGATGTACAGTTCCTGTCCTTCACCCAGCGGGGCCTCTTGCAGGTCCTCTCGGCTTTTGTTCTGTAAGTCTACAAGTTCCACACAATCATGCTCCTGTTCCCCATCTGCAGGACGTCCGTATAGAAACTGGGCAGGGTTGCAACTGAGATCTTTTGCAAAATTGAGATCGTCTCCGGTCATCAAAATCGTCTCATACTTCAGGATGCGAGAGTCTGTTAACCAGCGGTGAGCCTTTTGAGCCAGTATGGTACTAACCGAATGTGGGGTGTATACTGTGATTCTTCCTCCAAAGGTAAGTTTCCGGGCCTCTTCTACTAACATTGCCGTAGCTGCCACTGCCTGTATACAGGTCGGCCATCCACGTGACACGGGGTCTAACATTTTTGACAAAAATGCAACCGGCTGACGTTTCCCTGCCCGCAGCTGGGTAAGCACACCTTGGACAATTCCGCCGGCGCTATTAACATATAACTGGAACGGTTCCTTCAGGGTGGGTAAAGCCAATACCGGAGCTCGGATCAGTTTATTTTTAAGAATATTAAATCGCTGCTCCTCCTCATCTGACCAGTCCAGCTTTTGTTCTTCTTGTCCCAGTTTGTCGTACAAAAACTTTACTAGAGTGGTGTAACTTTCAATCCATATCCGGCAATACCCTACTAGCCCCAGGAATTGTCTGATTTCCTTCTTCGTCCTGGGTATTGGCATACCCGTAATCCCCGATATTCGTTCTGGTGTGATACGGCGATGCCCCTTACTGACCTGATGGCCCAGATATCTTACTTCTTGCTCCACAAACTGGAGTTTTGTCCTGGAGACGCGTAGGCCCTGTTTCCCCAGGAAGTTCAGCAGGGCAACGGTGTCTGCTCGTACTTCCTCTTCTCTTGGTCCTGAGAGTAAGAGATCATCGACATATTGGAGCAATTGATTCTCCGCGTTACACCGAAATCCTCCTAAGATCTGCTCCAGTATTTGACTAAACAAGTTGGGTGACTCCGTGAATCCCTGCGGCTAGACTGTCCATCTTAACTGTCGCTTTCGTCCTGTGAAGGGATTCTCCCATTCAAATGCAAAAAGGTTCCGACTTTCTTCATCAAGGGGGCAACTCCAGAAGGCATCCTTCAGATCTATTACGCTGAACCATTCATGTTCGGGGGGAGTTTTACTCATTAACGTGTAGGGATTGGGCACCACCGGGTATCTAGCCTGGACTACTTCATTCAACCCCCGCAAGTCTTGCACCAGCCTATACGTCCCATCCGGCTTTCTCACAGGGAGTATTGGAGTATTGAAGGGGGACATACATTCCTCCAGTAGTCCATCTGTGATTAATCTTTCTATCACAGGTTGTAACCCTTCCCGTCCGTCCATAGCAATCGGGTACTGTTTCCTTCTTACCGGGCCTCTTCCTGGTAACATGGTGATTTGGAGAGGTTTGATGTTTAGACCCCCTCTGTTCCCCTCTCGGTACCAAACTCCCGGTTCTATCTGTTGATCGTCTTCTTCGGTGAGGGCGAACAACCTTACCACCATTTTCCCGTTACTTGGTACCGTTCCGATCCCTAGTTTGACCTGCAAGTCTCTTCCTAACAAATTAAACCCCGCCGATGGCAGTAGAAGGAGGTCTCGTTTAGTAGTTCTGTGTTCATACCCAATTTCCACGTCCTCCACTACTGGGACTTGCAATGTCTTTCCTCCAATGCCAGATACCCCCATAACTGTTCTTCCTGCTCGGGCACCAGGGGGTATTTGAATTATACTTGATCTTTCGGCTCCCGAGTCCACCATAAATGTGATCTCCGACCCTTGGGGCCCTACTTTCAAGTTTACCAGGGGTTCCTGTCGATAGTCCTTTTGCCCCAAGGGTAGGAACCCCCGACCTCCCTAATCTTCCTCCATCAGGGCGTACGACCGCACTTCCCGCTTGTAGCGGGGGCACTCTCGCTTAAAATGTCCCTCTTCATTACAGTAGTAACATCTGAGTATCCTCCTCGTTTCCCTGTCGCGGCCTCGAGTTCCTCCACCCTTCCTTTGTTCCGGCCCCGGTCCTCTTTCCCTCTGCTCTTGCCACGACTCTCCCCTCTCCTGTTCCTGCCACGGCTCCCCCTTTTCCCTCCTTCCAGCTGTCACTTGTTGCACCGTCTGCATCATTATCTTTGTCGCCTTCTTTTGCTTCTCATCGTCCCTTCTCACAAACACCTTTTGCGCCTCCCGTAGTAGTTCACTCAGAGGTTTACTATCCCAATCATCCATTTTCTCTAACTTCTTTCGTATGTCTGGCCAGGCTTTTGATACAAACTCTACCCGTATGAGTTGCTGTCCCACTTCCGTCTCAGGGTCCACCCCAGCAAACTGCTGCAAGTTCTTCCTAATCCTGTCTAGGAAGTCTGTAGGGGTTTCTTCCGGGTTTTGATGATTCCCAAAGGCCTTGGTAAAATTGTGCCCCTTCGGGGCTGCCTGCCTTATTCCTTTTATCCAATATTCCCGCATGTCCCTCATGTTGCGTCTTCGTTCTTCCGTTTGCTTATCCCACTCGGGGTCGGTGAGGGGAAATTTCTGCTCCCCTCCTGCTCCTCCCTCTCTCTCCCAGACCAACAGCGCAGCTTGTCGTATCATCTGTCGCTCCTGGCTAGAGAACAATGTTCCCATGATGGAATACATCTCATCCCACGTGTACGTATTTGGCCCCAGGAACTGATCTAATTGTTCAGCCAGGCCCATGGGGTCCTCCAGTAGGCCCTTCATCTCCCTCTTGTAATTCCGTACTTCAGTACTCGTTAAGGGGACGTTCACATATCCCGTCCCTCCTTCCGCGCCTCCCATGTGCACTTCCCGGAGTGGATTCATTCTTGCACTCGGGACAGGGTTTCGTCTGTGACTCTTTTCAGCTTGAGATCTAGTCTGTACTCCTGAGGCACCGGGTGGTTCCTCCCCGCTTTCTTCCCCTTCCCCTGAATCGTCGCCACCCGAAGGACTATTTTGCGTTGCAGACTGGACCACGTAGGTCGGCGGTAAGTGATCTAAAGGTTCCCAATCTTTCTGCCCTTTCGAGTCTTCATTGGCAACCTTCATTTTGCAAGATAGTGCGACTGGTAGCCAACAAAGGGCGTAATCACTTTCCTCCCGAGTAACATTAGGTTTCGAATTGACATATAAAATTAGAGCTTGCCGGACCCAGTCTTCATCAGTGCCGAATTTAGGCCACCACACTGAGTCTCCATGAATAGGTTTTTGGGACCACGTTCGACAGTATTTCACCATCTTCTGTCTAGATTTTCCTTTTTCCCTACCCTGACCCCAATTATTTAACATTATACCCAATGGACTATCGGCAGATACCCCGGGGTATTTTTCATTGTCTACGCTCAAGCCTACCTCTCCCTTATCCGCCTTGGATCCCTTATTTCCCATTGCCGAGGACTTTGTAAAATCGGAGATTCCTGTATTATCCCGTGATAATCTATCACTATTTAGCCAATTCCCGGACCTTCAGTCCCGTGATCGCTCAGGTCCCTTTGCAGGCACCCCCGGTCTTTGGATTCCTGTGTCCTACGTCTCTGTGAAACAGATCACAGGCACCCCGTAGGTCCACGTTCCTCCGCAAACACGATCTCTGCAAAATCTCGCACAGACGAGCCCCGGTCTCTAGATTCCTGAGTCCCACGTCTCTGTAGAAAAATCTACAGGCACTCCGCAGGTCCCCACTCCTCCGGAAAGACGGTCCCCGCAAGTCTGTTCTTACCTGGGTTCGGTGCACCGAAATTACTCGATCGTTAACCGTCCCCACTGCCTCGGCCACACCCCTCCTTTGTTCTCCTGAGCCTTCCGGATATCACTCGCTCAAGCCGCGCGGGGCGACAAGCAAGGAATCAGGGACTGCCGAACTCGGCAGGGTGCACCTTCTCCGATGTCCTTCCTCAGCACCCCTACGCGGCCGGAGTGTTGATCGGACGAGCCCCCAAGTTTGTGAGAAACGAAAATCGCTTCTCAATAATCGCTCTAGACAAATTCAGGAAAACAAAGTTTCATTAGCAAGTCTGCAGAGTTGGGCACCCTTCTGAGAAAAAGGCGACCCGAGGCTAACAATGTTTCTGATTAAATACAGGACAAGTCCCTCCCCTCTATAGCTCTAAAGAGTCATGAGGTTCACATTCTAAACAGTCAGTATTTTTCCATCCCTTATCACAAAGTCTGCAGCAGACGTTTCCCGAGTTGTTTTTCTAACCTGTAGTCTTATCAGTCAAGGACTTGTTTTTCTACTCTGTCTATGTGAGTGGTCTTATCAATCCGTAGCAGCAGATGTCTCGTCCTTTATTATAGAGAAGCATGTTTTACCCTACCCCTATGGCTCTATTCCCCTTAGACTTTGGGGTCATGCACATCTCAATTGTTTGTACCGAAATCGTCTCTCACACACAGATACCAGTGATTAATGCCAAAGCCCTGTTGCTTGTGGAGAGGGTGATGTTTGACTTTCTTGTACAGCTGCAGTTTGAGTGGTGAAGGTGCTCCGACAATGTGGTTGGGTAAGTGGCATTGAGATTATTCATTCAGCCACAGTGATGGTTTGAAAATAATGTCCAAATCAACAACAGTTTGTATTTTTATTATCATGCTTATAATTTCACAAAAATACTATTGAGAACTTTAGACATAAGGCCAGAAATGGAGATATTAGGTCAGATGACCAAATTGCCAAAAAGCAGGTTTTGAGGGATGTCTTAAAGGTGGAAAGCAGACTTGTGATGTTTTGGCTGCGAATTTCAGACCATGCTGCTTCAGCAACTGTAGAAACAGCCACACAGGTGAAGTAATGAATTCACAAATAGTTGGGAGTCTCGAAGAAAATGGGTTGTCGAGGTCTCAAAGTGTGTGTGGTGCAGGGAGCTAGGGATTATCACAGCCAGGAATTAAATCAAGTGTGAAAATTTTAAATTGAGGGATATTGGCCAGGGGCTGGCAGGTGAGACTAGATTGGGTTAGGGTATCTGGTCGGCATGGACGGGTTGGACCGAAGGCCCTGTTTCCTTGCTGTACATCTCTATGGCTGTATGCTGTTGATTATAATTAGGAGCCTTTTGATGAATCAACAAGCAGAGATTTAGACTTTCTTGAGATTAGACGGAGGTTGAATGTGGGAAGCTGGGCCTGAGTGTGTTTGGAAAATGAAGTCTGGAGATAACACAAAGTGGATGAAAGTGTATGAGCTGAGACAAGGGTGTAATCAGCTAGAAATAGTGGTCTTGGAGTGGGACTGAGTTATCACACTCACCTCACCTCTGGGATTCAGCTGGTTGCCAGGTTGTGAATCAGGGCGGTAACACAATCGGGTGCTGAGTGGCCCTGGTGGAGCCTAAAATGAGTGTCACTCAGCTGGCTGTTGTTGAGCAGCTGCTGCTTGGTAGCCCTGTTGATGACATCTTCCATCACTTTACTGCTGATCGAGTGTGGACTGATGGATGGAAATTGCCTGGGTTGGATTGCCCTGTATGTTTGTGTTGAACATGACTGGGCAATGTTCCACATTGTCGGTAGATGCCAGTGCTGGAGCGGTACTTGGCTTGGTGGGTGGCAAGTTCTGGAGCACAAACCATCAGTATTATTGCCAGAATATTGGCGGGGCCAGTAGCCTTTACACTACTTAACCATTTCTTGATGTGATTCAAACTGAATCGAACTGGCTTAAAACTCACCTCTGTGATGTTAGAAACCACTGGAGAATGCTGAGATGGATCATCCCACTTTGCACTTCTGGCTGAAGATTGCTGCAAATGCTGTCATCTTGTCTGCTGCATGGGTGTGTGAGACCCCTCCATCAGTAAGGGTGGGGATTTCTGTGATGCTTCTTTCAGTGAGTTGTTTAATTGTCCATCACCGTTCACAACTGGGAATGGCAGAACTGCAGAGTTCAGATCTGTTCCATTGGATCTAGGATCACTTAGCTCTATCACTGCTGCTGATGCTGTTTGATATGCAGGTAGTTCTGTTTGATAGCTTCACCAGCTTGGCACTTCATTTTTAGGTCTGCCTGGTGCTGCTCATGGCATGCCCTCCTTTCCTGTCCATTGTGATGGGTGAGAGCAGGATTTACAAACCCATGAGATTACAGATTGTGCTGGAGTACAGTTCTGCTGCTGTTGATGTCCCACAGTGCCTCAGAGATACCCAGTTTGAGATGCTACATCTCTTCAAAGTCTGTCCCATTGAGAATGGTGATAGTGCCACTCAACATGGAGGTTTTTCTCAACTTTAAGGCAAGACTTTGTCTACAAAAGAATGTGTGATGGTCGCTCTTACTGATACTGTCATGGCCAGATGTATCTGCAGCTGGTCAATTCATAACAATGAGATCAAGTATGTTTTACACTCTTGTTGGTTCCCTCACCACCCGCTGCAGACTCAGTTGAGCAGCTATGTCCTTTAGGACCTGGCCAGCTCAGTCAGTAATTCTGTTGCAGAACCAGTCTCGATTGTGGACATTGAAATCCTGGACCCGGAGTACGTTTGAGACCATTTTACTTCCTCAGTGCTTCCTCCAAATGTTGTTCATCGTGAAGGAGAACTGATCCATCAGCCAAGGGAGGACGGTACGTGGTAATCAGCAGGAGCCATGAGACTTCCTGGTCTCCGGAGCCAATGCTGCATACTCCCAGGGCAAATCCTCCCTGTCTGTACGCCACTGTACCGCCACCTCTGCCTGGTCTGTCCTTCTGGTGGGGCAGGACATATCCAGAGATTTCAGGAGAAAGTGAAGATTGCAGATGCTGGAGATCAGAGTCAAGAGTCTGGTGCTGGAAAATCACAGCAGGTCAGCGTGATGAAGGGCTTAGGCTCGAAACGTCGATTCTCCTGCTCCTCGGATGCTGCCTGACTGTTGTGCTTTTCCAGCACCACACTCTCGATATCGAGGGATGGTGATGGTGGTGTCTGGTCATTATCCGTAAGGGATGATTCCGTGAGTATGACTATGGCCAGCTGTTCCTTTACTAGTCTGTGAGACAGCTCTCCACATTTTGGCTCCAAAAACCATGTTAGTGAGGAGGACGTTACACCATCGAGAGGGCTGATTCTGTGGTTGTAAAATCTGGTGCCTTGTTAGATGCCACATGATCCATCCAGTTTCATTCCTGTGTTGAGACTTTGCAGTGGTTATTACAGTGAGTAGCTGGCTGCGCCGCTGTCAGATTGGCAGGATTTTTTCGCCATTGACAATGGTTTCATGGAGATCAGGAGATTCCTAATTCCAGTTATTTTTTCTTGAATTCAGATTCCACCATCTGCCTAGATGGGATTCGAACCAGGACTTTAGTCGTTTGTTTTAATATTCTGGATAAAAGCTAAATACATCAGGTTTGTTCACTCATTTTAAATATCACTAACCCAGGTTTTGTTTCTGTGTAAAACACTGTCTCCTCCATCCTCCCCTCCAACAACGAGTGAGGAGCACATGGAGTTTCTCTGTCACTAAGACTGAGATAATCCGATCTGCTACTTCTCTCCCTCCCACTAGCCCACCGAGCCAAACTGCCTCGTGTGGTGTTCCTGGTTTTTGTCCTAAACCTACATCTTTCTCCAGTCTCTTGTAAAGCCTTATCAGAGCTCACCTTGACCCTTTACCCTAATCTCGCTAAACTCACTTTCCAACTCTCTTTCCTCCGCTGCCGCCTCATCACCCCCCTCGCCAATTCATAGATATTGTTCCTTGTTCTGTCTGCTGGTCTTTTCTGGTTCTATCCTTCTCTCCCATTCTGTGAAAAACTAATATTTGACCTCACCGTTGTTGGAAAATTCTGCTCCATCTCCACTCTCCCTTTCCTTTCTGAATTCCTTGCATTTGGTGTCCCTCGTGGATCTATCCTTGGCCCCTCCTGTATCTCACCTACATAGTGTCAGGAGGTGACATTGTGCAAAAGTACCATGTTGGGTTTCACATGTACACTGACGATGCCCAGCTCTCCCTCCCCATCATCCCTCTCCATTACTCCACTGTTACTCAGTTACCAAACTGCTTATCACATTCCCACTAATCGATTAGCTGCAATTTCCTCCAATGAAACATTGTCACGGTTAAACCCATTGCCTTACCTTTACCTTTCTGCTGAGCCCCTCCCTCCCACTGGGAACTCTCTGAGGCAGAACAACATTCTTCACAATATTGCTGTTATATCTGACCCCAAGGTGACCTTCTGATCAGACATCCACACAATCACAACACCAGGAATTCCAATCTCTTAAACGTTGCTTTTCTCCACCTTACCCCAGCTCCATTGCCACTGAAACCCCTTACCCGCATCTGTGTCGCCTTATCTTGATGAATAAAAAACAGAACCCTTGATTCCGTGACTCGGAATCTGGTTTCAGACATCCCTCTCAGTATTTACCCTCAGACACATCCTCTCAGTATTTATCCTGTCAAACCCCTTAAGAATCCCATCTGTCTCAATGAGACCACCTCTCTTTCTCCAAAATCCAGTGAGTAGAGTCCCAACCTTTTCAGCCTTTATTTAAAAGATAATCCCTCCAAACCAGGGATCGTCTCATTGAATCTTCCCTGAAATGCCTCCAATAAAGTGACACATTTCCTGATCTAAAGTGACCAAAACTGCTCTCATTACTGCAGATATGGTGGTCACATCAGCACTTCCACACGTTACTCTCAGGTATATACTCCAAACTCTAATACTGAAAACCTTTGAAACAAAACATTCCATTCCCCTTCCTGATTCCCTGTTGTAACTGTGTGGTAGCTTTCTGTGCTTCCTGAACAACTACCCCTGCTCCCTTTGTGGTGCAGCTTTTTAGAGTTTCTACCATTTAAATAGTACTTTGTTCTTTTATTATCTCCTCCAAAATAAGCAACTTCCCATTTTCCCACTTTACACCCTATCTGGCAACTTGTTGCCCCCTTCTCCTGTGCATCTCTCTCTTTTCATAATCCTCTTAGACCTTTACAGTTATGCCTTTTCTAGAAGATATCTCCCCCCCCCCCCTTCCCATTCTTCCAAACATTTACTGGGAGCACTGGGCAGTGGGAAGCAGACAGAGTTGCTATCTTTTAGGGATACGCTTTGGAGTGATTGCGAGGATCCTCATACCCATTGGTCAGGATGGAGACAACTTGCCCATCGTTAGGCATTAGCCTTTCACACCCATGTCTTATTGATGAGGCAGAGCAACAGCACGGAATGAAAGAAAATAAAGTAATTCTTGATCCCCATATCTCACTGGAGAAAATGATCCAAGCGTCAATGTGTCAAAGAACAGCTGTGCTCAGTCACATGAGATCTCAAGTTGGAATCTCCCCGAAACCCACAGATTTCCCTCTGAGTTGACTGCTGATGTCCTCAAGGGTCATATGTACAGTCATCCTGGGCCACGAGGAGGGGAGGATGTGGGTTTCTAACTTGAACTGAGAGTGACAGATTTTATAAACTTGTATTACAGGATATTACAGGTGGACATTCAGATGGTAATCTCAGTAAATGTTCTGCCAAACTCTGATTGAATTACTCAGTATATATCAGGACCTGGATATTCGCATTGTGTGTGTGAGTATTGTGTTCCAGATCAATCCCATTTGCTGCTTAAAAATTCTCCTTTGAGTCCTTGCATTCTCTCAAAACGTCTCCCCAAACCTTCAATGTGTCATGTAATCCTTTTTTGATGACCTGATGAGTGTAAGGTTTATTATTCGAATGTGTAATTTTTGTATAAGGATGTCTCAGAGAGGGAGCAGAATATTCTTAAAGAGGAGAATAACCATTTTGAGGGGAGGCTGTTGTTTATTGGTATCAATGACATCGGAATAGAAGAGTTCACATTATTGGATCATTCGAATCTCTTGTGGGGTAGAATTGACCTCCATCAGAAGGATGGATTGTACTGGGAGTGGAAGGGAACAGTTGCTAGTGCTATTCAGGAGGCGTTAAACCAGTGAAGGAATGTGGGTAAACCCAGAGAGAGTGTGAGGGAAGAGCGAAGTCTGACGCTGGCACAGTTCAGACGTCAAACAGTCAAGGCAGACAAGGGCAAGGCACAGAATGAGCAGTTACACTGCATTTATTTCAATGCAGGAGGCCGGATAGGTCGGGCAGAGGAGCTCAGGGTATGGTTTTGAACATCGCACTGGGATATTATAGCAATTACAGAGGCATGACTTCATGATGGATAGGACCAGCAGCTTAATGTTCCAGTGTATAGATGCTATAGCAAAGATAGAAAGGGGGCAACAGAGCAGGGGAAGAGGTATTTTTGATTAGGGATAACATTGCAGCTGGGCTTCAAGAGGGTATTCCTGGGAGTACATCCAGGCAGGTTATACAGGTGGAACTAAGAAATAAGAAAGGGATGATCTCCTTATTGGGATGGTACTATTGACCCCCCACTTCCCCAATAGTCAGCAGGAAGTTGAGAAGCAAATTTACTAAGAGATGACTTCTCTGTAAGAATAGTATGGTTGTGTACAAGACTTGACCTTCTTTGTTATTCATTCACAGGATGAGGGTGTCACTGGCTGGGCCCAAAGGGCAGTAAAGAGTCAGCCACATTGCTGTGGGTCTGGAGTCACATGTTGGCCAGACCAGGTAAGGATGGCAGATTCCTTCCCTGAAGGATATTAGCGAATCTGATGAGGTTTTCTTTTCACAGTAATCAACAATGGATTCATGGTCTTTAATAGATTCTTAATTCCAAATTTTTATTGAATTCATATTCCACTCTCTGCCGTGACGGGATCCAAACCATGGGCCCCAGAACGTTTTCTGGGTGTCTGGATTATCCATCTAGTGATAATCTCACGAGGCCATTTGGCAGGGTGAGTGACTGAGTTATCCGTGGGGCAGCACATCAGCACCAAAGATCCCATGGTCTCTGCGGAAGATAGAAAGGGCTGGGGAGGGAGATATATCCCTGGTGGTGGGGTCTGACTGTAGGTAGCGGACATAGCAGAGATTAATGGCGATTAGTGGGTGGCAGGTGAGGACCGGGGGATTATATTCTTATTGTGGTTGGAGGGGTGGGGGGGAAGGCGGAGGTACAGGAAGTGGAGGATATGCGTTGTATTGCATTGTTGATCAAGTGGGAGGGAAATCCGGTCCTTGAAAGAGGAAACCTTTCTGGGATGTCCTGGAGTGGAATTGCTTCTGCTGGGAGCAGATATGGCAGAGGCGGAGGGATTGGGAGGACAGAATCACGTTTTTACAGGAATGGACTCGAGGGTAATCAGGAGAGCAAAAAGGGGACTTGAAATATCTCTAGGAAATAGTTTTTAAGGGGAATCCAAAGAGATTCTACAAATACATTAAGGATAAAATAATAACTAGACACAGAATAGAACCCCTTAAAGATCAACAAGGCCATCTATGGAACAACAGGAGGTGGGAGAAATACTATGCTATTCTATTCTAGGGAGTTTGGAGAAATAAATAGTGATAACTTGAAAAGTGCCTAGATTACAGAGGAGGAAATAGTGGATGTCTTAAACAGTAGCAAGGTTGATAAATCCCTGGGACCTGATCAGGTGTATCCCAGAAATTTGTGGAAAGCTAGGAAGGTGATGGCAGTGCCCCTCCCTGAGGTATTTATATCATTGTTTGTGACAGGTGAGGTGCTGGAAGATGGGTGGCCATTATTTAAAAAAGGTGGTAAGGAAAGGCTAGGGAACAAGAGAACAGTCAGCCTAACGTCAGTGGTAGGTAAGTTGTTGGAAGGGATTCTGAGGGACAGGATTTACATGTATTTGGAAAGACGAGGATTGATTAGGGATAGTTAACATGGCTTTGTGTGTGGGAAATTCTCTCTCTCTAACTTGATTGAGTTTTTTTGAAGATGTGACAAAGATGATTGATGAAGGCAGACTGTGGACGTTGTCTATGTGGACAATGAACGATGTTCCACAAAGCAGACTGGTTAGCAAGGTTAGATAACAACAAGAAATGGCGGGAGAACGAGCCATTTGGATACAAAACTGGCTTGAAGGGAGGAGGCAGAGGGTGGTGATGGAGGGTTGCTTTGCGGACTGGAGGCCTGTGAGCAGCATTGTCCTGCAGGAATGGATATTGGGTCCTTAAATAAATGACTTGGATGTGAATATATGAGATATGGTCAGTGGGTTTACAGAAGACACCAAAATTGGAGGTGTAGTGGACAATGAAGAAGTGGACAAGTTCAGAATGCAGCAGTATCTTGACCAGATGGGCCATTGGAGCCGAGGAATGGCAGACTGGTTCAATTTAGACAAATGTAAGCTGTTGGATTTTGGAAAGGCAAATCAGAGCAGGACTTGGACACTTAATGGGAAAGTCCTTGGGAATGTTGCTGAACATAGAGACCATGGAGTGCAGGTTCATTGTTCCTTGAAAGGAGAGTCGCAGGTAGGCAGACTAGTGAAGGTGGGGTTTGGTATGCTTATATTTTTTGGTCAATGCATTGAGTACAGAAGCTGGGACGTCAAATTGTGGTTGGACAGGGCATTGATTAAGCCATTTCAGGAATTCTGTTTTAAGTTCGAAATTCCCTGTTCTGGAAAGGATGTTGTGAATCTTGAAAGAGTTCAGACAAGATTTACAAAGACTTTGCTAGGGTTGGAGGATTTGGACTATAGGGAGAGGCTGAATAGGCCAGGGTTAATTTCCCTGGAGAGTCAAAGAATGAGAGGTGACTTCATGGAGATTTATAAAATCATAAGGGGCATGGATAAGGTGAACAGCCAGGGTCTTTTCCCCCCAGTTAGGTGGGATCAAAATAAGATCACATGGGCTTAGGTTGAGAGGGCAAAGATTAAAAACGGATCTAAGGGGCAAAGTTTTCGAGCTGTGTGTGGTGTATGTGTGGAATGAGCTGCCAGGTGAAGTAGTGGAGGCTGATACAGTTACAACATTTGAAAGGCATCCGATTGGGTACATGAATAGGAAGAGTTTCCAATGATACGGACCAATAGCTGGCAAATGGGGCTCCATTTGTTGAGGATTCCTATTTGGCATGGACAAATTGGACCAAAGGTCTGTTTCTGTGCTGTACATCTCTATGACACTAATAAATTAAAATAAGATGTGTTCCTCTTTTGTGGAGAGCTAGCAGAAGCACAGATAATTGTCCTTGGAGCCGAGAAGGTTAAGCAGTGATTTTGACCAGGTGCAGATTTGTTTCTAGGATATCTAATCTGCAGAGAGAGTGGAAATGTTAACAATGTCACAATTTTAGAAACTATTTTCAGGTAATTGGCAAATAATGTGAACATTATTTTATTCAGAAAGTTCTGAGTACCTGGAACAGTCTGAATGGCAGCTGGACACAGACTCAGCAGTTATTCATAAACAGATTCGGAATTTTACTTTTTAAAGGAAGATTTGGGGGGCTATGGGCAAATGGGAAGGGAATTGGGACAGATTAGCAGCATCTCCAGAGGGAGAGGGTACAGCCCAAATGGGCTGAATAGCCCCAGCCCCTGTGCTCTGTGATACTGCCCCATTGACTGTGAATGTTGTAGCTCATCCCAGGGCAGAGAGAGGGAGGATCCCACCTCACAATGTGCCCCGATGATTGATGTCAGCGCAGGCCAATAGGGGGCAGAGGGCAGTACTGGAGGACCACGCCGTACCAGTTTGTCTTCCAACCAATTAGAGTGAATGAGGACATCCTCAAGGCTGGAACTAAAAGGCAAACATCGCAGAGATTTGAGAAACTGGAGGACATGAGATAGGGAGCGTTCTGTGGCTGGAGAGGAATTATATAAATAAGAAAGAGTTGTGAGGCTGGATGAGGTGGCAGTGATCGGGAGAGTTGAGGATGGAGGAATTTAGAATTAGTGAGGATTAGAGTCATCATGTTATACAGCAAGAAACAGGCCCTGTGGTCCAACCAGTCTATGCCAACCATAATTCCAAACTGAACTAATTGTACCTGCCTCCGCTTAGTCCACATCCATCCAAATATTTCCTATTTATGTACTTATCTGAATGTATTTTAAATATTGTAATTGTATTCACAGCTACCACTTCCTCTCGACGTTCATTTCACACATATACATTTTTTTTTCAAAACCCTAATGTCTTTTTTCAAATCTTTCTCGTTTCTTCTCAAAATGAATGCACCCGAGATTTGAATCCCCCTTTCCCTCGTCCATTCACCTTATCTACACTTTTTCTGATTTTATAAACCTCTAATAAGGTCACCCCTCAACCTCCTGCACTCCAGTGAAAAAATTCCCAGCCTATCCAGCCTCTCCTTAGAACACAATCCCTCCATTCATGGCAACATGCAGGTAAATCTCTCCTGAACCTGCTCCAATTTAATAACATCCTTCCTATAACAGCACAACCAGAACTGGACAGAGTCTTCCAGGAGAGCCCTTTCCAACGTCCTGTACATCCTCAACATAACGTCCCAACTCCTGAACCCAAAGGTCTGAACAATGAAGGTAAGTGTGCTAAGCACCTTAACCACCCTGTCTACATGTGACACAAACTTCAAAGACGTGAACCCCTCGGTCTCTTTGTTCCCATATCACTACTCAAGGCCCTACTTTTATTGAGTGTAAGTACTACCCTTGTTTGTATTGTCAGGATATTATATTTTGCATTTATTCCAATCCAAAAAAATTTGAGTATAAAGGCAGTAGGAGTATAATTAAGAGGGAAATCAGGAGGCAAAAAAGGGATGTGAGATAGCTTTGGAAAATAGGGTTAAGGATAATCCAAAGGGCTTTTGTAAATACATGAGGAGCAAAAGGCTAACTAGAGAGAAAATAGAGACCCTCAAAGATCAGCAAGGCAGCAATTGTGTGGAACTGCAGGCGATGGGCGAGATAGGAAACAAGTATTTTGCATTAGTGTTTACTGTGAAGAAGTACATGGGAGATATAAAATGTGGGGAAATAAATGGTGACATTACAGAGGAGGAGGAGGTGCTCAATGAGTGGCTAAGGAGCTGGTGCAGGGGAAAAGGATTCACGTTTTGTGGATCATTGTGATCTCCTCTGGAATAGAGTTGACCTGCATAAGAAGGATGGATTGTACCTTAATTGGAAGGTGTCTAATGTCTAGGCAGGGAGACTTGCTGGTGATACCCGGGAGGCATTAAACCAGTGAGGGAGTGGGTGTAAACCCAAGAAGATAGTGAGGAAAGAGATATGTCTGAGGCTGGTACAGTTCAGAAGTCAAATAGTCAAGGCAGGCAAGGGCAAGGCACAGAATGAAGTCGGACTGAGCAGTTGAACTGCATTTACTTTAATAGAAGAGGCCTGACAGGGAAGGCAGAGGAGCTCAGGGTATGGTTTTGAACATGGCACTGGGATATTATAGCAATTACAGAGGCATCACTCAGGGATGGATAGGACTGGCAGCTTAATGTTCCAGGGTATAGATGCTATAGGAAGAATAGAAAGGGGGACAAGAGAGGAGGGGGAGTGGCATTTTTGATTCGGGATAGCATTATGTTTTTGCTTAGGGAGGATATTCCTGGGAGTACGTCCAGTGAAGTTATTTAGGTGGAACTGGGAAATAAGAAAGGGATAATCACCTTATTGGGGTTTGCTGCATGGATTTCGTCCGGGTGCTCTGGTTTCCTCCCACAGTCCAAAGATGTGCAGGTTGGGTGGATTGTCAGGCTGATTTGCCCATAATGTTCAGGGCTGTGTAGGTTGGCAGGCCCTGGGAAATGCAATGTTATAGGAGGAGGTTAGGAGGCTTTCCAGATCAGTTTTAATATGATGGGCTGAATGACCTGCTTCCACACTGTTGGGAGTCTCTGATAATTCTACAAGTTTTAAAATAGTTACAGAAAATAATATACCAGATCTAAACGTTAAGGTTCTGATTTGGACAAAGGCCAATTTTGATGGCACAAGGCAAGAACTTTCATCTGGCCCCTCAAGCCTGCTCTGCCATTCCATAAGGTCCGGCCTGAGCTTTTCATGGCCTCAACTCCACTTTCCTGATCTCTCACCATAACTCTTAATTCCTTTCCTGTTCACAAATCTACATTTTGCTTTAAAGGCATTCAAGTTGATAACGTCAAATGCTGCCCTCGGCAGGGAATTCCACAGATTCACAACTCTTTAGCTGAAGAAGCGTCTCCTGAGCTCAGTTGCAAATCTGCTCCCCCTTATTTTGAGGTAATGCTCTGCAGTTTGACCCACCCCCAGTGGACATAGACTCCCTGCTCCTGTCTTATCTACTCCCTTCATAATTTTATTGTTTCCTATCCAACCTCCCATTCTTCTAAATTACAATGACTATAGAACCAGTTTTCTCAATCTCTCCACATGCACCAATCCTCTCAACTCCTGATTCAAACTAGTGAACCTCCTCTGTACTCCCTCCAGTGCCAGTACATCTTCCTGAAGTCAGGAGACCAAACCTGTACACAGTACTTCAGGTGTGGCCTCCCCATCACCCTATACAACTGCAGCATAACCATCCCTCTAGCAAGGAAGGACAATATTGCCTTCACTGCCTGAATTACCTGCTGCACCTGCAAACCAACTTCCTGTGATTCATGCACAAGGACACCCAGCTCCCTCTGTGCAGCAGCCTGCTGCACGTTTTCACCATTTCATCATCCAGTTTGCTATTAGTCCGACTAAAATGGATGACCTCACATATCCCAACATTGAACTTCTTCTGCCAGACCCTTACCCACTCACATAACTGATCTGTATCCCTGTGCAGACTTACAGTGGCCTCTGCACACATTGCTCTACCTTATCTTTGTATCAAATGTGAACTCTGACACCGTACACTTGGTCCTCAACTCCAAAACATTTGTGTAAATTGCAAACAGTTGTCGTGCCAACACTAATCCAAACTCACATTTATCCCCATTCTTTACATTTTGTTGGTTAACTGATCCTGTATCAATGATAATTACCCATAATGCCATGCATCTGTACCTTATACAGCAGCCTTTTGTGTGGCAACTTATCGAATGCCTTCAGGAAATCCAGGTACACCACATCCACCGAGTCCCCCTTGTCCAACGCACGCATCGTATCCTCAAGTAATTCTAGTAAACGCGTTAAACGTGACCTGCTGTTCATGAATCCATGCTGTGTCTGCTCAATGAGACAATTTCTACCCAGATATCTCACCACTACTTCCTTGAGAGGTTCAAGCATTTTCTCCACTACAGAAGTTAAACTAACGGATCCTTTTTGAAAAATAGTGGCACCACATTTGCAGCTTCCAGTCTGTCAAAACCAGACATCCAATAAATTTTAGTGAATTATCACGAGGTCTATTTGTTATTCTCTCCCCTCTTCTCCCCCGCCCAACATCTCTTTTAGTCCCTGGGATGCATTCCATCAGAGTCAGGAGACCCATCTACCTTTAGGCTGTTATCTTTCCCAACATTACCTCTTTACTGAGAATGATTGCTTCTGTATCCTCATCTGCCATTGCCTCCATAGGCCAGCGACAATGAGAGTATATCGACAGCATGTTCCTGTTAAGGCCAAGGCTGGTCGGTGTGGAGAATGCTGCCTGATGAAAGAAATTGAGGGCCTCGTCGAGAAAATGAAGGAAGGATATGGCAGGTACAGAGAGCTGTGTTTGTGTGAATCCCTAGAGGAGTGTAGGGGCAGTAGGAGTATACTCGAGGTAAACCAGGAGGGCAAAAAGAGGACATGAGATAGCTTTAGGAAATAGGTTTAAGGAGAATCGAAGGTGATTGAACAAATACACTAAGGACAAATGAGTAACCAGGCAGAGAATAGGTACCCGCAAAAATCATCAAGGCTGTCTGTGGAACCGCAGGAGGTGAGAGCGATTCTGTATGAGCGGACAGTTTTTACAAACAAAATGTGCACGTCGGAAAACACTAATTTGAACGTCCCAGTTTCGTGTTTTCAGTAAACGGGGAATTGCCTCAGAGTGGCTGCAGGCATGAGTGACCGCCACCATCTTTATTCGGGGCAAGAATTCACTGGACTCGTGTGGAGCCACCAGCTTTGTAGGGGGTAAGGTGCAGCCAGGCGCAAGTGCAGCCTTTCTCTGGTACAGAGTCATTGGGCAGGATTTACACAGAGCACATTCAATCTCGGAGAAATGGATGTTTATTTCTGGATTTGTTTCGTCATTCATTTAAATGATTTGGTATCGTAAATGAGTTTGCAGGTAAAACAAAATTGGAGGTATTGTGGATAATGAAGAAGGTTACCTCAGATTACAATGAGATATTGATCAGATGGGGTTTAATTTAGATAAATATGAGGTGCTGCAGTTTGGAAAATCAAATCAGGGCAGGACTTATACACTGAATGGCAAGGCCCTGGAGACGTTTGCGGAACAAAGAGACCTTGGATTGCAGGTTCATAGTCCTTGCAAGTCAAGTTGCAGGTAGATAGGATGATGAAGAAGGTGTTCAGTATATTTTCCTTTATTGGTTAGAGCATTGAGTATAGGATGTGGGAGGTCATGTTGCTGTACAGGACATTCGTTAGGCCACTTTTGTAATATTGTGTGTAGTTCTGGCCTGCCTCCTATCAGAAGGGTGCTGTGAAACTTGAAAGGTTTCAAAAAGGAATTACAAGGATGTTGTTCGGGTTGGAGGATTTGAGCTGTAGGGTGAGGCATAAAAGGCTTGGGCTGTTTTCCCTGGAGTGCCATAGGCTGAGTGGTGATGTGATGGAGGTTTATACAATCATGAGGGGCATGAATAGAGTAAATGAACAAGGTGTTTTCCCTGGAGTGGTGATGTCCAGATGTCGAGGGCATTTAGGGTGAACGGAGAAAATTTCAAAGGGGCCTAAAGGACAACTCTTTCATGCAGTGGGTGGAATGAATGCCAGAGGAAGTGGTGGAGGCTAGTACAATTAAAACATGTTAAAGGCATATAAATAGACACATGAACTCTTTTGTGAAGATTCAGGGTTGTTATGGAATGGGACAAGGATGGGTCTGCAATTAGAATTCTAATTTGGCTCAATTTAGTAAGATGGGTCTTGGCCAGAGTGTGCAGGATGGTTCTCATCAGGAGCTCGGAAACTGAATTCGAAGAGAGAGTGTGTGAGAACTGGGTGTTGAGGAAAGGAGTGGGGGATTGGTTTGGATTTCAGTTCACAGAAGAGAGAAATTGTGAGACTGAGGTTTAAAGCTTTGGGGGAACAAGGAAACTACAGTTTAATCTACAATTGTCTTATGAATGTCCATCCTGTATTAACAGTGGTAACTTGTGTGCTCTGTTGTATGGTACTGAAAGGGTGAATTTTCGGATGAGAAATTCAAATTGAACTTCATGTTCAGATGTGATAGTTACTTGATCCGTGCCGATGTGAATATCATAGGCCTTTTCATCTGGAAGGAGAGGTGTGCATTCTCTCCGTGGGCGAATATTTCAAATGTCAGTGTGACTGCAAAAGTACTGAGACACAGCCAAGTCCATGTCAGCGTGGTGAGTGTGGAGAGAGATTTCATTTGTTTTTGAAAGTCTGAAAAATCATGGCACGTTTCCCAGGAACAATTAAGCCACAGCTTTGCTTTGTAGAAGGACAAGTCTTTAATTAACCATGCAACCAGAAAGACACAAGGATACCTGCACCATGGGAAGCACTATGAAAACGGGATTGTTGTAAAGAGTTCGTTCTCGATCATGGATTCTAATCCATTGGCGTTGTCACGTCGTTTCCAGCGCCGTGGGGAAATACTTGAAATATGATGAATGTAATGTAGGTTTCAGTTATTAAACTGTAAAAAGTGCAGAACAATTTACAAGGAGGTTGCCAGGGCTCAGGGGTCTGAGTTATAGGGAGAGGTTGGACAAGTGAGGATTTAATGTTTAGAGCAGAGGAAACTGAGGGGGCTCTTTTCTAGAAGTGTATAAGACCATGAGAGGCATGGAGAAGGTGAATGCACTCAGTCTTTTTCCCAGGAACTCAAGGATTGGACGGATTGATTGGATCAGTTGAAGATTAGAGGAGAAAGAATAAAAGGGAAGCTGGGGGGCAACTGTTTTACACAGTGGGTGGTATGTATATGGAATGAGCTGCCAGTGGAAGTGGTTGAGGCAGGAACACTCATAACAGGTAAAAGACATTTGGCCAAATACATGGATAGGAAAGGGTCAGAAGCAGATGGGCCAAGTGCATGGAAATGGGGTTAGTGTGGATGGACATTCTGGTCGACATGGGCCAGTTTGGACCAAAGGGCCTGTCTCTGCTGTAGGCTTCTATGACTCTAAGTGCATTTGCTATTTCTCCCATTAACTCTGTTGGTATCATGGGATGTATTCCATCAGGGCAATGAGACTTGTGTACCTTTAGCTCCATTCGCTTGCCCAGCTCTAACTCTTTCACGATAATGGTTATCTAGGTCCTCACCTTCCTCAGTCTCCTTGTCAATTACTGGCATGTTCTTCGTATCCTCCACTGTGAAGACTGACTGCTGTGTACCCATATTCCTGAACCCTGCTGGATAGGAATAACTGGGCACAGAACTCTGAGAGGTCTTCTTTGAGTCTTTATTGATGAGACATGGCAGTTACCTGGATAGTGTACATGCAGAACACCTCCAGGCAGCATCAGGAAACTCCCCGCCTGTCCGATGTGCCACTCCCATTCTTATACCTTTGTGGTTTGTAGGTTGGAATGGACGCTGTCTCTCAGTATTATCTCCATGGCAACAGCAGTTAGAAAGTCTAGTTCACTTCAGCACTTTATGTTTAAACCACACACCCCCTCCCCCACGCCCCCGTGGCTTCCTCAAGTATCTGACAGGTGCTTCAGTTTCAGTGGGGTATCTATCAGGATTCTCATGTGGAGGAGCCGGTGTTGGGGTGCGGTGAACAAACTTATAAATCACACAACACCAGGTTATAGTCCAACAGGTTTATTTGGAAGAACAAGCTTTTGGAGTGTGCTGTGATTTGTAACTTGATCAGGGTTATCTCTATGGTAACAGTTAAGTGCTTCAACAATTAGAGGCCATATGTTCCCCACACAATAGGTTTCCCTCTAGCAGTGTAAACTGCTATTCTGGCCCTGGGGATAGGTATAAATCACTTTTCTCCCCCAATCCCATCTCGCTTTCTGTTGATCTTTAAAGTTTTTCTAATCTCCTTGGTCTTTGGCAATTTGTATGCATTTTATTTCAGTTTGATAGACTCTCTTATTTCCTGGGTAAAAGCAATGACTGCAGATGCTGGAAACCAGATTCTGGATCAATGGTGCTGGAAGAGCACAGCAATTCAGGCAGCATCGAGGAGCTTCAGCAAAATCGACGTTTCGGGCAAAAGCCCTTCATCAGGAATCATGAAGGGCTTTTGCCCGAAACGTCGATTTTGCTGAAGCTTCTCTTATTTCCTGAGCCACCCATGGCAGCTTATTCCTTTTCCTACAGTCCTTCCTTTTCCCTGATATATTATTTTGCTGAGCACTTCAAAAAATTGCTTTCATATTCCCCCACAGTCCGTCAACTTTCCCACCGTAAAGTCTTTGTTTCCAGTCTACAGTAGCCAACTCCTGCCTCATCCTATTGTAGTCTCCTTTTGTTTAAGCACAGGATCTTGGGAGCGGATCTAATCTTCCAGCTTTCCATCTGTGTTCTAAATTCAATCAGACTTATCAGAAGTCTTTTATCAGATTACGAGGGGAGGCGATGTTTCCTGGGTGTTTTGGTTTTAATTGTTAGTGACCTTGGCTTTGTAATAAAGTACAGGATATATATTCACAACAGCGTACTCTGGACGCTGACAATGTACGACGCAATCTAAAACCATAAATCACTGTCTCCTCTCAGTTTAAAATTGCAAAATCATTATCTCCTACACATTTCCTCACTATCTAAGCTTGGAATGCTAATCCACCTGACTATCTGTCATTTTCCGAAAATCTCCTTTGGTGAAGGTGGTGATTTTTGGATTCAGCTTTCCAGTTATTACCGTAAGAAGATAAGCAATGGGCACAGGAGAACCAGCCCCACCATTTAATACGGTGATGATTGAGCTCACATCGGTCTCAGCTGGATTTTCCCGCCTGCTCTCTCTCACCCTTCATCTCATTGCAAATTCAACATCTGTATCTCTTCATTAAATTGGCTCATTGTCCTGGCATCCACCGCATTTTGAATAGGGAATTCCACAGATTCACAACACATCGAGACAAGTACATTCTTCCTCATGAGAATAGAATAGAATAGAGTCTCTATAGTGCAGGAATAGAGTCTCTATAGTGCAGGAACAGAGTATTCATCCATCGAGTCCACACCAACCCTATGATGAACATCCCATTCAGACCCACTCGTTCCCTGTAACATTGCATTTCCCATGGCTAATTGTCTAACCGGCACGTCCATGGACACGATCAGCAATTTAGCATGGGAAATCCACCGAACCTGCGCATCTTTGGACTGTGTGAGGAAACTGGAGAACTGCACAAAACCATGCAAACATAGGGAGAATGTGTAAACTCAACACAGTCGCCTAAGGTCCCTGACGCTGTGAGGCAGCAGTGCTAGCCACTGAGCCACCTCTTCTTAAAGCCTACTGCGCCTTAATAACCTCCCTATCCCCCAATTGGCTGAATCTATGTTCCTTACGTCAGAAATCAGGTTGTCTAAGCGGATGTCTCAGTAATTCTAAGTGACAGCCCACATGTCCCATGTGTCTGAATGGAGATCCGATACACAACATCCTCCATCCCACACTTTTCATTCACGTTCCAGAGACAGGGCTCCAGTGCCTGCATGAGGACTGCAACTCCCAAATTCCGAGGCAGGGACCACACGTCTGTGGGGAAACCCGGCACTGCACAAGTACAGAATGTGGGTGAGTTTTGGAACATGTGCTTTGGGGTAACTAGTGGAAAGTATTTCACACTGTGATTGTCTGGAGGAGGAACGTATTTGCTTGTAGTATTGATCTGTTGGAGGATCAAAGTGTCACGACACCTACATGGGACCAAGTTACATTCCCAACTTGTCATAACACTGGAATCAACCAATGAGAAACAAAGGATGTGACCCATTCTCCCAGACTGCAGCTTCCTGTTCTGTCCAGGATCTGCCACCTCCCTTTCTGTTTGCTTTTGTTTCATTCTGCTGTTACATTATTGACTTGCATCAACTGAGGGAAAGGAAGTGAACCCAGAAAGGGTGCAGAGTCTAACCAGGGACGGGAAGTGGTGGCATAGACCTGTTCATCAACAATTCCATGAGAATGGGGAGGGTGTACATTAGGGGGTAGTAGAGTCAGAATGGTGGGAGAGAGTAAGAGAGCTGGAGGGTTACAGCTTTGGGGGAAGAAAGGGGAAAAAGATATTCCAGAGAAACTAGAATTATCTGCTCTGAATTTCTAACCTGTACATATTCCTTTATACAGGGTGCTAGATGGTGAAGATTTGCAGACTGAAACCTCAAAATCATGTGCAGATCGTGATTAATTTAAACAACATTTGAAGAACCAAAGATAGAGAATCACTCAGCCAAAATCCTGCAACACTCGCCCTCCCAGCATTGTCGGTCTATCTGCGCCAAATGGACTACGAATGGGTCAAGACAGCAGCTCACTACCATCTTCTCAAGGGTAACGAGAGATGGGGTATAAATGCTGGCTGAGCCAGTGATGCCCATATCCTGGAAATGGTTTCTATCTCTAGTTGCTGAAACCCAATTGATGTTACTGCGGGATGATAAGGAATGCTGAGTGCATCCTCCAAGAGGCAGCACCATCACATTAACCCTGCCTGCACCCACACAGTAACACAGCAACGTCACTGGAACAAAAGGCAGTGAAACCAAAGGAGGACTTAGATATAGTTCTTCGAGGTAAAGTCATGAAAGGGGATTGGAGCACAGCAGGAACAGGAGACTGATCTGGATGGTCAGCTGTTTCCCATTGAATGGTGGAGCAGGATTGAATGGCTGAATGGTCTCCTCCTGCTGCTATCTCCCAGGTATGTATATAGTCATGGAGCCCGGGTAGGAAGGAGTAGGCAGGGATTCTTCAGGAGATTGCACTTCCATAACAGTTTTCAGTGAGGGATGGTTTGATGAATTTTATTTAACATTTATCTTTAACACAAGGTTTGTAAATTTTGGTTTTAAAATGTTGTAAAAGTTTTTTGCACAACAAATAAAATTAAAGAAAATAACGTAAACTGTCTGAAAATAACAGTTTTAAAACTTTCAACCTTTGTAAAACAATATCCTGTCTATTCCCGGATACTATCACTTTCCAGCTACTCAAACTCCAGGGAAATATTTCCTCCCTGTCTGAACCTTTGGTTTGATTTAACTGCTTTTCAGTTCTCGTTCTGTGAGCTGTGAAGCATTCTTTTTCCCCATTTCTCCGACCCAGAAATGTGATCACAGCAACCTTCCCACCATCAAAATCATCATTATGCCAGTTTGCTTTTGGTTAACATATAATCACCAGCGCTGCAAAAGTGCAGACTGCAGATGCTTGAAACCAGAGCCTAGATTAGAGGGGTGCTGGAAAAGGGCTTTTGCCAAAACGTTGATTTTCCAGCTCCTCGGATCCTGCCTGACCTGCTGTGCTTTTCCAGCACCACTCTAATCTAGACACATAATCACCAGCAGTAAACCATTTGTGTAACCAATTGAATATTTCCAAACAAAGCCCATTATGGGCCAAGCAAACCATTATAAGTGACAGAGTGAGAAGGGACTAAATCAAAGTAGAGTTGTGTGGAGGGGGCAGTGGTGGAGATAAAGCACTATATCCCCTACGGTGCCCACCTCTATCTAAAGGCATCGAGAGTATTGATGTACACCACATGCTCCTTCTCCAAGGACAATCTGCTGTGTAGCCTTTATCCTCAATCATGGAATAGAATCCCCACAGTGTGGAAGGAGAGCATTGGCCCATCAAACCCAGCGACCATCCGAAGAACATCACGCCCAGAGCACTCTATCACTGTAACACTGCATTTCCCATGGCTGATCCACCTAGTCTGCACAATCCTGGATCCTGTGGACAATTTAACACGACTGATCCACCTGACCTGTACATCTTTGGACTGTGGGAGGAAACCAGAGCACCTGTAGGGGACCCACACTATCATGGGGAGAATGTGGGAACTCCACAACTGCCGTTGGACAAGGCTGGACTCCAACCTTGTACCTGATGCTGTGAAGCAGCAGTGCTACAGTCACAATTTAAATCAAAACATATGATCCCTGTTTATTGTCACATTGCTGTTTGTGGAGACTTACTGGCCAGGGAGACATCCTGAGGTTCAGAAAGTGGCAAAATAAATTCAATCAACTCCAGCCCAGTTAATGTGGTTAACAACAACATCAATACTCCAACCGTGTCATCATGAACAAGGTCCTGTACTGACTCTGATGGACAGTAACATCAGAATCAGAGTCCTGCAGTCCACACGGAGCAGGTGGATGACCACTTCCCTGTGAGCACTCACTGGGCTCTCAGTCGTGTTGAAGATGCAGCAAATCCCTTGTCAAATAGAGGGGTGAACAGCTCCTACCCAGTGTGAACCCACTGGGGTCTCAGGGGATGGGATGAATCACTGAATCCCCTCTCCCACACTGAGCATCTGAATGAGCTGTCCCCTGTGTGGGCTCACTGGGGTCTCGGGGTTGTGGGGGGGGGGGGAGGATGAATCACTGAATCCTCTCTCACACACTGAGCATCTGAATGGCCTCTCCCTCTGTGTGGGCTCATTGGGGACTCCGCAGGTGCTGCATTTGAGTGAATCTCCCCCCCACACTGGGGACAAGTGAATGATCTTTCCCCAGAGTGAGCTCGCTGGTGTTTAAGCAGGTCAGAGGACTGAGTGAATGCTTTCCCACACACTGAGCAGGTGAATGGCCTCTCCCTGGTGGGAATGCACTAATGTCTCCGCAGGTGGGAGATTTGAATGAATCCTTTCTCACACATGGAGCAGGTGAAGGGTATAAATCCACTGTGCCCTCTCTGGTGCCTCAGCTGATTGTAAGATCGAGTAAATCCCTTCCCATATGTGGGGCAGGTGAATGGCCTCTCCGCAGTGTGACTGTGTTGGTGAGTGTCGCACTGGGAGGGTTAAGTGAATTCCTTATTCTAATTGAGCCCGTCCTCCTGTTTCTCTCAGTTATTATTGACAATCTCACACCAGAACCTGTTCCAGAGAGTGTTCCAGAATAGGCAGAATGGTCAGCTGCAGCTGGTCACCTGACCGGTCACTGGTCCTGAAAGGTTCACTCTCCACAGATGCTGCCAGATCTGCTGAATTTTTCCAGCAATTTCTGTTTTTTTTTTCTGATTTCCCAGCGCTTGCAGATGTTTAGTTTTCCAACACTCATCTTGTCTGTTGCAGAGGATTTTATTGATGAAATTAGAGTGTTTTGAAAATTGTACGTTAGGTCACACACCAGCTATGATCATCATGAATGGCAGAGCAAAGTTGAGGGGCTGAATGGCATCCTCTTGTTCCAATGAAAGTTATCCATCGTCAGCTTGTGGTAACATTTGCCCTCACTGCTCACTTCACCTCCATGTCGAACACATTGTTACTGACTGAACAAACCTCCTGTGTTTGAAATAAACTTGCTAATGTTCAGTGGCTCCATCTCCTGCCACCCGGGTTTAACTCTCATCATGGAATGCAGTCTCGTATTACTGCGGGAATGCCCACAAGGACTAATCCTGGAGTCTGTATCCCCTGGGATCCACAATCACCGCTTATTTCCTTCTTCCTCTCTCATTCTGGCTATTGAACTCTCGGTTTCAATCCTTTCTCCTGTCATGCTCTTCAACATGTCCATGTGGGTGGACGAGATGCAGCTGGGATTTAATGAAGGGAAGTGGGGATTAGGCAGAAGTACGAGGAGAGCTGACAGCAAAGGTAGGTCTCATTGTACCGGCAGAGTTTCTCCGTGACCCAGTGAGTGGTGAGGCACCTGAGTTTGTGGGCGGAGACAGATTCAATCAGGGATTTGGTAAGACACTCAGACATTGACCTGTCCATCTGATAGTTAACTCAGACTGACTGAAAGAAAGATGCACATTTAGACAGCACCTTTGATGATCTGGGGCAATGAAACATGCTTCCAACCCAATGATTTCGACCTCAAATCTCTGAAAACACAGACACAAAGCTTTCTACTTGTAACAGGTTGTCTCTGAGCCTCCTCTTTTCTTGAGAAAAGCGTTTTGAGCTGTTCGGCCTTTCCTGGTGATTATAACCGCTATGTTCCTGTAAGATTTGTGACTGAACCTTAATTTTCCTGTTCCTTGTGAGTGATGAAAGTAGCAGAAACATTTCCTGACCTGTGAGGGGTTTTGGTTGGAGTA
The DNA here is from genome assembly GCF_037043375.1 of Chiloscyllium plagiosum. Taxonomy (NCBI): domain Eukaryota; kingdom Metazoa; phylum Chordata; class Chondrichthyes; order Orectolobiformes; family Hemiscylliidae; genus Chiloscyllium; species Chiloscyllium plagiosum. Next base: position 74,434,281 of record NW_028270177.1, read on the forward strand.
TTTATATTTACAAATCCATTCCCACCCTACATTCAGTGTGAAATTGATGTAGAACTGAAGGAAATGAGTGAGTGAGCACCCACAGAATCATATGTATGAGTTGAATGAACCTGGCATGAGGAAAACATGACAACAATCACAACTAGTTAGAATCACAGAATCTAGTGAGTGCAGAAAGAGTCTATTCGGCCCATCGAGTCTGCAATGACCTGTTCACCCACCCTACCCCCATAATCCCACATTAACCATGGCTCGCCCAACCCACCTAAATTGCACACTGCAGGCCATGTTAGCATAGCCAATCCAGTAACGTTACACATCTGTGGGAGGGTCACAAATTACATCCAAATGCTGGGAATTGTGGATGAAGGCTCACAAATACTTGACTCTGACACAAATGCTCTGCTTTTCAAAATAAAATCTGGGGGATACTGCAACCGGAAAAAATTCTGATTATCTCAGGAGGAAATGAATTCAAAACTCGCGCCATTGACCCAGGGGGGCGCAGTTAAAGTTACAGAGGTCTGGGAACCATCAGAAATGTAACAGGTTGTGAGCAAGGTAGGGGTGAGACAAGGACAAAAAGACAGTCTGTCACACGGGGGATGGCAGGAGAAATTAAATAGCAGAAATGGTAGTCCCTCAAGGCCACGGGGAATGGAGTTTGAGCTGGGAAAGAAACAAGGAAAGAAGGTGTGCAGCTGCCAAAAAAATATGTTAAAAAACAGATTATAAAAGCATAGAGGGCAGAGTTCAGTATGAAATTTTTACTCTCAATGGTGAGTACAAGAAGCTGTAAAGTCTGAGGAGTTCTATTACAGCCAACATATACCCAGGATTGGCCAAGTGAGCTGTAACTTGCTGATAATTTTTTTTCTGACATTTGTCGTTCAAGTCTGATGACGATAGTAACTTTTCAAATTGGACTGGAGTTTAATATTCTGGAGAAATGTCAAATAAATCACATTGATCACAATCTGCAGATCTTAGCCCATAACCCTGCATGTTCCAGCATTTCAGTTACATCCATGTCCTGCTGGCTGGACAGGACATACAGGGATGGTGACGATGGTGTCTAGGACATTGTAAGCTATAATTCTGTGCGTATGACTGTGTCAGCTTGTTGCTTGACTAGTCTGCGTTCCAGCTCACCCAATAAGATGTTGGCAGAGTGCGACACTACAGTTGGAGCTCCTCTGCTCGCCAGTTCCTTTCCTTTCTGCTTTTTGAAAAAAATATTTCTCTCTCACTCTCCCCTTTGCAGACTCTGACGCAAGTGTCTCAACCTTGAATCATGACAATTAAAAAAAACATGTCTCTACAAGAAAACCAATGGAGGAAAATATATTATTCTTGCATCAACTGCATTTTTAAACAAAAACAATCCTGTTCAATCAGCACTGTCTCATTTTTACCTTCAATTCTATCAAGCGAGCTATTATATTTTGTTCCTCAGTTTACCGATCTTAATAAATATCCAATCAATTTCAGAGCAACATGCTGACAAAGTATTGAACCAATTTACCTGTTTAGGTTTTAGCATTAGTTATCAAGTCATTACCATTACAATAATTGCATAATAATTGGTCTGGGTAACAAGTATACTGAGGTTCACAATTTAACTTATTGACTGTTTGAAAAATGATACAATATATCCTTTTTTCAGGAATCTAAGAGTAATTGTTAAGGCATTTGCATGACAATAATTATAGTATACTTTAGTTTAGTCTTGCTAACAACTACAGTGAAGTTTATATTTGAATTTAATCCAATATTCCCTAGTACATATACAGTAATATAAAAATCCATTTCATTTCCAATCAACACACCTACAAAAGAATCCATTATTTCTGATGCAATGCGCACTGTTAAAAATATGACTTTTCCTCGTTTGAATGATCTGTGTAATCCCAGCCTTATAAATTTAGAAAAACCTAATTGCTTTCCCTGCAACAATTCCTGTTCATTTTTGCAGATAGCACAGTCAAATAGCAAGATGACAGTTATCATTATTCTCAAGTATGCTAATAGAATTTTGAAAATCTATATGCTGCTAATATATAATAATTGTTTATTTCAGTCCATAGAATATAGAACAGTACAGCACAGTCAGGGCCCTTTGGCCACGATGTTGTTCCTACTCTAAGATCAAACTAACCAACATGGCCTTCATTTACTATCATCCATGTGCCTATCCAAGAGTCGCTTAGATGTCCCTGATGGATCTGAATCTACTACCACCACTGGCAGTGCATTCCACACACTCACCACTATCGATAAAGAAACTGCCTCTGACATCTCCCCACAACTTGCCCCATTCATCTTAAAATTATGCCACTTTGTGGGGAAAGGTCTTTCATTGTCCACTCTACCTATGCCTCTCATCATCTTACACAAAGCTATCAAGTAAACTATCATCTTCTTTCACTGCAATGAACAAAGTCCCAGCTCTGTCAACCTTTATTCATAAGACACGCCTTCCAGTCCAGGCAACATCTTGATAAATCTCATCTGCACCTTCTCTAAAGCTTTTGCATCCTATGTATAATGAGGTGATCAGAACAGAACACAATATTCCAAGTGTAGTCTCACCAGAGATCCATCGAGCTGCACCATAACCTCGTGGCTCTTAAACTCAATCTCCCCGCTAATGAAAGCCAACACACTATGCACCATCTTAATAACCCTATCACCTTGGATGTCAGCTATGAGGGATGTATGGACGTGCACCCCACGATCCCTCTGTTCCTCCATATTGTCAAGAATCCTGCATTTAATCTGAAAATATGCATTCAAATTTGATATTCCAAAATGAATAACTTCACAAATCACAAAGAGCAGAGGTCCCAGAACTAATTCCTTCAGAACACCATTGGTCACCGTGCTCCAAGCTGAAAACTATCCATTTAATCTCACCCTGTCTTCTATGGGTCAGCCAATTTATTATTTAACCAGGCGGGTTTCCCTATATCCCATGCCTCATTACTTTCTAAATAAGCCTACCATGGGGAACCATATCAAACACCTTGCTAAAGTCCTTATACACCACAACCACTACTCTGTCCTTACCAATGTGTTTGCCACAACCTGAAATAATACAATGAGGCTTGTGAGGCATAACCTGCCGCTCACAAAGCCATGCTGACCATTTCTAATAAATCTATGCTTTTCCAAATAATCATAAATCCTGTCTCTCAGAATTCTCTCCAAACATTTGCCCACAACTGATGTAAGACTGACTCATCAATGATTCCCAGGATTATCTCAATTGCCTTTCTTGAATAAGGGAATAACGTTTGTCACTCTCCAATCATCTGGTATGACTCCAGTGGACAGTGAGGATGCAAAGATCATTGCCAAAACACAGTAATCACTTGCCTCCCTTCTCATAACAACCTAAGTTATATCCTTTCTGGCCCAGGGGACTTATCTATCCCCATGATTTTTAAATATTTTCAGCACATTCTCCGCCTTAGCATCAACCTGTTCGACTATATCAGCCCGTTTCATGTTGTCCTCACAAGGAACGAGGTCCCACTCACTCGTGAATACTGAAGCAAAGTACTCATTAAGGACCTCCCCTACCTCCTCTGACTCCTGGCACAAGTTTGCTTCACTATAAGGTGTATAAATGTGGAATTATGTCTCAGCACTGAATTAATGTAAAGATATTGCAGTGTACAATCACTCGACTACTTTGAATATTGAACGGTATTTTAACTGAGAGAACACGGTTGAATTGATTTGATTGCATTTCACTTCATGCTAACATTTATTGCATTTTGAACCACAATAAGAGTTTCCTTTTTACATATATGAAACTTACTTAAATCAATCACACGTTTATGTGAAGAAAATAGAATTAACATCTGCTTGTTCCTTCCTTAATCAGTGACTGTTCATTTTGAAATTGTGGAAGTTGTACATTGTTGAAAGGAAGGGAACTTGTCTTCGGCTGAATATTCACATTAAATGACTGATGCATTTTTAAAATTAAAGTACAATGATCACGCAGATTTGTCAATGTGTCTATGAAAGAATTGTCATGAGATTCCTCTTCATTTAAGACTATCATTCATTTATTCTATTGTTATTGTAAAATATTGTTTAATTTCCAGTCCATTACACACAGAAAGTACCTAATTAATTCCCATTCGAATTACTACAATAAACAGCTGATTAGTTTTCATTTGTGTAACCACTTTAAACATAATATTGCAGTCCTGCCGTCCTGAGTGGGAAAATTATGAAAGGAGCCTGTGGAGCTTTGGCATTGTCTCTATTACTCGATCCGAGGGAAGGTTTCAAATCATACCTTCACCAGAAATATATCAAGAGCTATCTGAATGTTGATTACAGAGTACCTAAGCACAGACTGAGTTGCTTTTCAATCCAACATTAGATCTGCTTTTATCTTTTATATCAATAATCACAAAACCTGATACTTACTTGTGTCAGGGTACCAAGAAACATGTGTTGGAAAATTCGCTTTAGCCACTTTGCTTTTACAAAAGACTTACATCTGTCCCTGTTTTCTCTAACTGAAAGAAATCTGAAGAGGATTTTCACTTTTACGAAAAAAGGGGAGGTGTTTCCCATATAAATTAATGCTTCTTCGATCTACGCCTTTTCAGTTTATGTAAGGTTTCATAATACCCTCTATTTTCGGATAGTTGGGATACCTGTATCTAATTCTGTTGCTTATAAGTTCCTGGAGAATATTTGAAAATGTTGCAGAATTAAAGATTACGATGTCTAAGTAATGAGATTGATCTTTTTTTGTTGCAAAGGGGCAAGTCCAAAAAATTGAAACATATTAAACATTATTCTCTCGTGCTATAAATTGGAAATAAAGTTGATATCTTCTTCAGTAAACTAACAAATGCTACCACCTATTACTAGTCAGTCAGCTGGTTACCTACTTTGTAACCAAATGTTGTGATTCATCTAAATATTCCTCTGTCCTTTGATCAAAGTGAATATGTAATTGTTGTTCAGTTTATGAATTGTCAGAAACTTGTTTTTATTTTTCCATTCACCTGTTCATTTTGACCGTAAGATTGAAATGCTTTGAAAATATTGGAGTTTGTTCATTTAAAAATAAGGTTTGCACATCTCTCACAAATCTCACTTCTTGTACTATGATTCAAGAATGTTTTCTGGTGGAATTCTAGTAAATACCAAACATTTGTTGGCTCCAAATAAGGTCTTTAACACCCAGTTATCAATCTGTTATTAATGTTTCAGCTGTTACATTGACATTGATTAGCTACTCATTCAGAGAGATCAACTGACAATTATAAACTATTTGCAGGATCATTGAATTGAGAAAAAGGTATAGACATGGAAACATTTTTTAGAAGGAATTGCTTTTTCATTCAAATGTGTAGGCTGTTCAAGAATTCTATATCGCCTTCCATTGGTTTTCTTGTCGCGAATGTAAATGTATAATTCATGTGAATTTTAATGTGTTCTTTATTTAGAAATTTGTATCAGATTTAAGAAGAAAAAGAGGAGCAATTAACATGAAAACTTCAGTGAATAGAAAGCACAGTAAATTAAATTGACAGAGGTAACTTCTGGTATTGTCTCTGAATATTCAGTCAAATATTTCTAATGGCAAGAGTGTGGTGCCGGTAAAGCACAGCAGGTCAGGCAGCATTCAAGGAGAAGCAGAATCGACGTTTTGGGCATAAGCCCTTCATCAGGAATCTTTTCGACACTCCTGCTCTTTGAATGTGCCTGCACTTCTCGAACACCACAGCTTTCCTCACTTTCTCCATATTTCTAATGGCAAGAGTGTGGTGCCGGTAAAGCACAGCAGGTCAGGCAGCATTCAAGGAGAAGCAGAATCGACGTTTTGGGCATAAGCCCTTCATCAGGAATCTTTTCGACACTCCTGCTCTTTGAATGTGCCTGCACTTCTCGAACACCACAGCTTTCCTCACTTTCTCCAAATATGCTTAATGAATATGAACTGAAAATGTTAGGATCAGCAGTTGAACAAGACCAAATAAACACATTTTTTTGAAATATTGATAGTGAAAACTTGTTTGATAACGTGCAACAAATAAGATCGAACACACACACACACACACAGAGCGAGGGAGGGACATACACACACACACACACTCTCACACAGCGAGGGAGGGAAAGACACACAGACACACAGCGAGGGAGACACACACACACTCACAGCGAGGGACACACACACACACACACACAGCGAGGGAGGGACACACATACACACACACAGCGAGGGAGGGACACACATACACACACACAGCGAGGGAGGAACACACACACACAGCGAGGGAGGAACACACACACACAGTGAGGGAGGGTCACACACACACATGGCGAGTGAGGGACACAGACACACAGCGAGGGAGTGACACACACACACGGCGAGGGAGGGACACAGACACACAGCGAGGGAGGGACACACACACAAACTCAGCGAGGGAGGGTCACACACACACACGGCGAGGGAGGGACACAGACACACAGCGAGGGAGTGACACACATACAAACTCAGCGAGGGAGGGTCACACACACACACAGAGCGAGGGAGGGACACAGACACACAGCGAGGGAGTGACACACACACACACACGGCGAGGGAGGGTCACAGACACACAGCGAGGGAGTGACACACACACAGACTCAGCGAGGGAGGGTCACACACACACACGGGGAGGGAGGGACACGCACACACACACGGCGAGGGAGGGACAGGGACACACAGCGAGGGAGTGACACACACACATACATGGCGAGGGAGGGACACAGACACACAGCGAGGGAGTGACACACGCACAAACACAGCGACGGAGGGACATGCACACACAGAGCGAGGGAGGGACACACACACACAGAGCGAAGGAGGGACACGCACACACACACACACACAGCGAGGGAGGGACACACACACACAGCGAGGGAGGGACACGCACACACACAGCGAGGGAGTGACACACACACAAACTCAGCGAGGCAGGGTCACACACACACACGGCGAGGGAGGGACACAGACACACAGCGAGGGAGTGACACACACATACACACACACACAGCGAGGGAGGGACCCACACAAACACAGCGGGGGAGGGACACGCACACACAGCGAGGGAGGGACACGCACACACACACGCACACTCAGCGAGGGACGGACACGTGCACACACACACACACACAGCGAGGGAGGGACACACACTCACAGCGAGGGAGGGACACACACACTCACAGCGAGGGAGGGACACACACACTAACAGCGAGGGAGGGACACACACACACACAGCAAGGGAGAGACACGAACACTCACAGCGAGGGAGAGACACGAACACTCACAGCGTGGGAGAGACACACACTCACAGCGAGGGAGAAACACACACACACACACACATGGTCAGGAAGGGGGACACACACACAGTGAGGGAGGGAGGGACACACACACACTCACACACAGAGCGAGGGAGGGAAAGACACACAGACACACAGCGAGGGAGACACACACACACTCACAGCGAGAGAGAAACACACACACACACACACACACAGCGAGGGAGGGACACGCACGCACACACAGCGAGGGAGAGACACACACAAACTCAGTGAGGAAGGGACACACACAAACAGCGAGGGAGCGACACACACACATAGTCAGGGAGGGGGGGACAGACATAGTGAGAGAGGGAGGGACACACACTCACACAGCGAGGGAGGGACACACACACACACACACACACACACAGCGAGGGAGGGACATACACACACACACACACAGTGAGGGAGGGACACGCACACACACAGCGAGGGAGGGACACGCACACACACAGTGAGGGAGAGACACGCACATAGTGAGGGAGGGACACGCACACAGCGAGGGAGGACACGCACACAGCCACAACGAGGGAGGGACAAACACACACACGGCGAGGGAGGGACTCACACACACACACAGCGAGGGAAGGACACACACACTCAGCGAGGGAGGGACACGCACGCACACACACACAGCGAGGGAGGGACACACACACAGCGAGGGAGAGACACGCACACACACAGCGAGGGACACACACACACAGCGAGGGAGGGACACGCACACACACAGTCAGGGAGGGACACACACACTCACAGCGAGGGAGAGACACACACATACATAGCCAGTAGGGTCACACGCACACACAGCGAGGGAGGGACACACACACACAGCGAGGGAGGGCACACACTCACAGCGAGGGAGGGACACACACAGCGAGGGAGGGACACACACACTCACAGCGAGGGAGAGACACGCACACTCACAGCGAGGGAGAGACACACACACACACACACACAGCGAGGGAGGGACACACACACACACACACAGCGAGGGAGGGACACACACACTCACAGCGAGGGAGGGACACACACACTCACAGTGAGGGGGAGACACGCACACTCACAGCGAGGGAGAGACACGCACACTCACACGAGGGAGACACACACACACATAGACAGGGAGGGGGACACACACACAGCGAGGGAGGGACACACACACACACACACAGAGCGAGAGAGGGAAACACACACACACACACGCAGCGAGGGAGACACACACGCACTCACAGCGAGGGAGACACACATATACACACACACAGCGAGGGAGGAACACACACACACACACAGAGCGAGGGAGGGACACGCACACACAGCAAGGGTGGGACACGCACACACAGCAAGGGAGGGACACGCACACACACACAGCGAGGGAGGGACACGCTCACACACAGCGAGGGAGGGACACGCACGCACACAGCGAGGGAGAGACACGCACAAACTCAGCGAGGGAGGGTCACACACACACACACACACACACTCACACAGCGAGGAAGGGACACACACACACACACACACACAGCGAGGGAGGGACACACACACACACAGCGAGGGAGGAACACACACACACACACGCACACACAGCGAGGGAGGGACACGTGCTGGCACACACACACACACACACACACACACACACAGCCAGGGAGGGACAGGCACACAAGGCGAGGGAGGGACACGTTCACACACACACACAACACACACACAGCGAGGGAGGGACACGCACACACAGCGAGGGAGGGACAAAATCACACACAGCGAGGGAGGGACACGCTCACACACAGCGAGGGAGGGACACGCTCACACGTCGAAGGAGGAACACGCACACATAGCGTGGGAGGGACACGCACACACAGCGAGGGAGGGACACGCACACACACAGCGAGGGAGGGACACGCTCACACACAGCGAGGGAGGGTCACGCTCACACACAGCGAGGGAGGGTCACGCTCACACACAGCGAGGGAGGGACACAGACACACAGCGAGGGAGACACACACACACACACACACACACACACACAGCGAGGGAGTGACACACACACACATACAGGAGGGAGGGACACACTCACACACAGCGAGGGAGGGACACGCTCACAAACAGCAAGGGAGGGACACGCTCACACGCAGCAAGGGAGGGACACGCTCACGCACAGCGAGGGAGGGGCACGCTCACACATAGCGAGGGAGGGACACGCTCACACACAGCGAGGGAGGGACACGCTCACACACGGCGAGGGAGGGACACGCTCACACACAGCGAGGGAGGGACACCACACACACAGCGAGGGAGGGACACGCTCACACACAGCGAGGGAGGGACATGCTCACACACAGCGAGGGAGGTCACGCACACACACACACACCGATGGAGTGACACAGACACACAGCGAGGTAGTAACACACACACACACACAGCGAGGGAGTGACTCACACACACACACAGCGAGGGAGGAACACACACACACACAGCGAAGGAGGGACACACACACACAGCGAGGGAGGGACACACACAAATACAGCGAGCGAGGGACACACACAAATACAGCGAGCGAGGGACACACACACACAGCGAGGGAGGGACACGCTCACACACAGCAAGGGAGGGACACGCTCACACACAGCGAGGGAGGGACACGCTCACACACAGCGAGGGAGGGACATGCTCACACAGAGCGAGGGAGGGACACGCTCACACACAGCGAGGGAGGGACACCACACACACAGCGAGGGAGGGACACGCACACACAGCGAGAGAGGGACACACACACAGCGAGGGAGGTCACGCACACACAGCGAGGGAGGGACACGCACAAAGCGAGAGAGGGACACACACACACACAGATAGGGAGGGACACACACACAGACAGCGTGGGAGGGACACACACTCACAGCGAGTGAAAGACACACACTCACAGCGAGGGAGAGACAAACACACACACAGCGAGGAAGGGACACGCGCACACACACACACAGCGAGGGAGTTCACGCACACACACACAGCGAGGGAGGGACACGCACACACACAGCGAGGGAGGGGCACACACACTCACACAGAGGGAGGGACACGCACACACGCAGCGAGTGAGGAACACACACACACAGCGACGGAGGGAAACACGCACATACAGCGAGGGAGGGACACACACATCATCGAGGGAAGGACACACACACACACACAGCGAGTGAGGGACACACACACAGAGCGAAGAAGGGACACACACACACAGTGAGGGAGGGACACGCACACACAGCGAGGGAGGAACACGCACACACACAGCGAGGGAGGGACACACACACTCACACAGAGGGAGGGACACGCACACACGCAGCGAGGGAGGAACACACACACACACACACACAGCGACGGAGGGACACACACACACCCATCGAGGGAAGGACACAAACACACACAGCAAGGGAGGGACATACACACACACAGCGAGGGAGGGACACACACAAACACAGCGAGGGAGGGACACACACACACACAGCGAGGGAGGGACACGCAGACACAAGCACACACAGCGAGGGAGGGACACACACACACACATCGAGGGAAGGTCACACACACACACACACAGCGAGGGAGGGACACACACACACACAGCGAGGGAGGGACACACACACGGCGAGGGAGGGACACACATACACACAGCGAGGGAGGGACACACACACACACAGCGAGGGAGGGTCACACACACACACAGCGAGGGAGGGACACACACACACAGCGAGGGAGGGACACACATACACACAGCGAGGGAGGGACACACACACACAGTGAGGGAGGAACATGCACACACACAGCGAGGGAAGGACACACACACACAGCGAGGGAGGGACACACACACTCTCACACAGCGAGGGAGGGAAAGACACACACACACACACAGCGAGGGAGACACACACAAATAGCGAGGGAGGGACACACACACACATAGCGAGAGAGGGACACACACACACAGCGAGGGAGGGACACACACACACACACACAGCGAGGGAGCGACACACATACAGACACACAGCGATGGAGGGACACACGTACACACACAGCGAGGGAGGAACACACACACACACACAGCGAGGGAGGGACACACACACACACACAGCGAGGGAGGGACACACATACACACACACAGCGAGGGAGGGACACACATGCACACACACAGCGAGGGAGGAACACACACACACAAACACACACACACACACACACACACAGCGAGGGAGGCACACACACATACACACAGCGAGGGAGGGACACACACACACACACACACACACACAGCGAGGGAGGGACACAGACACACAGCGAGGGAGAGACACACACAAACTCAGCGAGGGAGGGTCACACACACACACACGGCGAGGGAGGGACACATACACACAGCGAGGGAGTGACACACCCACAAACTCAGCGAGGGAGGGTCACACACACACACGGCGACGGAGGGACACAGACACACAGCGAGGGAGGAACACACACACACACCGCGAGGGAGGGACACACACACACACACACACACAAACACAGCGAGGGTGGGACACACACAAACACAGCGAGGGAGGGACCCACACAAACACAGCGAGGGAGGGACACACACAGATACAGCGAGGGAGGGACACGCACACACAGCGAGGGAGGGACACGCACACACACACGCACACAGCGAGGGAGGGACACACACACACACATAGCCAGGGAGGGACACGCACACACACAGCGAGGGAGACACACACACACTCACAGCGAGGGAGACACACACACACACATAGCCAGGGAGGGACACGCACACACACAGCGAGGGAGGGACACACACACAGAGAGGGAGTCACACACACAGACAGCGAGGGAGGGACACACACACACACAGCGAGGGAGGGACACACACACAGCGAGGGAGGGACACACACAAACTCAACGAGGGTAGGACACGCACACACACAGCGAGGGAGGGACACGCACAAACAGAGCCAGGGAGGGACACACACACAGCGAGGGAGGGACATACACACACACACACACACACACACACACACACAGAGCGAGGGAGGGACAAACACAAACACAGCGAGGGAGGGACACATACAAACTCAATGAGGGAAGGACGCACACACACACACACACACACACAGCGAGGGAGGGACACACACACAAATACACAGCGAGGGAGGGACACACAAACTCAGCGAGGGAGGGACACACACACAGCAAGGGAGGGACACGCACACACACAGCGAGGGAGGGACACACACACACACACACACAGCGAGGGAGGGACACACACACAGCGAGGGAGGGACACACACACAGCGAGGGAGGGACACACACACACACAGCGAGGGAGGGACACACACACACACGGCGAGGGAGGGACACAGACACACAGCGAGGGAGTGACACACACACACACACACGGCGAGAGAGGGACACAGACACACAGCGAGGGAGTGACACACACACAAACTCAGCGAGGGAGGGTCACACACACACACGGCGAGGGAGGGACACAGACACACAGCGAGGGAGTGACACACACATACACACAGCGAGGGAGGAACGCACACACACACAGCGAGGGAGGGACACACACACACACACACAGCGAGGGAGGGACACACACAAACACAGCGAGGGAGGGACCCACACAAACACAGCGAGAGAGGGACACACACAGACACAGCGAGGGAGGGACACGCACACACAGCGAGGGAGGGACACACACACACACAGCGAGGGAGGGACACACACACAGCGAGGGAGGGACACACACAAACTCAACGAGGGTAGGACATGCACAGACACAGCGAGGGAGGGACACGCACTCACAGAGCCAGGGAGGGACACACACAGCGAGGGAGGGACACACACACACACACACACACACACACACACAGCGAGGGAGGGGCAAACACATACAAACTCAATGAGGGAAGGACGCACACACACACACACACACACAGCGAGGGAGGGACACACACACAAACACACAGCGAGAGAGGGACACGCACACACACAGCGAGGGAGGGACACACAAACTCAGCGAGGGAGGGACGCACACACAGCGAGGGAGGGACACGCACACACACAGCGAGGGAAGGACACACACACACACACACAGCGAGGGAGGGACACACACACAGCGAGGGAGGGACACACACACACACAGCGAAGGAGGGACACACACACAGCGAGGGAGGGATACACACACACAGCGAGGGAGGGACACACACACACAGCGAGGGAGGGACACACGCACACACACAGCGAAGGAGGGACACATTCACACACAGTGAGAGAGGGACACACATACACACAGCGCGGGAGGGACACGCACGCTCACCCGGAAGGGGGGACATGCACACACAGGAAGGGAGGGACGCGCACACACAGCAAGGGAGGGACACGCACGCATACAGCGAGGGCTGAACATGCTCACACAGCGAGGGAGGGACACGCTCACACACAGTGAGGGGGACACGCACACACTGCAAGAGTGAGAGACATGCATTCACACAGTGAGGGAGGGACACACACAGACACAACGAGGGAGGGACAGACACATACACACACACAGCGAGGGAGGGAAACACACAGACACACACACAGAGCGAGGGAGGGACACACACACTCACAGTGAGGGAAAAACACACACACACACACACAAACACACATCGTCAGGGAGGGGGACACACACACACAGCGAGGGAGGGACACACACACAGTGAGAGAGGGAGGGACACACACTCACACAGCGAGGGAGGGGCACACACACACACAGTGAGGGAGGGACACACACACACACAGCGAGGGAGGGAAACACACACACACAGCGAGGGAGGGACACACACACACAGCGAGGGAGGGACACACACACACAGCGAGGGAAGGACACACACACACACAGCGAGGGAGGGACACACATACACAGCGAGGGAGGGACACACACACACAGCGAGGGAGGGACACACACACACAGCGAGGGAGGGACACACACACAGCGAGGGAGAGTCACGCACACACACAGCGAGGGACACACAGCGAGGGAGGGACACACACACACACACACACACACACGACTGTAAGTTTCTAATTTGTAATTTCCGACGTGCACCAAATGTTTGTAAAACCTCTCAGCCCATACCAACACCATTTCTGTCCAACTTCCTGCTGTTTATTTCTTTCCTTTCCAACAGCTCTCCATCCACATGTCCCGCAGATCCGCGCCCACCGTGAGGTTGATCACGTGGTATAGTCTAGTCCCGTCCCTCATTTACTCTGATTGGTCGGAGGACCAAATGCCCCGCCAGGTCCTCCAGCTGTGCCCCTGCCTTTCCATTGGTCTTCCGCTGACATCAACCACCAGGGTTGAAACTTTATTGCTGTAACAGCACAGCAGGTCAGGCAGCATCCAAGGAACAGGAGATTCGACGTTTCGGGCACAGGCCCTTCTTCAGGAATCAGGAAGCTGATTCCTGAAGAAGGGCCTGTGCCCGAAACGTCGAATCTCCTGTTCCCTGGATGCTGCCTGACCTGCTGTGCTGTTCCAGCAATAAAGTTTCAACTTTGATCTCCAGCATCTGCAGACCTCACTTTCTCAATCAACCACCAGGGGCCCATTGTTGCCTGGAGCATGCGCACTGCTTCATGGCTATTGTTGCTGCTTATCAGTTAAAAGAGTGAGACACAACGTTAAAATCACACAACCATCTGATGAAGAAGCTGCAAAGCGAGTGCTTCCAAATCAACCTGTTGGACGATAACCTGGTGTTCTGTGAATTTTAATTTTGTCCATCCTAATCCAACACCAGCACCTGAAAGTCAAAAGTGTGGGAGGAATGCAAAATATAACAACAAAAGAACTAGGAACAGGAGAAGGCCGTCCTGCCCTTTGAACTTGCTCTGCCATTCATTAAGATCATGGCTGATCATTTCGTGGACGCAGAACCATTTACCAATGTTCTCACCATATCCCTTAATTAATTAATTATTTCTTTCAAATACCTTAGCTTTAAAAACGTTTACTGAACTAGCATCAACTGCTTCCCTGGGCAATGAATTCCATCGAGGTCAAGAAGTTCCTTCTCAATTCAGTCCTAAATTTGCTGCCTCTAGTCTTGTGGTGATGCCCCCTTGTCCTAGCTTCATCTGCCAGTGGAAACATTCTCTCTACTTCTGTTTTATCCATTCCATTCAATATTTTATATGTTTCCCATTCTTCTGATTTCCAATGAATATAATCCCAATCTACTCAGTCTCTGTTAAGCCAACCCCCTCAACTCCGGAATCAACATAGTTAAC
Organism: Chiloscyllium plagiosum; assembly: GCF_037043375.1. Taxonomy (NCBI): domain Eukaryota; kingdom Metazoa; phylum Chordata; class Chondrichthyes; order Orectolobiformes; family Hemiscylliidae; genus Chiloscyllium; species Chiloscyllium plagiosum. Next base: position 74,449,959 of record NW_028270177.1, read on the forward strand.
CTCCTCTGCACCCCCTCTAGTGCCGGTACATCCTTGAGCAAGTGAGGAGACAGAAACTACATGCAATACTCCAGGTGTGGCCTCACCAGCACCCAATACAACTGGAACATAACCTCTGCTTTTAAACACAATCCCTTCATCAATGAAGGCCAAAATTTCATTTGCTTTCTGAATTGATTGTTGTACCTGGTGACCAACCTTCATGCAGAAGGTGACTCAGGTGCCCCTGCATAGCAAATGATGCAACTTTTTAAAATTCAAATAATAATCTCTTTTTTAATGTTACTCCAACCAAACAGTAGGACTTTACATTTATGAGCATTCTATTCCAAATGCCAGACCATTGCCCACTCACTCAATGTATTTATGTTCCTCTGCAAAGTTTCACAGTCCTCCGCACACTTTGTTCTGCTACTCATATGCAAACTTTGACACCCTACATGTTGTCGCCAACTCCAAATCATCTGTATCAATTCTAAATAATCGCAATCCCAACACTGATCCCTGAGGCACACTATTAGTCACTGATTGCCAGCCAGAATAGTACTCATTTATCCCCACACTTTGCTTCCTGTTAGTCAACCAATTTTCTATCCATGCTAATACTCTACTCCTAACACCATGCACCTTTATATTATGCAACAGCCTCTTGCACAGCACCTTGTTGAAGGCCTTTTGGAAATCCAGGTACACCGCATCCACTGGGTCCCCGTTGTCCACCTTGCTCGAAATGTCTTCATAGAATTCCAAAAGATTTGTGAAGCATGACCGGTCCTACATGAACCCATGCTCTGTCTGTCCAATGGGACAATTTCTATTAAGATTCCTTGTTATTTCTTCCTTGATAATAGACCAAAGCAGCTTTCCCACTACAGAGAATAAGCTAACTTGTGTATAATTCCCCACCTTTTGTCCACCTCCTTTTTAAAAACGTGGCATCACTTTTGCCGCTTTCCAATCTGCTGGGACTGCCACAGAGTCCAGTGAATTTTGGAAAATTACTGCCAGTGCATTTGCTATTTCTCCTGGTATCTCCTTTAGTATCCTGGGATGCATTCCATCAGGGTCAGATGACTTTTCTTTCATTAGCTCAATTAACTCCAACAGTCCAACAATAGCTGTTTCGTCATAATGATAGTTTCCAAATCCTCACCTATGTTTGTCTCTTTGCTAAGTATTGGCAAGATATTAGTTTCCTCCACTGTGATATCCCATAATTAAATGTTCCTTCTCATTGTCCAAATGACCAACATTTACTTTAGCCACTTTTCTCATTCAATGTAAAATTTTGCTATCTGTCTTTATAGTCTGTGCTAGTTTATTTTTCTCATGTTCTATCTTACGTTTCTTTACAGCTCTTCTGTGGCTTTCTGTTGACCTTTAAAGTTTTCCCAGTTCTAGTTTCAGGCTGTTTTTGGCCACTTTGCATGCCTTCTCTTTCAATTTGATTGCTTTCCTTAGATACCCATCGCAGAGTATGCCTTTTCTTACAGTCCTTCCCTTTCACTGAAATATATCATTGCTGAGCATTTTGTAAAATGCCTTTGAAAATCTTCCACTGCTCATCAACTGTCCCACCATAAAATCTTTGTTTCCAGTCTACTTTATCCTGGTTCTCCCTCATTCTATTGTAGTTCCCTGTGTACCCAGGTATTAGATTTTATCTTCACACTCTCCATATATATTCTAAATTCAACCATACAGTGATCATTTCTTTCAAGAGGATCCCTAACTGATTCCTGTCTCATTGCACAGGGCCAGATGCTGGATAGATTGCTCTCTTGTCAGTTCCATTTCATACTGTTCAAGAAAACTGTCATGGATACACTTAATAAACTCAAGGCTACCCTGACTGAGCTGGTTGTCAAGGGCAGGTCATGTCTCACAAACCTCTGAGTTTTTTGAGAATGTAACCAAGCATGTAAATGAGGGTAGGGCATTTGACGTGGTACACATGGACAAAAGTAAAGCCTTTGACATGGTTCCACATGGTAGGCTGATGGAGAAAATGCAGAGGCATAGAATTGAGGGTGATTTAGCAGTTTGGATTAGAAACTTGCTTTCTGAAAGAAGGCAGCGAGTGGTGGTTGATGGAAAATATTCAGCCTGGAGTCCATTTACTAGTCACGTGCCACCAGGATCTGTTTTGGAACCACTGCAGGTATAGGTGAATGGATTAGGAAATTTGCAGACGACACGAAAGTCAGTGTAGTAGTGGACAGTGTGGAAGAATGTTACAGGTTGCAGGGGGATTTGGATAAACTGTAGAATTGGGCTGAGATGTGGCAAATAGAGTTCATTGCAACTAAATGTGAGGTGATGCACTTTGAGAAGAATAACAGGAAGGCTGAATACTGGGTCAATGGAAAGATTCTTGGTAGTGTAATGGGCAGAGGAATCTTTGAGTCCATGGACATAGATCCCTGGAAGTTGCCACCCAGGTTGATAGTGCTGTTAAGAAGGCAAACGGTGTGTTAGGTTTCATTCATGGAGGGATTGAGTTCCGAAGTTGAAATACCATACTGCAACTATACAAAACGCTGGTGCAGCCACACTTGGAATATTGTGTTCAGTTCTGGTGCCCATATTTCCAGAAGGATCTGGAAACATTGGAAAAGGTGCAGAGGAGATTTACCAGAACATTGCCTGGTGTGGAGAGAAGGTCTTGTGAGGAAAGGCTGAGAGACTTGAAACTCTTCTCATTGGCAAGAATAAGGCTAGAGGGGATTTGATAGAGACATACAAGATGATCAGAGGATTAGAAAGGTAGACAGTGGAAGTCTTTTTCCAAGGATGATGACGTCAGTTTGGGGGAAATGGGGGTGGAACCCTGCTCATGACTCCACCCCCATTCCCCCCACTCCAGTTACAGGCTCCGCCCCCACTCCCAGCTCCACACCCACACCAGATCCCAGCTCCCAGCTCTGCCGAGTTTCCACCATCCCTCCAGACCTTCCCCTCACTGAGGACGAACAATCAGTCTTCAGCAAAGGACTCACCTTCATCCCCCTCCGTCCATGCATCAATTAATTTAATACACGCCGTGACGTCGAACCCTTCTTCTGCTGCCTCCACCTCCGAGCTTACTTTCACAATCAGGACTCCCACCCATCTTCCGAGGACTCCTTCGCCCACCTCCAACACACTGCATCCATCTGGACACCCCGCGCTGGCCTATTACCTGCCCTCGACCTCTTCATTTCCAACTGCTACCGGGACATTAACCGCCTCAACCTGTTTATCCACCTCCCCCAATCCAAATTCTCACCCTCAAACGCAGCCCTCCAATCCCAACCTCACCATCAAGCCAGCAGATAAAGGGGGTGCAGTGGTAGTCTGGCGCACTGACCTCTACACCGCTGAAGCCAAACCCCAACTCGAGGACACGTCTTCCTACCGCCCCTCGACCATGACCCCACTCCCCTCACCAAACCATCATCTCCCAAGCCATACAGAACCTCATAACCTCAGGAGATCTCCCACCCACAGTTTCCAACCTCACAGTCCGGGAACCCCGCACTGCCCGGTTCTAACTCCTTCCCAAGATCCACAAGCCTGACCACCCTGGCTGACCCATTGTCTCAGCATGTTCCTGCCCCACCGAACTCATCCCTACCTACCTCAACACTGTCCTATCCTCCCTAGTCCAGGAACTCCCCACATACGTTCGAGATACCACCCACGCTCTCCACCTCCTCCAATACTTCTGTTTCCCCGGCTCCCAATGCCTCATCTTCACCATGGATATCAAATCCCTCTACACCTCCATCCGCCATGACCAGGGCCTCCAAGCCCTCCGTTTTTTTCCTCTCCCGACGTCCCCAACAGTACCCTTCCACCGACACTCTCATTCGTTTGGCCGAACTGGTCCTCACCCTTAACAATTTCTCCTTCGAATCCTCCCACTTCCTCCAGACCAAAGGGGTAGCCATGGGAACACATATGGGCCCCAGCTATGCCTGTCTCTTTGTTGTCTACGTAGATCAGTCGATCTTCCGTAATTACACCAGCACCACTCCCCACCTCTTCCTCCGCTACATTGATGACTGCATCGGCGCCACCTCATGCTCCCGCGAGGAGGTTGAGCAATTCATCAACGTCACCAACACATTCCACTCTGACCTTAAATTTATCTGGACCATCTGACACCTCCCTTCCTTTCCTGGACCTCTCCATCTCCATTAATGACGACCGACTTGACACTGACATTTTTTTTACAAACCTACCGACTCCCACAGCTACCTGGATTACACCTCTTCCCACCCTACCTCTTGCAAAAATGCCATCCCGTATTCCCAATTCGTCCGCCTCCGCCGTATCTGCTCCCAGGAGGATCAGTTCCACCACAGAACACATCAGGTGGCCTCCTTCTTTAGAGATCGCAATTTCCCTTCCCACGTGGTGAAAGATGCCCTCCAACATATCTCGCCCACATCCCGCACCTCTGCCCTCAGACCCCACCCCTCCAACCGTAACAAGGACAGAACGCCCCTGGTGCTCACCTTCCACCCCACCAAAATATCCAATTCATCCGCCGACATTTCCACCACCTCCAAAAAGACCCCACCACCAAGGATATATTTCCCTCCCCACCCGTTTCCGCCGTCCGCAAAAAACCATTCCCTCCGCGACTACCTGGTCAGGTCCACGCCCCCTACAACCCACCCTCCCAACCTAGCACCTTCCCCTGCCACCGCAGGAATTGCAAAAACTGCGCCCACACCTCCTCACTCACCTCTATCCAAGCCCCGAAAGTTGCCTTCCGCATCCAAAGTTTTACCTCCACATCCACTAATATCATTTATTATATCCGTTGCTCCCGATGTGGTCTCCTCGACATTGGGGAGACTGGACGCCTCCTAGCAGAGTACTTTAGGGAACATCTCCGGGACACCCGCACCAATCAACCCCACCGCCCTGTGGCCCAACATTACAACTCTCCCTCCCACTCTGCCGAGGACATGGAGGTCCTGGGCCTTCTTCACCGCCGGTCCCTCACCACCAGACGCCTGGAGGAAGAACGCCTCATCTTCCGCCTCGGAAAACTTCAACCCCAGGGCATCAATGTTGACTTCAACAGTTTCCTCATTTCCCCTTCCCCCACCTCACCCCAGATCCAAACTTCCAGCTCAGCACTGTCCCCGTGACTTGTCCTACCTGCCTATCTTCTTTTCCAACTAACCACTTCACCCTCCCCCTGCCCCCGACCTATCACCTTAATCCCCTCCCCCACTCACCCATTCTACTCTATGCTACTTTCTCCCCACCCCCACCCTCCTCTAGCTTCTCTCTCTACGCTTCAGGCTCTCTGCCTTTATTCCTGATGAAGGGCTTTTGCCTGAAACGTGGATTTTACTGCTCCTCGGATGCTGCCTCAACTGCTGTGCTCTTCCAGCACCACTAATCCAGAATCTGTACCCCACCACATCACTTTGCCCCACAATCGTGGTATCTGGCTGTGCAGAAGGAGGAGTGGCACAGTCTGTACTGAGATGCACTGGGGCCCTGAACCACATGGTAAAGACTAAAATTACCAGAGCATTGAGAGCCCCACCACATTGTTTGCATGTTCTATTGTTTTTACTCTGTTCCTGCCTTCCCTTGTTTTTTCTTAATACAGTTGTTATTACACACACCTGCACAAGCTGTGAAATGAACTCAGGCCTCTCGATCCAAGATTCGGGATATTTTCACCACATCACAAGGCATTGACTCTAACTTCCCTTGTCCCTCAGCCTGCTGAGTCACGTCTGAATCAACTCTGCAATTGGGAGGAAGGGGCGGAACAGGAGGACCGAGCAGCGGCCGGTCCGCCAACCAGAGTGAGTGAGGAGCGGGGCCAAAGCATTCTCGGGGAGTGAACCCTTCAGGATTGGTCAGAAAGCAAAGTATTTTGCAGGATTGATCATCCTCAGGACATAGTGGAGCATTAAACCTCTCCCATGAATCAATGTGAGATTTTTAAGAAATAGTTGAGATGTAAACCTGATAACGTACATTAGGGAGATTTAAACAATCCTTAGATAAACACATGGGTGATTTTGCAATAGTGTAGGGGGACGAGCTGAGAGGAATTCACAGGTCGGTTTGCACAACTCGAGTAAGAAACTTATTTTCAAACTCCCAGCACGATTAGTAATTTACATACTTGGCTCGTATGGTTAAGTTAGACCGAACAATCTATATGCATACTAATCATCTCAATGACTGTAACTCGACAGAGCAATTGTTAATGACGAATATTTCACCCATGATCCTGTGCAGATATGAATATTCTCTATAAACTCACCGATAATCTCAGACGCACGCGCAGTTTGGTTTCCATGTGGAGCATGCACAGTGCCACATTGATCAGGGTACAGAGAGATAAAAACAATGACTGCAGATGCTGGAAACCAGATTCTGGATCAGTGGTGCTGGAAGAGCACAGCAATTCAGGCAGCATCCGAAGACAGGCAAAATAGACGTTTCGGGCAAAAGCCCTTCATCAGGAATAAAAGGGTGGATTTGAACCTGTGTCCAGAGAACACTTGCTGAGTTTCTGGATAAATTGTCACACAATACTGCCACTAGGCCATCACTTCGCCTGCTCACAGTTTGTATATGTTAGTGCAACATGAATCAAAACCCTTTCTTCCTGCACAATTGTTTGACCCAGCACTCTGGTGATGTGTCTCAGTACCTCTCCATGTGGTATCCCTCACTGTGTGGGTCTAATTGCTGCCTCTGTCACCGTCTCTCACTTTTGAAGCTACTCCAGATCATGAGCCAACAGAATTCTCCACTCCAGAGAGATGAGGCAGCACAGGTCAGGAATGGAGACTGGGATTTTCCAGATCTCTGTGGGCTCAGTGCCATTCTATATGTGTAACCCTCAAAGCATTAGTCTAATTTCCCATTCTGCCTATTTCTGTGTCTTCTACAGGTACTCATGGAGTTCCTGACTCAATAGACTTGCCAACTGCTGGTTGGGACAATGGTTGGTCAGCCAGAAAGACAAAGTCAGGGAGGTCGGGAGTCTTCAATAAATCCTGCTGCCAGGTAAGATCATTCCAGAGCACAGAGTAGAAAGTAATTAGGGTGATCCAAACATCAGCTAACAAGACATGACATAGAGAAAGTGCTGGAGGGGGAGCACAGTACAAACACAACCCAGGCTCAATCACCACGCCTGCTGCAAGTTTTGTTGTAATGAGACAGAATCAGGAGTTCCTAGTTATCAGTCCAGGCCTGTGATCTCTTAGGGAGCATCAGAACAACTGAGGGGAAAGCAGGCCTCCCACGAGAGGGTGGTAATGCTGTCTGAGATCTTTCTGTTCCCTATTCCCTTTCCAACACTGTATCTATGGCTTGTATTGAGGACCAGTGTCTTCAATTATTCTAACTCCTATAACAGTTCCTATCTCTGTCATCTCCTCCCCTCTCACCAATTATTTCACATATTTGAAACCTCCAGTCCAGATGACCATCCGTCTCGCTGTAACTTGCTTCAGTCTCTACAACATACCTTGTCTCAATAGTCTCCTCCTCCAATAACTGGAGACAGAGGGTCTGTTTCTGTGCGGCATGACTCTTTGGCCGATGTTTCCTAAATGGAATGAGTCGCGTTTGCCTGTGTTTGGCTCATATCCCTTCAAACCTTCTCCTCTCCGTGTACCTGCCCGAGTGTCTCTTCCATGTTGTAATTGTACTTGTTTTTACCATTTCCTCTGGCGGACCGTTCCGTCCATGCACTATCCGCTGTGGATAATGTTGCCCCTCAGCTCCCTCTTTAAATCCTTGCTCTCTCACCTCACGTTTATGCCTCTAGCTTTGGACTCACCTACCCTTGGCAATTCACCTTACTTGGACCCCGGATGGTTTCATAAACCTTTATAAGGTCAGGCCGTGCCCTCCTCTGCCCAGGAGAAATATTGACGACAGTGTTATCAATATCTCCAACTCATGTACTCAATGCTCTGACCAATGAAGACAAGTGTGCCAGTTGCCACTTTCAACACCCTGTCGCCCTGTGATGCCAGTCCAAGGAACAATGTAACTGCACCCCTTGGTCTCTCTCTTTTCTACAACACTGTCCAGGGCCCAACCATTACCCGTGTTAGTCCTCCCTGGTTTGTCTTAACTAAATCCAACACCTGAATTAAACTCCATCTTTCATTTCTTGGCCCAGTTGATTAACATCCCCTTCGATTACTATATTCCCTGCCCACTCTTCCACTCATCTTGGTATTCACAAACATACTAACAGGGACTCCTATATTTTCACTCAAATTGTTTATGTAAGTGGTGCACAACAGTGGTCCTAACACAAATCCTTACAGCACACTGCTGGTCAGAGGCCTCCAGTCTGAACAACAACCCTCTCCCACTACCCTCTGTCTCCCACTGTATCCCATTTTGTATCCAGTTGGCGAGCTCTCCTTGATCCCTTGTGATCTACCCCTACTAACCAATGTATCATGCTACACCCAGAACAAGAGTTTGCGGAAGTCAGAAACAACGTCAGTTGCTCTGCCTTCGTCTATCTTTTTGGTCACATCTTGAGCAAACTCCGGTCAAGTTTGTGAGACATGTTTTCCCATGCACAAAGCTATGCTGGCTGACCGTAATCAGGCCTTATCTTTCCAAATGCATGTAAGGCCTACCTCTCAGAATGACCTCCAACAACTGACCCACTCTGATGTCTCGCACATCAGTCTGTAGTTCCCTGGCTTTTTCTTGCAGCCTTTCTTTATTGATGACACAACATCATAATCATAGTCAGAGTCGTACCGCACTGTTTGGTTAACGCTAACCATACTCTAAAACGGATCTCATCCCACTTGCCTGTTCCTGGATCATATCCCTTTAAACCTTTCCTATTCCTGCACTAATCCAAATGTCTTTTAAACATTGTTATTGTCCCCATGTTCACCCCTTCCTTGGGAAGTTCATTTCACACACAGCCCACCCTCTGTGTAACAATGTGCCTCTCATGTCTTTTTTTTTTATATGTCTCTCCCCTAAACTTAAAAATGTAGTGCCTTGTCTTAAAACTACCCTGTCCATGGTAAAAGACAACTCCCACTAACTCTATCTATCCTCCTCATGATTTTATAAACTTCTATGAGGTCATCTGTCAACATTCAGGTTTCAGTGAAAAATACCAACCTATTCAGCCTTTCTTTTTCCTGAAGCCTTTCGTACCCAGCCACATCCCAGTAAAACTCCTCCCAACCATTTCCAGCTTAATAATATCCTTCCTATAACTGGGCAACCAGAACTGGACACAGTATTCCAGAAGAGAACTCACCAATGGCCTGGATAATCTCAATGCGACTTCCCAACTCCTATATCCAAAGGACTGAGCAATGAAAGCAAGTGAGGCAAGCACCTTTTTTTAAACTATCCTGTCTCTCTATGTTGCAAACTTCAAAGAAGTATGTAGCTGAACCCTGAGGTCCCTCTGTTCTACAACGCTACTGAAGGTCTTGCCATTAATTGTATAAGTCCTACCCGTGTTTGTTGTACAAAATGCATTACCTTGCATTTATTCAGATTGAACTCCATCTACAGTTTTTCAGCCGTTCACACATTTCATCAGGATCCCTTCGTAATCTCAGAAAACCTTCTTCATTGTCCACAATGCCACCCTCCAGTCCAACAGCCTATCACACATAGCGCTCTATGGTACAAATATCTCTGCTAGGGGCCCTACAATTTCTTCACCAGCATCCCACAATGTCTTGAGATACATTTGATCAGGTCCTGGGGATTTATCTACCTTTGTGTTTTAAAACATCCAGCACCTCCTTTTCTATAATGTGGACTCATTTCAAGATATTGAGTCATAAAGTTGTACAGCTCAGAAACAGGCCCTTCGGACCAACTTCTGCATGGCGTTTCTAGTCACATTTGCCACAATTTTGCCAATATCCCTCTAAATCTTTGCTATTCATACACCCATCCACATGCCTTTTAAATGTATTTCTATCAGCCTCCACTATTTGCTCTGGCAGCTTATTCCATCCACTCTGCGGGAGTCAGTTGTCCTTTAGATCCCTTTGAAAAGTTTCCCTCGCCTGTGGAAATGGCCTTGTCTATTGACCTTGTCTATTGACCTTGTCGATGACCATCATGATTTTAAACACCTTTTATCGGTTAACTCCTCAGCCTCCCATGTTCAACTGAAAACAGCCCCAGCCTATTCAGGCTTTTCCCTGAAGCGGAAACCCTCCAACCCTGGCAACATCTTTGGTCATTTCTTCTGAACCCTTTCATGTTCCACAACATCCTTCCGATGGCATTGAGACCAGAATTGCACACAGTATTCCAATAGTGGTCAGACCAAACACTGTTTAGTTCCCTGAGCGCCCCAGCCTTTATTCACAGTAAGTTCCAAAGTGAAATATTTGTTTCGGACATCGTTGGCTTCATTGATCATTAAGGATACCGGTTTTGTCCCAAGCTCTTGTTTTGCTCTTAAAACACTTGTAGAGTCTCTTTGGATTCTCCTTACCTTTCTCTGCCAAAGCTATCTCGTGTCCCCTTTTTACATTCCTGATTTCCATCCTAAGTATATTTCTATTGCCCCGATGCTCCTGAAGGGATTCCCTTGAGTCAGCCAGTTATATATGACATGTGACCCCTTTTTTTCTTGACCACAACCTCGAAACTCAGCCAGTGTTTCCTAATTCAGTCAGCATTGAGCTGCACACTAACAGGAACACGCTGGCGCTGAACGCTCCTTTTATCTCGGTTTTAAAATTTCCTACTTGCCAGCAAATGGCCTCCCCAGATCTACTTTAAAAATTCCTGTCTAATACTATCTTGCTCCATTGAATAACTTTAACTTGTGGACCAGGCCTGTCCTTTTCCATCGCTTTTTTCAAACTAATACAATTGTGGTAACTTTCCAAAGTGTTCCCCCACTAACACCTCAATCCCATTCCCGACCTTGTTTCCCAAGGGGAGGTCAGGTTTAGCCCCATTCTCCAGTTGGGCCACTTACATAATGACTGGGAGTTTTCGGAACACACTTAACAAATTCCTTCCATCCAAATGCTTAACTCAGTAGCAATCCCAGTCCAGGTTTGGAACGGGAAAATAACCTCTTCGTGTGATCGCCGCCATCTTTATTCGGGGCAAAGATTCACTGGACACGTGCGGCCGCCAGCTTTGTCGGGGGCAAAGTTCAGATTTGCCCTCCCTGGGAGAGAGTCATAGGGCAGGATTTACACAGAGCACATTCAAACCCAGAGAAATGAATGGTTTTTTTTTCTGGATTTGTTTCTTCATCCATTTAAATGATTTGGATGTGAATAGAGGCGGTATAGTTAGTGTTAGAAACGAAAATCGCTTCTCAATAATCGCTCTAGACAAATTCAGGAAAACAAAGTTTTATTAGCAAGTCTGCATAGTTGGGCACTGAGAAAAGCGTGCCGAGGCTAACAATGTCTTCTGATTAAATACAGGACAAGTCCCTCCCCTCTGTGGCTCTAAAGAGTCACGAGGTTCACATTCTAAACCGTTCAGTAATTTTCCATTCTACATCCTTATCTTAAAGCCTACAGCAGATGTCTCCCGAGTTGTTGTTTTTTCTTACCCTGTAGTCTTATCAGTCAAGGGCTTATTCTTCTCTGTCAGAGTTAGTGGTCCTATTAATCAAGGAAATGTTTTTCTATTCTGTGTGAGTGGTCTTATCAATCAAAGACTTGTTTTTCTACTCTGTCAATGTGAGTGGTCTTATCAATCCGTAGCAGCAGATGTCTCGTCTTTTATTACAGAGAAGCATGTTTTACCCTACCCCTATGGCTCTATTCCCCTTAGACTCTGGGGTCATGCACATCTCAATTGTTTGTACCGAAATCGTCTCTCACAATTCCACCCTTTTTTTTTTAAGATGTGCATGACAAAGATAAGCCTCCTCCCATCAAGGGCCCGGGAAATCCTTGGTCTTTCGCAGCAACAGCACCTTAAGTTCATGCGTTCCATGTTGTGGTACCGCCACTGCCTGGAGTTGGGAAATATTTTTCTGGATTAAAGATTGAACACAGGGGGTCAGGCAGGGTAAGATGAGTAAAAGCATTACGCCCCCCCCCCCCCAGCCACCAGTAACACCGTGCGCCACCAAGTACCACCTAAGAGACCATCCCACCATCCGATGCTACCAAGAGGACGCCAGGATTGAACCGGCACATGGGCCAGTTTCCGAATTTTATCGGAAATCTTCAAAACCGCTTTACCATTATCGTCAATTTTCAGACAGCAGTTAGTCAGGTTAAACTTCCCGCACACGCCCCCTTCCGAGGCCAACAGATAATCCAAGGCAAGCCGGTTTTGGTATATAGCAGCCCTCATCTGATTCTGCTGCTTAGCCAGCAACTCCAGGGCCAGGGCGGTCTGATTAGTAATGACCTCTACGACTGCTAGGAGCCTGATAATTCGATTTAACATATAGATAGGAGTACGGTATCCCCATGATGCATCCTGTGCCCATGTAGCAGGCCCGTAGTATTCAATAATACGGGCCGGTGGTCATTCATCCCCCCAATCACCAACTTGGATATCCCTTGTTGGCCTCCGCAGGGAGTCAAATAGTTTAACCCCCAAGTCATGGCCCTCCTCCCGGGGTAATAAGAAGAACTCTCGTCTAATTAGACCCAGGAAGCATACCCCAGCCCACCCTATGGGCAACTTGGCATATGCCTGATTACCGCATATCCAGAATAGGCCATGTGGGGCAGGCCCCCCCTGTTTCGCAACTTCGTTCCACACTTCTTTTATCCCAGGGATGCCCTCATAAGGGCCGGTGCTGCTACAATTCCAAAACCGAGAGTCATCACTCAGCCTCACACAATTGCGGTTCTCCTGTTTCGCAATGTACCAAGTGATATCCTCAGGCCACCAGACTTGTGTGGTTGCATTCAACACACTCTGACAGGGGCTGATACCCACCTCAACCTTCCCTTTCCCTTCAACACAGAACTGGCCTTCTGGGCTGTTAGTCAGTCTCCACACCTGCCCTTTCCTTTCATTGACATGTGTCCAATTATACTGAATCAACTCCCATATATCTAAGCTTTGACCAGACCACGGCCATTGTTCAGTCATATGTGCCCCCCCACAAACCCAGCAATTGCTAATATTTAACACGGTGGCTATCCTCGACGTAAGATCAACAAACATGTTCTGTGTTACATCGGGGAGTTTGATCTTTTCTTCTACCTCCTTGTATATAGACGGCACCTTGGAGACAACGACCGTCCTTTGACGGTCGCGCTCTTTCTCTAACTTCCGTTTAATGTTCTGTACTAATGTCTCCCTGACTCTGTCCACATGTTCTTCGAGCAACACAGAGGGTAGCCCCCACTGCCCAGCTTTGTTAACACACACCCAGCGGTCATTGTTAGGGCATCCATGGGCTTTGCCACCGTACCCTTTATTATACACCTGATAATAGGGTTTTCCACCCTCCCAACATTCTTGCCGTGCATTCACATCGTAACACCAATCGTTCAAATGGGAGTGAGACACAAATGACCCCGAGTAGATCTGACTCCCAAGCCTCACCTTAGTCCGACATTTGTCACATCTCCCCTCGCCCTTCCCCACATACAGGAGTAAACTGATCAATATCCCCATCAATACAGTCCAGGTAGAGTTCATTGTCGCTGTCTTTTCAGCTTTACCACCAACGGCTTGTCCCCTGGCCCGCATGTCCAAGTACTCTCTCCTTCAGGCAGAATAGGCCCCTTTATCCTCGATGCGTGGGCCCACCCTTTTTCTTTTGTCCGAACAGCGGCTTCAGTTGTTAACAGGACCAGGAACGGTCCGTCCCACTGTGGCTGGAGCTTTTCGGCCTCCCAGGTCTTTACAAGTACCCAATCTCCAGGCTCCACCTTATGCAAGAGGAAGTCGAGCGGCGGAGTCTGAGCCAGGAGACCCTTCCTCCGGAGTTCTGCAAAAGAACGGGATAAGGCCAGTAAATAGTCTCTGACAAATACATCTCCCACTTGTAGAGTGGGACACCCATCAACCTTACTCCAATATGGTAATCCGAACAGCATCTCATAGGGGGAGACCCCGATATCCCGGCGAGGTGCTGTACGTATTCTCAATAGGGCAATGGGAAGGCACTTTGGCCATGGTAACTTAGTTTCTAACATCAGCTTAGTCAATTGGGTCTTGAGTGTGCCACTCATTCTCTCAACTCGACCCGAGCTCTGGGGATGCCAGGGTGCATGGAATTTCCATTGGATACCCAGGGCAGTACAGATCAAATGGTGTAGCCTAGAAACAAAATGTGTCCCGCAGTCTGAGTCGATAGATTCCATTATGCCATATCTCGGGATTATGTTCTCTAACAATAGTCGGGCCACGGTTGGTGCATCGGCTTTGGCGGTTGGGAAAGCCTCTACCCAGTGAGTGAAATGGTCTACTATTACTAGCAGATACTTCCATCTCTGTACTGGGGGAAAGTCTGTAAAGTCTATTTGGATCCTCTGGAATGGCCTAATTGCGAGGGGCAAACCACCAGCTGGCAGAGAACGCATGGCTTTCTTGTTAATTCGCTGGCAAGTGGGGCATCCGACTATTTCTTGTTGGGCTAACGTGTATATCCCCCTACATACATAGTCTCTCAGGATCGTGTCACTCATGGCTTGCACCCCCCAGTGGGTCTGATGGTGTAATTGGTGCAGAATACTCCGGGTGATCTGTTTGTTTAGTACTTGTCTCCCATCAGGAACCGTCCACTTCCCGTTAGTTTCTAGCCGGGCACCCAATTGATCCATTTTATCAATCTCCCCCTGGGTGAAGACGGGTTGTTTAGCGAGCCCTTCCCTCAACGGTATTAATGTTAATAATTGGACGTGTTTTTCGACCGCTGCCCGCTTGGCTTCCTCATCTGCCAGCCGGTTTCCCACCGCTTCCGGTGTCGACCCCTTCTGGTGACCGGGTACATGTACTACTGCGAGTTCTGTAGGCAACGCCAGGGCTTCCAACGTTAGGCTGATCATTTGTTCGTGAGCTAATTCTTTTCCCCGGGAAGTTATCAATCCTCGCTCTTTCCAGATTTTCCCGAAAGTATGAACGATTCTGTATGCATACTTTGAGTCAGTATATATGGTCCCCACTTTCCCTTCCTATAACTTCAGGGCCCTCTGGAGGGCGTACAACTCACAGGATTGGGCTGACCACTTCCCGGGCAGTCGTCCGGACTCGATCGTCCGTTTCGTTGCGCCATCTACGGCAGCATAGCCACTGTACCGTACCCCACTGATGCACCGGGAGGACCCGTCGATGTACAGTTCCTGTCCTTCACCCAGCGGGGCCTCTTGCAGGTCCTCTCGGCTTTTGTTCTGTAAGTCTACAAATTCCACACAATCATGCTCCTGTTCCCCATCTGCAGGACGTCCGTATAGAAACTGGGCAGGGTTGCAACTGAGATCTTTTGCAAAATTGAGATCGTCTCCGGTCATCAAAATCGTCTCATACTTCAGGATGCGAGAGTCTGTTAACCAGCGGTGAGCCTTTTGAGCCAGTATGGTACTAACCGAATGTGGGGTGTATACTGTGATTCTTCCTCCAAAGGTAAGTTTCCGGGCCTCTTCTACTAACATTGCCGTAGCTGCCACTGCCTGTATACAGGTCGGCCATCCACGTGACACGGGGTCTAACATTTTTGACAAAAATGCAACCGGCTGACGTTTCCCTGCCCGCAGCTGGGTAAGCACACCTTGGACAATTCCGCCGGCGCTATTAACATATAACTGGAACGGTTCCTTCAGGGTGGGTAAAGCCAATACCGGAGCTCGGATCAGTTTATTTTTAAGAATATTAAATCGCTGCTCCTCCTCATCTGACCAGTCCAGCTTTTGTTCTTCTTGTCCCAGTTTGTCGTACAAAAACTTTACTAGAGTGGTGTAACTTTCAATCCATATCCGGCAATACCTTACTAGCCCCAGGAATTGTCTGATTTCCTTCTTCGTCCTGGGTATTGGCATACCCGTAATCCCCGATATTCGTTCTGGTGTGATACGGCGATGCCCCTTACTGACCTGATGGCCCAGATATCTTACTTCTTGCTCCACAAACTGGAGTTTTGTCCTGGAGACGCGTAGGCCCTGTTTCCCCAGGAAGTTCAGCAGGGCAACGGTGTCTGCTCGTACTTCCTCTTCTCTTGGTCCTGAGAGTAAGAGATCATCGACATATTGGAGCAATTGATTCTCCGCGTTACACCGAAATCCTCCTAAGATCTGCTCCAGTATTTGGCTAAACAAGTTGGGTGACTCCGTGAATCCCTGCGGCTAGACTGTCCATCTTAACTGTCACTTTCGTCCTGTGAAGGGATTCTCCCATTCAAATGCAAAAAGGTTCCGACTTTCTTCATCAAGGGGGCAACTCCAGAAGGCATCCTTCAGATCTATTACGCTGAACCATTCATGTTCGGGGGGAGTTTTACTCATTAACGTGTAGGGATTGGGCACCACCGGGTATCTAGCCTGGACTACTTCATTCAAACCCCGCAAGTCTTGCACCAGCCTATACGTCCCATCCGGCTTTCTCACAGGGAGTATTGGAGTATTGAAGGGGGACATACATTCCTCCAGTAGTCCATCTGTGATTAATCTTTCTATCACAGGTTGTAACCCTTCCCGTCCGTCCATAGCAATCGGGTACTGTTTCCTTCTTACCGGGCCTCTTCCTGGTAACATGGTGATTTGGAGAGGTTTGATGTTTAGACCCCCTCTGTTCCCCTCTCGGTACCAAACTCCCGGTTCTATCTGTTGATCGTCTTCTTCGGTGAGGGCGAACAACCTTACCACCATTTTCCCGTTACTTGGTACCGTTCCGATCCCTAGTTTGACCTGCAAGTCTCTTCCTAACAAATTAAACCCCGCCGATGGCAGTAGAAGGAGGTCTCGTTTAGTAGTTCTGTGTTCATACCCAATTTCCACGTCCTCCACTACTGGGACTTGCAATGTCTTTCCTCCAATGCCAGATACCCCCATAACTGTTCTTCCTGCTCGTGCGCCAGGGGGTATTTGAATTATACTTGATCTTTCGGCTCCCGAGTCCACTATAAATGTGATCTCCGACCCTTGGGGCCCTACTTTCAAGTTTACCAGGGGTTCCTGTCGATAGTCCTTTTGCCCCAAGGGTAGGAACCCCCGACCTCCCTAATCTTCCTCCATCAGGGCGTACGACCGCACTTCCCGCTTGTAGCGGGGGCACTCTCGCTTAAAATGTCCCTCTTCATTACAGTAGTAACATCTGAGTATCCTCCTCGTTTCCCTGTCGCGGCCTCGAGTTCCTCCACCCTTCCTTTGTTCCGGCCCCGGTCCTCTTTTCCTCTGCTCTTGCCACGACTCTCCCCTTTCCTGTTCCTGCCACGGCTCCCCCTTTTCCCTCCTTCCAGCTGTCACTTGTTGCACCGTCTGCATCATTATCTTTGTCGCCTTCTTTTGCTTCTCATCGTCCCTTCTCACAAACACCTTTTGCTCCTCCCGTAGTAGTTCACTCAGAGGTTTACTATCCCAATCATCCATTTTCTCTAACTTCTTTCGTATGTCTGGCCAGGCTTTTGATACAATCTCTACCCGTATGAGTTGCTGTCCCACTTCCGTCTCAGGGTCCACCCCAGCGAACTGCTGCAAGTTCTTCCTAATCCTGTCTAGGAAGTCTGTAGGGGTTTCTTCCGGGTTTTGATAATTCCCAAAGGCCTTGGTAAAATTGTGCCCCTTCGGGGCTGCCTGCCTTATTCCTTTTATCCAATATTCCCGCATGCCCCTCATGTTGCGTCTTCCTTCTTCCGTTTGCTTATCCCACTCGGGGTCGGTGAGGGGAAATTTCTGCTCCCCTCCTGCTCCTCCCTCTCTCTCCCAGACCAACAGCGCAGCTTGTCGTATCATCTGTCGCTCCTGGCTAGAGAACAATGTTCCCATGATGGAATACATCTCATCCCACGTGTACGTATTTGGCCCCAGGAACTGATCTAATTGTTCAGCCAGGCCCATGGGGTCCTCCAGTAGGCCCTTCATCTCCCTCTTGTAATTCCGTACTTCAGTACTCGTTAAGGGGACGTTCACATATCCCGTCCCTCCTTCCGCGCCTCCCATGGGCACTTCCCGGAGTGGATTCATTCTTGCACTCGGGACAGAGTTTCGTCTGTGACTCTTTTCAGCTTGAGATCTAGTCTGTACTCCTGAGGCACCGGGTGGTTCCTCCCCGCTTTCTTCCCCTTCCCCTGAATCGTCACCACCCGAAGGACTATTTTGCGGGGCAGACGGGGTCACGTAGGGCGGCGGTAAGTGATCTAAAGGTTCCCAATCTTTCTGCCCTTTCGAGTCTTCATTGGCAACCTTCATTTTGCAAGATAGTGCGACTGGTAGCCAACAAAGGGCGTAATCACTTTCCTCCCGAGTAACATTAGGTTTCGAATTGACATATAAAATTAGAGCTTGCCGGACCCAGTCTTCATCAGTGCCGAATTTAGGCCACCACACTGAGTCTCCATGAATAGGTTTTTGGGACCACGTTCGACAGTATTTCACCATCTTCTGTCTAGATTTTCCTTTTTCCCTACCCTGACCCCAATTATTTAACATTATACCCAACGGACTATCGGCAGATACCCCGGGGTATTTTTCATTGTCTACGCTCAAGCCTACCTCTCCCTTATCCGCCTTGGATCCCTTATTTCCCATTGCCGAGGACTTTGTAAAATCCGAGATTCCTGTATTATCCCGTGATAATCTATCACTATTTAGCCAATTCCCGGACCTTCAGTCCCGTGATCGCTCAGGTCCCTTTGCAGGCACCCCCGGTCTTTGGATTCCTGTGACCTACGTCTCTGTGAAACAGATCACAGGCACCCCGTAGGTCCACGTTCCTCCGCAAACACGATCTCTGCAAAATCTCGCACAGACGAGCCCCGGTCTCTAGATTCCTGAGTCCCACGTCTCTGTCGAAAAATCTACAGGCACTCCGCAGGTCCCCAGTCCTCCGGAAAGATGGTCCCCGCAAGTCTGTTCTTACCTGGGTTCGGTGCACCGAAATTACTCGATCGTTAACCGTCCCCACTGCCTCGGCCACACCCCTCCTTTGTTCTCCTGAGCCTTCCGGATATCACTCGCTCAAGCCGCGCGGGGCAACAAGCAAGGAATCAGGGACTGCCGAATTCGGCAGGGTGCACCTTCTCCGATGTCCTTCCTCAGCACCCCTACGCGGCCGGAGTGTTGATCGGACGAGCCCCCAAGTTTGTGAGAAACGAAAATCGCTTCTCAATAATCGCTCTAGACAAATTCAGGAAAACAAAGTTTCATTAGCAAGTCTGCAGTGTTGGGCACCCTTCTGAGAAAAAGGCGCCCCGAGGCTAACAATGTTTCTGATTAAATACAGGACAAGTCCCTCCCCTCTATAGCTCTAAAGAGTCATGAGGTTCACATTCTAAACAGTCAGTATTTTTCCATCCCTTATCACAAAGTCTGCAGCAGACGTTTCCCGAGTTGTTTTTCTAACCTGTGGTCTTATCAGTCAAGGACTTGTTTTTCTACTCTGTCTATGTGAGTGGTCTTATCAATCCGTAGCAGCAGATGTCTCGTCCTTTATTATAGAGAAGCATGTTTTACCCTACCCCTATGGCTCTATTCCCCTTAGACTTTGGGGTCATGCACATCTCAATTGTTTGTACCGAAATCGTCTCTCACACACAGATACCAGTGATTAATGCCAAAGCCCTGTTGCTTGTGGAGAGGGTGATGTTTGACTTTCTTGTACAGCTGCAGTTTGAGTGGTGAAGGTGCTCCGACAATGTGGTTGGGTAAGTGGCATTGAGATTATTCATTCAGCCACAGTGATGGTTTGAAAATAATGTCCAAATCAACAACAGTTTGTATTTTTATTATCATGCTTATAATTTCACAAAAATACTATTGAGAACTTTAGACATAAGGCCAGAAATGGAGATATTAGGTCAGATGACCAAATTGCCAAAAAGCAGGTTTTGAGGGATGTCTTAAAGGTGGAAAGCAGACTTGTGATGTTTTGGCTGCGAATTTCAGACCATGCTGCTTCAGCAACTGTAGAAACAGCCACACAGGTGAAGTAATGAATTCACAAATAGTTGGGAGTCTCGAAGAAAATGGGTTGTCGAGGTCTCAAAGTGTGTGTGGTGCAGGGAGCTAGGGATTATCACAGCCAGGAATTAAATCAAGTGTGAAAATTTTAAATTGAGGGATATTGGCCAGGGGCTGGCAGGTGAGACTAGATTGGGTTAGGGTATCTGGTCGGCATGGACGGGTTGGACCGAAGGCCCTGTTTCCTTGCTGTACATCTCTATGGCTGTATGCTGTTGATTATAATTAGGAGCCTTTTGATGAATCAACAAGCAGAGATTTAGACTTTCTTGAGATTAGACGGAGGTTGAATGTGGGAAGCTGGGCCTGAGTGTGTTTGGAAAATGAAGTCTGGAGATAACACAAAGTGGATGAAAGTGTATGAGCTGAGACAAGGGTGTAATCAGCTAGAAATAGTGGTCTTGGAGTGGGACTGAGTTATCACACTCACCTCACCTCTGGGATTCAGCTGGTTGCCAGGTTGTGAATCAGGGCGGTAACACAATCGGGTGCTGAGTGGCCCTGGTGGAGCCTAAAATGAGTGTCACTCAGCTGGCTGTTGTTGAGCAGCTGCTGCTTGGTAGCCCTGTTGATGACATCTTCCATCACTTTACTGCTGATCGAGTGTGGACTGATGGATGGAAATTGCTTGGGTTGGCTTAAAATGCCCGAGCTTCTGCAATAACATCATTCTGCCTGTGGAGATTTCCATCTCTGCCCCTGTCGCTCGAACCCTCTATCAAATGCTTCCCCTTGTCTTCTCCCTCTCCCTCTCCCTCTCTGTCCTATATGCTGCCACCTGCTGCTCCGGTTGCTCACTATTGGTTCCATTCTTTTCTTAACTACATCATCAATCGTAGCTACCATCATTTTTGCCTTCTGTTTTTGTCTCTCATCCTCTCTCTTTGCAAACACTTTCTGGGCCTCTCTTAACAATTCATCTAATGGTGTTTCACTCCTCCCTTCTATCTTCAGTATCTTTCTCTGTGTCTGGCAATGCATTTGTCACAAAATATATTTTCAAAAGTCCCTGTGCCACTGGGTCCTCAGGGTTCATTCCAGAATATTTCCGCATTGAGTCTCTTAATCTTTGCAAGAAAGCTGGGGGTGTCTCATCTTTCTCCTCTTTAACTTCAAAGGCTTTAGTCAAATTCTGCAACTTCGGAACTGCCTCTCTTATTCCTTTTAGAATCAAGTCTTTCAATTCCATCATTTCTTCCCTATGCTCCGAGTTTTGATTTTACCACTGTGTGTCTCTGAGGGGAACCTCCGTCTCTCCCTGTCCAGTATGGTACGGGGGGCGGGAGTGCAAACAGGCAAAAGGATCCCAGGGACTGGGGGAGGGGGGTGCAGAGGGGGAATCATTTGTCTTTACTACCATCATTCCCAAACTTCCCTTCCAACAGGATGCATAGTCCACCTCTTCTTCACTAAAAGTTTGTTTTTTATTCACATGCAAATGTAAATATTGACATACCCAATCCTCATCCGAATCATACTTTGGCCAGAAGACAGCTGGATGAAGGATTGGTTCTTTGGTCCATACTAAACAACAATATTTAATCATTTTCTTTTTATCTTTTTCCCTTGTACAAGTGTCACTTGTCCATTCCCTCAACATCCTCCCCAACGGACTTTCAGGAGGAATGTTACCAGGGACTTTTTCTTTCTTTACTCCGTGACAGTTCGACTGACTCTGCCTACCCCCCTCCCCCCCATTTCTCGGGGCCCTCACCAGTCCCTCAGCGATTAAATATCCCCTTTCCCGGCCACCAAGTTAATACTTAAAAGTCAGTTTTCTGACGTTGGTCTGTGCACAGAGTTGCCTGCCCCCTTTTTTTCTATACTTTTTATTGACCTTCTTTCACTGTCTGATTCAGATGCCTCTCTTGTGGGATTCGTACCAGTCGCCCAAGGGAGCGGACAAAACCTGGACAAAAAACAGCTCCTCATGTGAATGGGAGGCATCTTCCCAGTGTCCAGGGCCAGCAACTCCCCCCGGCGATGGAAGAATATCCCGGACGATCCCCCAATTGTATGAAACTATGCCCACTCACTTCAATAATTTCAGTGCGAGACAAGATCTGAAGCAATCAGTATGTTTATTACACGCTTGCAAGCGTGGTTCCTGAAATCGACTCGCAGAGTTTAGCAAGTACATAGGATTCACTACTCCAAACCCGGTACCCATTACTATTGTTTCTCTCTTGCCTTATCCGGCCTTGGGCATAACAAAGTACAGGTTTGACTTGGCCTTTTCACCACATCTTGGCTGTAGTCAACTGTTAGGTATGTCCTCCTTCACTGCGATCTATTTCCCCCACTTGTGACATTTCCTCCGTTTCCCCAACCATATTGAACCTTACTACCTTTTAATTAGGGTTTTTTATTTTTTTATTTTTGCAGAAATGGGAAACAAATGCTTATAACTACTGCTTGTACAAGCATTTCTAGCTTAACCGACATCCTCACAGCACCTTATCTATTTGTCTGTACCATCTACCATTGTCTGCAGACACCTTTCATTCTTGTATGCACATTTTAGCTAATATGAAAACAATTATATATTTCCTTCACATTCTTGTTGACTCAGCTCTTGGTTGAAACAATTGGACACTGGTGTGAGTTCATTTACATTGCATAAGTAATTATGACTGCAGAAGTAATAATTTACTTCACCTGTAACCCAGAGTTGGTAGTGCAGTGAACAAAGAAGAACAAAGAATACAGAAAATGTGCAGCCCAGGAACAGGCCCTTTGGACAGCCGAACCTGAGCCGATCCAAATCAACTATCTAAACATGTCGCCCAATTTCTAAGCATCCGGATCCCTCTGCTTCTCACTTACTCATGCATCGGTCCAGGCGCACCTGAAATGAATCTACCATGCCTGCCTCTACTACCTCTGCTGGCAACGCATTCCAGCACCTACCACCTCTGTGTAAAATACTTTCCATGTCTATCTCCCTTAAACGTTTCACCTCTCTCATTGAACGCGTGATCTCTCATTATTGAATCCCTCATCTTGGGAAAAAGCTTATCTCTATCCACCCTGTCTGTACCCTTCATGATGTTGTAGACCTCAATCAGGTCCCCTCAATCTCGTTTTTTCTAATGAAAGCAGAAGTAACCTACTCAACCTCTCTTCAGAGCTTGCATCTTCCATACCAGGCAGCATCTGCGTAAACCTTCTCCGCATTCTTTCCTAAACGTTCCATAATTTTGATAATTTGGCGACCAGAACTGTACAGAGTATTCTAAACGCGGCCGAAACAAACTCTTGTACAATTTTAGCAGGGCTTGCCTGCTCTTATAGTCAATGCCCTATCCGGTGAAGGCAAGCATGCCATATGCCTTCTTGACCACTCCATCCACCTGTGCAGTCAACTGCAGGGTACAAAGGACCTGAACTCCCAGATCTCTCTTCTCATAAAGTTTACCCAAGGCTGTTCCGTTTAATGTATACTTGGCTCTGGAATTAGACTTCCCCAAATCATCACCACACATTTGCTTGAATGGAACACCATTTGCCACTTCTCCGCTCAACTCTTCTGTCTATCTATATTCCACTTCATTCTTTGACTGTCCCCTATGTTTTCTGGCTACTCCACCAATCTTTGTGTCATCTGCAAATGTAGTGGCGAGATACTGGGCTACCAACCCTTGGAGATTGGAACATGGCAGTTGTTCATCCCATGCAGCAAGGAACCATGTTTGGATGCTTGTTCCCAGTCAAGTACCACTGTTTCCTGATGTAGATCAACAATTCAAACTTTGTTATCAGGAGTCATGATTTAGAAGTTTACTGACGATACATAGTCGAGTAGTTGACTATGATGACTAATGTCAGGGACCGCAGGGATGTATCCATCAGGTGGAAAGGAAAAATGGCGAATGGAATTGAATCCAGACTAATAAGTGGTAGTGAATTTGGGGAGTTGTAACAATAACAGTGAGGATTCTGAGTGGTGTACATGAACAAAGAGATCTTGGAGTGGACATTCACAGATCCCTGAAGATTGTTCGACAGGTAGATCAGTTGTTCGAGAGGTTTTTGGATATTTTCTGTTGTTGACCACAGACTGTGGATGATATTCGATCTTTAGTAACCGCCAGTTTAGGAAACACCTAAAGGAATGAGCACAAGTCTGGTCCATGCAATAATCTACATTTTTAAAAATTGAAAGTTGAAAGATACAGGTCTGAAGTATAAATCTTTGCCCATCAAACTACTTCACCACTCAATGAATTTACCACTGATTCCTCTCCAGGTAATGCTGGTATGTGCCTCAGAGGGTAATTTACAAATGGTGGAGGTTCAGTGCATCTTCAAACTTGTCCTTATAGTCAGTACAATTTTTGAGCTTTGAAGGTTCTGTCAACAAAGCCTGGATGACTTACTCCAGTGAATCTTCTATGTGGTGCACTCTGCTGCAATTGTGCCTTAGCAGTTAAAGGAATAAATATTCAGGTGTTGAACAATATACAGTTAAGTGACTGCATTGTCGTGGAGGGTGCCCAGTTCCTTCAGTGGCATTGAAGCTGCACCCACCGCGGCAAATGGAGAGAGTTCTGTTAAACATCTAATTTGTGCGTTGCAGACGATGTAGGCTTCACGGAGACAAGAGTTGAGTTAATAATCAAACAAAGTGTTTGGCGTCAACTTCTTTATATGGGCAGTCAGGTTCCATTTTTCCTAAATGCTAGCTCCCAGGACGATTACACGGAGTAATTCAGTTACATTGAAGCCATTGAATGTCAATCGAATATGATTAGACTCTCATTTGTCAGAGTTATCTTCGCTGCATTTGGTCCTTCTGTGGGTCAATCCGATTCTAATCGCTTTCTGATTTCAAGTTCCAATTCCCGTCTGCGCCTGAAATTTCAACCCGTTTCCTCACCGAAATTTCTCCACCTGTCTTAATAATATGTAAGGACGCTGTAAGGGACAGCGCAGACTTACTAACATGTTGCTAACTCTGTATACAGTAGAACTTCGTGGAATTATTGGTTAGGCTGGGATTATTCTCCTTGAAACAAAGGAGGAGGAGGGGAACTTTATAATCACATAATAACATTTATAAACGTTCAATATTCGTGGGATCTTGACAGGGTAGATACGGGCAGGTGGCTTGCCCCGTGCTCTGAGGAGAGCACCAGAGGACATAATCTCAGAATTAGATATTGCCCATTTAATTCAGAAATGAGGAGTAATTTCTTTGCTCAGGGGCCAAACAATCTGTGGCATTTTCCAGTACCCGCTGTTGAGACTGTGTGGTTGGGTATTTTCAAACTGTGCCAGATAGTTAATCAGAAAGATGATGAAAAATTATCGAGCTAAGTGAGCTGAAAGGAATTCAAGATTATCAGATCGACTATGTTAAAAATCACACAACACCAGGTTATAGTCCAACAGATTTAATTGGAAGCACACTAGCTTTCGGAGCATCACTCCTTCATCAGGTAATAGTCAGGTGACTATCAGGTGTTGTGTAATTTTTAACTTTGAACACCCCAGTCCAACACCGGCATCTCCAAAACAGATCAACCATGAGTTCGTTGAATGGTTGAGCAGACTCCTTGGGCTGAATAGCATACTTCCATTTGGTTTAACATTTCGTCTAACGCCTTATTTTATTCATGAGTTCAGAATTATTAGGGGATGTGATGAAGTGACAGAAAAGGTTTATTAAACAGATCAGACAGATCAGGAACAAGGCTCATAAACTCAGGAAGAAGAAATATGCTGTGACCTGGGGGCAACAACTGACACTGGGCACAGCACAGGTGGCTGTGTACAGAAGCTGCGATTGCTGAAGGAAGTTGCTAGATCTTATACAGTTGGAAAGTCAGTGATCACGCTGGATGATGGATTGTTGTATGATTCATACACAGCAGCAATTTGTGAAAGAAAGAATTTTTTTCCATTGGAGTAATTTTCTGCGGTTCCAATTCCGAGTGACTGTTTGAAATAATGATAGATCTTTGTGAGAAGTGTTAGATTAAAATACTCATGAACAACCCCAATGGATAAACTTGTGCTCCCAGTCTCTTGTTATTTTTTTCTCTTTCTTTTGATGTAAATTCATAGAAAGACAAGATGGAATGTAGGGCGGAAAGAAAAATGCGTTCCTTCTCATTCCACCAATTTCATCTACAATTGAATAGAATGACTGCTCTCACTCTTCATTTCGACTTTAATGTGGTGTCGATTATTTGTGAGTCTCACGTGCAGTGAAGGGCAAGAACAAGATTCTAGATCCAGTGTATACCAGCGTGTGAGGTGCAAAGAAAAACTGCCAGAGTGGTGTGTAAAGTTAACAACCAGAGTGTGACTCGAACCAGTGAATGTGGAGCACAGCGATATAATAACCCACCACCATCATTTCTCGGTCTCCTCAGCACATTTTGTAGAGGGATGACATGTGACCTCATCAGGTGACATGTGGTGAACGTCATGGATGAGAAAGTTCCAGAGCGGAATCGAATCCACACCATTGTGTTTCTGCTTTCACTTGAATTATAATTAGAGGAAATTCCAATAAATAGCCATGCTGGTCAGAATGAATAGCGATACATTCTGAGTCATAACTGAGTCAGAATGAAACAGGACAAAATTTACCGTCATATTTACACCTACCTTTTACACATAATTTCTTCAGTCACTTTCTCTCTCACGTGAAGAAGCCATGGTGAGGAAAATAAAGGCGACGTTGTCGCTCAATGGCCTTTCTCATATGGCTAAACCTGAATTGGATTAAATCGCAAGACATGCTGATTTGTTCGTTTCATTTTAATTTTGCTGAAACCTCACAATGTTCATTGTAATAATCAGAAGTGAATTAGATATATCTCATTGGAACGATTAATGTTGTATTCAAATTTGCTCTGACTTTATTTCAGCTTACTGCTTAGAAAAACAGAGGGTTAAATTGCAAAATAAAACCCACCAGTTTCGTTGCTCGTTGTTTTGGCCGATTTCACTGAGTATTAAATGGACCAAACATCATGGTGTTTGTTCTCACATCTTCAACGCATGTGATGAAAGCAGGAAGTCGATCTCCAAGCAATTGGTAACTTCCCATTCATTATGTAATATATTCTTCTTCACAATAAATAAAAATCCACTCAGTTCCATTTACAATGCTTTAGGTGGAATATTATGCCAAATCTTTCAAAATGCAGAGTTTTGGACCCGAATCTTATTCAGCTGCACACATTAAAGAAATTTCTTTACATTTAAAGTCAACTAACTTAGACATTGTTTCCCCGCAACTTCCGACCGACTACACGCCACCTCTGCACCTTAACCTAGCCACACGCTGTCTCTCTCCTTGTGAAATACATTCCTTGTATGTCACCAAATGTCCAAATATTTTGAAAAAAACAGATTCTCGGAGTGACAGCGATTCTGTTCTCATCATTGCTTTGTCCTTCAAAGGGTTTATCAAAGTTATTGAATGCCTGACATCTAGATGTTTACTTACTTGAAAGAAAGAATTTTCCACCTATTTACTCTGTCCAAACATTTCATAACCTGAAAACCCCCATTAAGTCTTCCTTGGTTCAGGGATAACTGTTCTCAATTTTCAAAAAAGACAAGTGAATAAAATCTCATCCTCAGTACACCCCCATCAGCATCTTATCTAATGGCTTTACACCTCAGTAAACACCGTCATTAACAATTCATAGAATCACAAAATTCTACAGTGCAGAAAGAGCATTTCAGTCAATTTAGCCAGTGTTGACTCTCTGAAGAGCATCTCAACCAAACCTAGCTCCCCTCCCTATTTCCTTATATTTCACCTGAAGAAGGGGAATCCCTCCCCCTTATGATTTCAAATAAACCTATTGGAGTATAACCTGACGTCCTGTGACTGCTGACCTTATCCCCGCGTTACCCATGGTTAATTCACCTAACTTACTTAATTCAATCCCTGGACACGAGAGGGCAATTTAACTTTGCCAATCAACCTTACCCTCCCTCTGAACAGCAGTGCGAATTACTGAGACAATGTTCCATTATACTGAGCAAATGCTGTATCATTTTTTAATGGTTTTATACCCTGGTAACAGCATCATCAAAACAAATGAACCCAAATTCACTGTATCGAAACGCCACTCTGTCCTTTACAATTTAATTCGTGATGCGGGAAATGTTTCTGCACTCATACTTGAATGCGTTTATGTTGTTTCTTCCTCAGCTTCCTGCTTCTAGTAAACACTTCAATCCGGAACAAGTCTGTCAAATGCTTTTCATTCCAACACAGTCACAAGGTGAAGTTTGCAGAAGTCACGTGTTTGGCCGTTCACTGACACTCTGCCTCCCTGAGAGTTGCAGTCCTTCCCCACCTTTATTCAGGCAGCACTGTCCTTCGTGTGATATGCCTCATCGAGAATGGAAGGACAGGTATCAATACCCGCACTTGGGAATGGAGCGACAGTTTTAAAACGTTTACATTGCCCCCAGCGGAGAAGTGAGCCCTGTGACAGGCGAGGACACTAACCATTATACGACCGAGGACAAGAGTGTCAAAGGAGGCCCTTCAACTAAATGTGGCCACACATGTCAAAAACAACTGCCTAATGAACTGAATCCCATTTCAGAATGGTTACCCCACAGCCTTATATGTCTTGGCATCAAAAGTTCACATCTGAATATTTATTCAGGTTATGAAGCTTTCTGCCGCTCTGAAAAATGCAGACAGTGTTTTCCAAATTCCAACCACCCACTAGCTGATAAAGCTTTTTCGCACATCTTCTCAAACGTTTCTGTCTTTCTCCTTAAGTCTCTGGCCCCTGCTGATCGATCCCTCCATCAATGGGAAACTCGTTTATTCAACCCTGTCCGTGCCCTAACTCAATCATGTCTTGTACACATCTCCTTTGCACTGCAACAAACACTCCGCTCTGTCCTGTCTTTCTTCAGAACTGAAACTCTTCAACCCAAACAGTATCCGGTAAATATCTCCTGCAATTTTCTCAGTGTGGTCACATCCCTGCTATAATGTGACTTGCAAAACTGCACACAACACTCTTGCTTGAGCCTAATGAGCATTTGTTTTAAAATTTCTGGATTTGTATGAGGGCGATTTTAGCTAAGCAGCATTTATTACCCATTCCTAATTGCCCAGGGGACAGTTGAGACTCAACTACATTGCTATGGGTCTGAAGTCACATGCAGCCCAGGCCATGTAAGGATAGCAAATTCCATCCCGCAATGACATCAGTGAAACATTTGTTTTTCAACAATTGTCAATGGATCTATAGTAGTCATTAGATTCTTCCTTGCAGATTATTTTTTAATCCACATTTGACAATTATGGCATGATGGGATTCAAGCCCGAGTACCCAGACTATTACCTCAGTCTCTGGATTATCAGTCCTATGAAATTATCACAAGACCAACGCAGAAAGCCATAAAAGCTGATCTTTAACAATAAAATGTCTTTTCACCAAAACTGCCCTGGTATTTTCCATGAGCCTGACGCTACAATTGTCTCTGGTCAGTAAAAGCTGCTACATGGGGATTGATTTCACAACCCCGGTATCCAAATGGATCGATTTGTTTGAAGGTCCCGATGGTAGTATTGGGGCACGTTCACCCAACAACAGTGACCGCAGCAGCAGCACAGACAGAACAGTATGAATGTGAAAGAGAGTGATAGATTGTGCATTGCCACAGAGAAATGGGAGGAGGGATGGAAAGGAGGTTTAATGATCGTGGGAAGGAGAGAAATCTCCGACAACGGGTATGTTTGAATCCAGATATATGAAACGCAAAGATGTGAGAGAGCGGAATTTGAAGGTAAAACAATTAATTTCTTAGCATGTGTCACAAAAAGGACAACGGAGAGAAAACTTAGTGCCGTGATTTGGTTTCAAATCGAGGTTGCTGTGGTCACAATGCAAAATACCGACAACCACGATCACAGTAACCACAGAACAGGATGCTTGCAAGCAGCAATGAGTATACTAGCAGAGGAAATGTTCGGAAGAACAGCAAATGTACAATATCGGTACCCAGCGAACAGTGACAGACATGTGGGAACTGAGAATGAGCTGAATCTTTCAGTTCGATGTCCTCAGAGGCTGTGGAGATCCCTTGAATGAGAAAGTTGAAAACTGAGATTGATCGATTTCGACTAAACATCAAAGACCCGGGAGACAGGACAGGATATTGTTGAAATGTTTGCTTCAATAGCATTTTAGCTTAACATCGGCACAGCCGCCCAGATCCAACTGGAAATGGGGATGGGAATGAGTGCGCAGAGTTACTCTCTGGCTCCAGTGATGCAATAGGTGAGTGCCTTGTCCTTCTGTGATGGTACAGAGACGCAAGAAATTCCTCGGTTGAGTGTGCTCCTGCTCAAGGGAATGGTTGTCCCCGTTTATACTACCATAGCGATTTCCGGTGCATCTTTCTAAGACAGCTGAGTGGCACAAGTGGAGCGTGATGAGCCCTTAACTTTGCAGTGGTGGGTTTAAAAGATGATTTTGCTATTTGGATCTGTGTTTCCGACACTGGCGGTGGCAGCTACATTTGCTTGCATTAGCTCAGTATCAGTTTCTTCCACACAGTCAAGGCTTCAACCTGGAGAAGGTGGTGTTGGGGTGATATTTTAAACTAGTCATCCTTGGCGACTGGAACACGAATAAAGTGATGTTTACGTTCGACGAATAAAACCTGAAATGCAAGCCTGACCTCAGGAACAGAGATCATGATTTTAATTTCCTGCAATCTCATTCATTCATGTCCCTTATGCAGGGGATTCAACCATCTTCACCCAGTCCGGTCTACGAGAGACTCCAGGACCAGAAAAAAAAACATGAGCTGACCCTTAATTCAGGAATCCCCATCATGTGGGGAAGCAGGCTTGTCGGCCCTTCCAGTTCACACGGTACATCGGAAGCGCATCCCACCAGACCCCAGGGTATTCCCTGCCCCATAAACCTGCATTTCCCATTGTTTATCCCTGTAACAGTCACATCTTTGGTCAGAGGGAGAAATAAAAACGCAAACACACAGAGAATGTGCAGACTGCCCACAGACAGACACCCGAGGCTGGGATCTCACCCAGGTTGGTGGTGTAGCCAGACAGCAACGAACGAGGGGCGAAAAATAAGTGTTGTCCTGACCAGTGATACTCACACCCTGTGGGTGAATAAGGAAGAATGAAAACACATTAACAACATGTAAAACGGGATTTGTACCTGTGTGGACACAATGTGAAAAGATCGTTCACCCTGTGTAGAAAAAAGGACACTGATACCGCAGAGAAAGCAGGGCAATGTGGGAACTGCTGGAAGGGATTCAATTAACCACAGAAATGGAAACTCATTTAATCAGTAACACTGGGGAGAGGACGTTCACCAGTCCCGTGTGTGGGAAGGGATGATTGATCAAAACAACCTCCGAGACTCCAGCAGGATTATATATCCCATCAGGTGTTCGATTATGCTGTCAGTGCTGCTGTTAATCCCAACCAGATATTTGCTCCATAGCGTCAATCATAGAGTCATACAGCATGAAGGCATACAGGCCCGTCAGTGCAACCAATCCATGCTGAACATACTGCCAAACTAATCTACTCCCATCTGCCTCCTCCTGTACCCGTTGAGTGGTTATAATGCCCTTGTAGTTTTATTACTGTGTTGTTTATCCAAAAAAAACAGGTAATATTTTGAGGACAAAGAGTTAAGGTCCTGGCATGACAGATGGTGGAGTTTGAATTCAATAAGCACCTGGAATTGAAGAATCTCGTGATGACCTAAATCAGTTGTATGGAAAGTCCCATCTGATTCACTCATGCCAGTTCGGGAAGCAAATTGTCATATTCAGCTGCTCTGTCCCACAGGAGACTCCAGATGGATAATACCGCGGTTGACTCTTAAATGTCCTCTGGGAAATAACTGATGTACTAGGCATGAATACATTTATTTTAAAAATCCCACTTTCCCATTCATATTTGGAATCAATTGTCCATTAAATGTTGCAAACACACACTCATCCATCACTTCCTCAGCAAGTTAATTGCACATGTAAAACACCTTCCTTAAAAAAAGCCTCACATGACTTTTTTTAAAAAAACTCTGTCTTTTCATCTTAAACATATGCCCTCTCACCTTGAAATCCCCATCCTGAGAAAAGGCAGCTATCGTTAACTCTAACTTGCCTCTCAATAATTCATAAAATTCTGTCAGGTTGTTGTGGTTCTGTTCGCCGAGCTGGAAATTTTTGTTGCAAACGTTTCGTCCCCTGTCTAGGTGACATCCTCAATGCTTGGGAGCCTCCTGTGAAGCGCTTATGTGGTGTTTTCTCCGGCATTTATAGTGGCCTGTCCCTGCCGCTTCCGGTTGTCAGTTTCAGCTGTCCGCTGTAGTGGCCTGTATATTGGGTCCAGGTCGATGTGTTTGTTGATGGAGTTTGTGGATGCTTCTAGGAATTCCCTGGCTGTTCTTTGTTTGGCTTGCCCTATAATGGTAGTGTTGTCCCAGTCGAATTCATGTTGTTTGTCGTCTGCGTGTGTGGCTACTAAGGATAGCTGGTCGTGTCGTTTCGTGGCTCGTTGATGTTCATGGATGCGGATCGTTAGCTGTCTTCCTGTTTGTCATATATAGTGTTTTGTGCAGTCCTTGCATGGGATTTTGTACACTACATTAGTTTTGCTCATGCTGGGTATCAGGTCCTTCGTTCTGGTGAGTTGTTGTCTGAGAGTGGCTGTTGGTTTGTGTGCTGTTATAAGTCCTAGTGGTCGCAGTAGTCTGGCTGTCAGTTCTGAAATGCTCCTGATGTATGGTAGTGTGGCTAGTCCTTTGGCTTGCTGCATGTCCTCGTTCCGTGGCCTTTCTCTTAGGCATCTGTTGATGAAATTGCGCGGGTATCCGTTTTTGGCGAATACCTTGTACATGTGTTCCTCTTCCTCTTTTTGCAGTTCTGGTGTGCTGCAGTGTGCCGGACTGACAACCGGAAGTGGCAGAGAAAGGCGACTATAAATGCCGTAGGAAACACCACAGAAGTGCTTCAAAGGGGGCTCCCAAGCACTGAGGATGTCACCTAGACAGGGGACGAAACGTCTGCAACAAACATTTCCAGCTCGGCGAACAGAACCACAACAACGAGCATCCGAGCTACAAATCTTCTCCCAAATTCTGTCAAATCTTCTCCCCTAACCTAGAGTGAAAACAGTCTCAACTAGGAGACAGTGAGAACTGCAGATGAGAGATCAGAATCCAGAGTGCTGTGCTGGGACGCACAACAGGTCATGCAGCATTTGAGGAGCGGGAGAATCGACATTTCGGGGAAGAGCCTGATGAAGAACACTTGCGCAAAAATATTATTCTCCTGCTCCTGGGATGTTGCCTTACCTGTTGTGGTTTTCCAGCACTCCGATCTCGAAGCTGAAAATAGTCTCAGCCTATCCAGCCTTTCATTACAACTCAAACCTTCCACACACAGCAACATGCGTGCATACTTTTTTGAACCTGCTCCAGCTGAATAATATCATTCCTACAACTGGGCGACCGGAATTGGACATAATACTGCAGAAGAGGCCTCATCAATGTCCTGCAAAGCTTCAACATAACGTCCCGACTCCTATACACGAAGGACTGAACAATGAAGGGAAGTATGTTAAATGCCTTTGAACCACCTTATCTGTAGGTGATCAAAACTACAAGGAATTATGCACCTGCACCCCGAGCTTCCGTGTTCTCCAACACTACGCAACTTGTTGTTGTACCAAAATGCAATACCTTCCATTTATCCAGATTGAACTCCATGTTACATTTTTCAGTCCAACGACTCATTGGATTAAGATCCTTTTGAAACTTCGATAATCTTCCTCACTGTCTACAATTCTGGCGTCGCCTGCAAACCGACAAAGCATGCCTGCAGTGAGTTACACTGTTTTCTCATATAGATCAATGATTCATATTTACTTGTAGTGGCCGTGATTCAGCAGTGTGCAGATCATACAACAGTTAGTAATGCAATTAACAATGAGGAAGAAAGCCGGACACTGCAGGGAGATATTAAACAATTGGAAATGAAAATGGTGAAAGCAATTCATTCCAGGCAAGTTGGTGATAGTGAAGCAAGTTCAAACTTCAAACCAGCCGCCCACGCTCCAATTGTGGCACTCGGCTGTCTCAGTAAGCTGCACTGTAGATTGCTATAAACGGGAAAATAATTTCCCTTCTGTCCCGCCTTTGGCCAGGGGAACTCCCAACCTCGGAATTACTTGCGCCTCCAAACCGTCATAGAAATACCGTGCATTCAACGGTTGTGTCACTGGAGTCCTCGAGTATCTGTGCGACCTCATTCCCATCCCGACTTCCAGTTGGATCTTCGCGACTGCGCCACTCAATTCCTCAGATTCTGGGGCTGGGAATTGGGACTATGTGCCTTGTGTGTGTGTGTCGGGGGGAACCTGGTAAAGTAGCCGATGTTAAACTGCATTACTATTGAAGCATACATTCCAACAACACCTGCACTGTCCCCGGAGTTTTTGATGTTTTCGAGAAATCTATTTATCTCAGCCTAAAGCATATAAATAGTGGAATCACCACAGCCACTGGGGGAACCGATATTAAACGGTCAGCCCATTCTGAGTTCCCACATTTCTGCCACTGTTCGCTCATCACTGATATTGTTCATTTGTTGCGCTGCCTAACTTTCCTATGACACTGTACTTATTGTGCGCTGTTCGCGTGAGCGTCTGTGGGACGCCGTGATCGTATAGTGGTTAGTACTCTGCGTTGTGGCCGCAGCAACCTCGGTTCGAATCCGAGTCACGGCAGTAATCGCTCTAAGTTTCTTAGTTTTTGTGAAACACAAAGGAATCAGTTGCTTTAACATGGCAATTTCCTCCAAGGTGATGATCTTTTCCCTTCAAATTCTGCTTGCTTACATCTCTGTGTTTCATATGTCAAAATTCAAATCCACCCGTTCTCAGAGATTTCTCTCCCTCCTTCGATCACTAACCGAACTTTCCGTCCCACACCCCCATTTCATTAATTTAGAGATGCCAGTGTTCGACTATGGTGTACAAAGTTAAAAATCACACAACATCAGGTTAGAGTCTAACAGGTTTAACTGGGCACTAGTTTTGGGAGCGCTGTTCTTTCATCATGTGGTTGTGGAGTCATTTCCTATTTCATTAAGGGACTGCAGAATCTTACACTGACTCTCACATTGATACTCTTCACTCTGTGCTGCTGCGGTCACTGTTGCTGGGTGAACGTGCCCCAACCCCACCATAGGGACCTGCAGACCAGTTGCTTCATTTGCTTACCGCTGTTGTGAGGCCAACCCTCAGGTAGCAGCTTTTACTGATATGGACTTGCGATTATTGGGAGTCAAGCTCAGGAAAATGACACAGGACAATATCGAGGAAAAGTGACTTCATTGAGAAAGATTAGTTTCACGGGTTTTCTGCAATGGCTGAGCAGTATTACCACTGGACTGTTAATTCAGACAATAAGCAAACGAACCAGGGACCCGGGTTTGACTCCACGTGTTAGAATTGAGATTCAATAAATAGCTGGAATTACGAATCTAATAACACCTATACATCCATGGTCAAGTGTTGAAAAAACAAAACCATCGGGTTCACTGACGTCCTTTGAGGAAGGAACCTGCCATTCTTACCTGGTCGGGCCTCAATGTGACGCCAGACTCACTGCAATACGGTTGAGTGTCAACTGCCCGCTGTGCAATTAGGGGTCACAATCAATACTGCCGAGCCAGCGACGCCCTCATACTGTAACAGAATAGAAGAAAAAAATTAATTCGGCTATAGCTAGATTACTTTGTGCAGTTCTGCAATTCACAGTATAGTAATGATGTGATCGCACTGGGAACGTTGCAGGAGAGATTCAATGGGATATTGTCTGGGCTGAAGAGTTTCAGTTATGAGGAGAGATTGGAAGACTGGGGTTGTTTGTCGCTGAGCAGAGGAGATTGGAGAAGATATGACTGAGATGTACAAAATAATGAGGGATATGGATAAGATAGACTGAAAAAAGCGTTTGTTATTGATGGAGGGATCGAACACTGGGGCCAAGAGATTTCGGGAAAAGGCAGAAAGTTTTGAGTAGATGTGCGGAAAGGGTCAGAGAGGTGGAAACCCTTCCAACCTGAAAAAATTGAGATGTTAATTTGTGATGCCAAAACGTATAAGACTATAGGCTAAACAATGAAAAACTTGATTCAGGTCGTTAGCAGTTGTGTTGGACAAGTGCAGCCACAATAGGCTGAAGGGCTTCCTTCGATGTTTTTGTCCTCCACAGTATCGTGGTTAGTGTCCCCTCCTGTCACAGGGTTCAATTCTCCGCTGGGGGCATCGTGAAAGTTTTAAACCTGTAGCTCTGTTCCCCAGTGAAGGTTATTAATGCCTGGCCTTCCATTCTCGATTGGATATGTCACAGGAAGGACAGTGCTGTCTGAATCAGCTGGGGAAGGACTGCAGCTCCTGGGGCAGAGAGCGTCAGTGAAAGTGCAAGCACGTAATTTCTGTAAACTGCACAATGTGTTTGTGTTGCAATGAAAACCATTATATAGAGTTGTTCCTGACTGATATGTTTACTTAAAGCAGGAATCTGAGTAAGAAAAAAGAGTAACCTCACTCAGATCCGAGTGCAAAAACATTTCCGGCAGCACTAATGAGGATGTACAGCGTAGAACCGCGTTTGGATGCATTGAATTCGGGTTTACGGGGGCAGCTTGCTTTCACTAGGCGGAATTACCAGTGTGTAAAGCCATTACACATGATACAGATAGTGTTCAATGTGATGGTACATTTGCTCAGTGGGTCGCACTGCTGTTAAGTCTATAGGTTAGGTGGATTGGCAATGCTAAATTGCGCTGATGTGTCCAGGGAGTGAATTCAGTAAGTTAAGTGAATTAGCCATGGGTAACGCAGTGATAAGGTCAGCAGTCACACGATGCCAGGTTTTATTGCAGCAGGTTTATTTAAAATCACAAGCCAGAGGCCTGCAGTGATAGAGAGGGGAGCTAGTTCTGGTTGAGATGCTGTTCAGAGTGTCCCTGCAGACTCGATTGGCTGAACTGTACTTTCTGCCTTGTAGAGAATCTGTGATTCTATCAGAGAGGACACTGCCAGATTTTACTGGGGAGCTAAGGCATTAGAGATGATGCTGACGGCGTTTAGTGGGGATGGCATTTTAGTTATTTGTGTTTTGGAAAACTTGAAACTGAACCAAGGAAAACCGAATGCAAGTTTTCCAGGGTATGTGAGGTTTGGAGAGAGTAAATAGGTGGTAAATTCACTGTTACAAGTTCGTATATTTCTGAACGTCAGGCTTTCAAAACCATCGATGTGGGACAAAGAAATGATGAGAGCAGAATTTCTGTCACTCAGAGAATCCGTTTCCAAAATATTTGGAAAGGCACATTTAGAGACACACAAGCAGTGAGTTTTTCCAGGAGAGAGACAACCTGTGGCTGGGTAAAAGTGTAAAAGTGGGATGTGGGAGTGGAAGGTGCGAGGAAACAATGTCTAATTTGGACGACTTCAGATATAAAGAAATATCGCACACCTATGCAGCTGAGTAAGATTCAGCAAAAAAAATACCTCAGAGTTTTGAAAGATTTCTATTAATATTTCACATGAAGCATTACAAATGGAACTGAGCAGATTTTGTATATTGTCAAGGAAAGAAATTCCATAATGAATAGGAAGTGACCCGTCTCTTAGAGATCGATTTCGTGTTTTAATCCCATGGTTTAAAGGTGGGATGACAATCGCCATGATGTTGGGTTCATTTGATACCCACTGAAATCTGCCAACGTAATTGAGCATCAAAACTGGCATCTTGTTTTGTAATTTAACCTTCTGTTTTCTCATCAGTATTTTCTTTAAGCTGGAATGAATTCGGAGCAAAATTCAATACAACATTAAACATTTCAATCATGTAAATGCAATTCACTTCCGATCATTCCAATGAACAAAGTGAAGTTGCAGCAAAATTAATAATATGAAACGAACAACACCGCATTTCCGGGAATTTTACCCACTTGAGGTTCATCCATTTGAGAAAGTCCATCGATCTAAAACATCACCTTCACTTCTCCCTCCGTATATACTTCTTCACGTGAGAGAGAAACTGTCTGAAGAAATTATTCGTCAAGACTCAGTGTATGAATGTGACGGGAATTACATGTTTGCTGGTTCATTCTGAGACAGTACCGACTCGGAATAAATCAAGGACAGGGTATTCCTTCCAAGGACGAGGTCAATTCCTTGGATTTTGCTGATATTATTATTCCGATGAAAGAAGAAACATAATGGTGTGAATTCGATTCTGCTCAGGGAATTTCCTCTCCCCGAGGTGCACCATATGTAATCTTGATGTGGTTATATGTGAGCCCCTTTTCCATGGACTTAAGTGGCCCAGAGTTTAACGCGTCAGGTTGCTCTTTCATTGTGCATGTGTGGATTTGAATCCTACTCTGGCTGTTACTTCTATCAAACGCAGCTGTGGATTCCCTTTGTACCTCGAATCTTTAGGATACACTGGATGGAGAATCTTGCTCTTGTCCTTCATTGCATTGGAGATTTGTGATAAATTGATACCTCATCAAAGTCGAAATAAAGCAATTTGATTCTGTTGTTAGTTAAATTGGGATAATGAAAAGGAGTGCAAACGTTTCTTTCCTCCTTTCATTCCATCTTGACTTTCTATGAATTTACTTCGAATGAAAGTGAAACAAATAAGGAGAGATTGGGTGCAATAGTTTATCCAGTGGGATTGTGAATTTGAATGTAACATTCCACACAACTTTCTGATCAGTATTTCAAACTGTCAATTGGAATTTGAACCACAGAAAACTTTTCCAATGAAACAAAACTTTCATTCTTTCACAACCTTTTGCTGTGTGAATCATACCGCGATCCATCAACCAGCATGACGCCAAGTTGGCAACAATATTAGATCCACCAATTTTCTTTAGCAAACACAACTTCTGCACATACCCATCTGCGGTGTGCCCAGTGCCATTTGTTGTCTCCAGGCCACAGGACATTTCTTGTTCATGAGCTTATGAGCCTAGTTCATAATCTGTATGATCAGTTTGGAAACATTTTCTATCACTTCATCCCATCCCCTTAGAATTTTAAATTTATCAATAAAGTAAGGAGTAGGACCACATGATTTAAGATTGGAAGTAGGCCATTCAGCCCATCGAGTCAACTCCACCATTCAATGAACTCATGGCTGATCTGATAATCCTCAACTCCATTCTCCTGCATTACCTCGACAAAGCTTCATCGTCTTTCTCGCTAAATATCTGTCTGGCACAGTTTGAAAATACACAGCAACTCAGCCTCAACAACAGTTTTGGTAAGGAGTTCCACGGATTCACTGGCCCCTGAGCAAAGAAATTACTCCCCATTTCTGAATTAAATTGGCAATACCTAATTCTGAGTTTATGTCCTCTGGTGCTCCCCTCATACCAGAGTAAACCACCTACCAGTAACTACCCTGTCAAGTTCCCATGAATATTGAACGTGTATAAATGTTATTACGTGTTTATAGAGCTGCACTCAGCGTCCTTTGTTTCAAGGAGAATAATCCCAGCCTAACCAATCATCCCACAAAGCTCCATTTTCTCCTCTGTTGACAACATGTTCATTAATCTCTGCTGTCCCCTGCAGCGTCCTTACATATTATTACGGCACGTGGAGACATTTATGCAAAGAATCCATTGAAATTTCAAGCACAGACGGGAATTGAAACTTGAAATCAGACAGCGACTGGAATCAGATTGGCCCACACAAGGACGAAATAGAATAATGATAACTCTGACAAATGAGGATCTAATCATATCCCACTGACATTCAATGGCTTTACTGTAACCAAATTATCCAGTGTAATAGTCCACAAAACTAGTATTAAAAAAATAAACAGATAGAAACTGGCTATATAAACAATTGGACAACAAAAACATGTCCTTTGGTAGACATTTTTTGATTATAAACTCAGCTTGTGTCTCCGTGAATCTTAAATCGTTTGCAAGCCACAAATGAGACGTGGAACATAACTCTCTCCATTTGCCTCGATAGGTGTAACTTCAGTAACACTTAAGGAACTGGACACGGTCCACGACAATGCAGTCACTTGATTGTACCCTCGTCAATACCTGCATTATTCATTCTCTTCACCGCTTAGGCACACTTGCAACAGGGTGCACCAACTACAGGATGCACTGGAGTAAGTCATGTGGGCATATTTGACAGAACCTTCAAAGCTCAATAGCTGTACTGACCAAAAGGACAAGATTGGAGGTTGCAACGAAACACCACCATTTTCAAGTTCCCCTCCAAGGCCCATAGCACTCTGATCTGGAAAGGAACCAGTGATAAACTCATTGGTGAAACAGAATTGATGGGCAAAGTTGCATACTTCTGCTTTCCATGTTTTATCTTACAATTAAAAAGAAATGTTTATGTGGTGACTTGACTTGTGCTCAGTCCTTTAGCTGTTCCCTAAACTGGTAATTGCAAAATTGGCCAACAATAGAAAATATCCGAAAACGCTCCCAATCAACTGATTCCCCTCAAGATTAGAGTGGTGTTGGAGAAGCACAGCAGGTCTGGCAGCATCTGATGAGCACGAATAATGAACATTTCAGGCAAAAGCCCTTCATCAGGAATGGGACTGGGAGCATATTGGTTGGAGAGATAAATGGGAGTGGGGCGGGGCTGGGGAGAAGGTAGCTGCGAGTGCAGTAAGTGGATGGAGGTGGAGGGTGAACATGATATTTCAGGGAAGAAGGTGTAGTGGAAAGGTGGGAATGAAGATGCACAGGTGTGACAGGTCAGGAGGACGGTGATGAGCTTGAAGTTGGGAATTGGGGTAAGGTGGGGGGAGGGGAAATGAGGAAACTGGTGAAGTCCCAATTGATGCCCTGGGTTTGAAGGGTCCCGAGGCAGAAGATGAGGAGGCCCAATGTATGAGGCCCAAGATCTGCATGTGCTCGGGAGAGTGGGAGGGGGAGTTGAAATGTTTGGCCATGAGGGCACTGGGATTGATTCTTGCGGGTGTCCTGGCGATATTCTCTGAAGTGCTCCATGAGAAGACATCCGGTCTCCCCAATTTAGAGTAGACCGCATCGGGAGCAACGGACAGAAGAAATGACATGTGTGGAAGTGCAGTTGAAACTTTGATGGATGTGTAAGCCTCCATTGGAGCCTTGGACAGAGATGAAACGGTAGATGTGGGCGCAGGTTTTGCAATTCCTGCGGTGGCAGAGGAAGGTGCCGGGAGGGAAGGGTTGGACATTGG
Source organism: Chiloscyllium plagiosum (assembly GCF_037043375.1). Classification (NCBI taxonomy): domain Eukaryota; kingdom Metazoa; phylum Chordata; class Chondrichthyes; order Orectolobiformes; family Hemiscylliidae; genus Chiloscyllium; species Chiloscyllium plagiosum. Next base: position 74,491,366 of record NW_028270177.1, read on the forward strand.
AGGGCGTGGACTTGACTAGGTAGTCACAGAGCGAATGGTCTTGGTGGAAAGTGGTAGGGTTGGGGAGGAGAACCTATCCCTGGTGATGGGATCCGTTTTGAGTTAGCGAAACTGTCAGCGGATGATGTGATTTATGCAGAGGTTGGTGGGAGAGAGGATGAGGACCTGGGGGTTCTGTTTTGTTGTGGTTGGAGGTTTGGGGTTCATAGGTGGAGTGCGGAACATGGATGAGGTGCGTTGGAGGGCATCTTCAACCACATAGATTGGGAAGTTCCGGTCTTTAAAGAAGGAGGCCATCTGGTATGTTCTGTGGTGGAACTTGTCCTTTGGGAGCAGAGGGTAAAAACAATTATTGCAAATGCTGGAAAGCAGAGTTTAGATTAGAGCGGTGCTGGAAAAGCACAACAGTTCAAGCAGAATCCGAGGAGCAGAAAAATCGAAGTTTTGGGCAAAAGCCCTTCATCAGGAATGCAGGCAGAGAACCTGAAGGGTGGAGAGATAAATGAAAGTAGGGTGGGGGTGGAGAGAAAGTAGAATAGAGTACAGAACACACCAGATGGTCTCCTTCTTTAGAGACCGCAATTTCCCTTCGCATGTGGTTAAAGATGCCCTCCAATGCATCTTGTCCACATCCTGAACCTCCGCCCTCAGACCCAACCCCTCCAACAATAACAAGGACAGAACCGCCATGGTGCTCACCTTCCACCCTACCAACCTTCGCAGAAACAAAATCATCCGCCGACATTTCCACCACCTCCAAACGGACCCCACCACCAGGGATATATTTCCCTCCCTATCCCATTTCACCTTCCACAAAGACCGTTCCCTCCGTGACTATCTGGTCAGGTCCAGCCCCCCAACAACCCATCCTCCCGTCCTGGCACCTTCCCCTGCCACCGCAACAATTGCAAAATCTGCGTCCACACCTTCTCCCTCGCCTCCATCCATGGCCCCAAAGGAGCCTTCCACAGCCATCAAAGTTTTACCTGCAAATCCACCAATATAATTTATTGTATCCGTTGCTCCCGATGCGGTCTATTCTACATTAGGGAGACAGGACGCCTCCTAGCAGAGCGCTTTATGGAACATCTCTGGGCCACACGCACCAAGCAACCACACTGCCCAGTGGCCCAACATTTCAACTCTCCTTCTAACTGAGCTGAGGGCATGGAGCTCCTCGGCTTCCTACACCGCCACTCCCTTACAACCGACGCCTCGAGGAAGAACACCTCATCTTCTGCCTCAGAACACTGCAACCCCAGGGCATCAATGTAGACTTGACCAGTTTACTCATTTACCGTTCCCCCACCTCACCCCAGCTCCAAATTTCCAGCTCAGCAATGTCCCCATGACTTGTCTTACCTGCCTATCTTCCTTTCCACCGATCCACTCCACCTTCCTCCCTGACCCATCACCTTCATCACCTCTCCCACTCACCTATTGTAGTCTATGCTACTTTCTCCCCACCCCAAACCTCCTCTCATTTATCTCTCCAGCCTTCAGGCTCTCTGACTGTATTCCTGACGAAGGGCTTTAGCCCAAAACGTCGATTTTACTGCTCCTCAGATGCTGCCTGAAACGCTGTGCTTCTCCTTTGGGAGCAGATGCGATGGAGGTGGAGGAATTGGGAATATAGGATCACATTTGTGCAAGAGACGGGGTGGGAGTAGGTATAATCCAGACAGCTGTGGGAGTCAGTGAGTTTGTAAAAAGTGTCAGTAACACTGAACTTGAGGGATATACTTCCCTCGCCCCCCCTACCCACTTTTCACTAAGACTGTTTCCTGCACGACTACCTAGTCAAGTCCACGCCCTCCAATGACCCACCCTCCCCTCCCGGCATCTTCCCTTGCCACCACAGGAATTGCAAAACCTGCACCCACATCTTCCCCATCACATCCTTCCAAGGCTCCAGTAGATCCTTCCACATCCATCAAATGTGAATCTGCACTGCCACACATGTCATTTATTGCATCAGTTGGTCTCCTCTACATTGGGGCCAACAGACACCTTCTCGCAGAGCACTTCAGCGAACATTTCCAGTACACCTGCAACATTCAACCTCAACTCCCCATGACCAAACACATCAACTCCCTCCCTCCCCCCCCCCCCCCCACCACTCTCCCATGGACATGCAGTTCCTGCGCCTCCTCCACCGCCATTCCGTCAACACCTGACGCCTCATCTTCCACCTTGTGATGTTCAACCCCAGGGCATCAATGTGGTCTTCACCAGCTTCCTTATCTCTCCACGCCCACCTTATCCGAGTTCCAACCTTCTAGATTGGCACCATCCTATTGACCTGTCCCATCTGTCTATCTTACATCCCACCTATCCGCTCCACCCTCTCCTCCGACCTATCACCTTTAACCCCATCTCTATCCACTTATTGCACTCTCAGCTAAATTCTTCCCAGACCCAGTCCTCCCGTTTGTCTCTGCACCCTCGAGGCTCGCAGCTTTATTCCTGATGAAGGGCTTTTGACCGAAACGTCATTTTTTTCTGCAACTCGGATGCTGCCTGACCTGCTGTGCTTCTTCAGCACCACTCTAATATTGATTCTGATTCCCAAAATCTGCATAACGTACTTCCGTCCAAATGATTCCCCTGTCCATTGAGCTTTAGCGATCGTGAATTCCCACTCCATGATCTCTTTGTCCGTCTACACCACACAGAATACTCACTGTTATTGTTTCTTCTCCCAAAATTCATTAACTTTCAGTGATCTGGATTCAAATCTATTCAGTATTTTACCTTTCTACCTGATTGATACATCCCTGCAGTCCCTGGCATTCTTCACCATAATCAATTATTGCATCATCAGCAAAGTTCTAAATCATGGCTCCTACAACTAAGTCTAAATCACTGATATACATCAGAAAACAGTGAAACTCCACTGGAAACACGCATGCGAACAAGTTTCATTGCTGGTTGGGCTTAACAGCTGCAATAACAGCAGAATCGAACTTCTGCTGTCATTTGTAAACTTGCTGGTGACTCTGCCAGTTGGTCTTCTGAGGGATCACTTCTCACATATGGGAGTGGTGAATGACCTATGCGCACTGTGACTGACTAAGTGAGTTTACACCTCAGCGGGTAATTGAATCCCTTCCTGCCGTCACCCTATGGCCTTGACTTCTTGGCGCTGTGGGTATCCTTGTGTCTATTTAGTTTGATAATCAGTTGAATTCGAGTCCACACAAACACGATTCCCCCTTCGCCTGTTGTCCATGCATTTTTATTCTTCTTTAATATCCCACGGAATGTGGCTATCATTGGTCTGAAGAGCATTTATTGTTCATTCTAATTCACCTCGAACTGAGTCAGGGGCCTTCATGGCTGAACCACATTGTTGTGGGTCTGGAGTCACATGTTGACAGGACTGATGACAGTCGGCAGATTTTCCTTTTGAAGGGACATGAATGAATAAGTTTTCAGCAATATAAAGTTGTTGTCTCTGTTCCTGAGATTGGGTTTATTTTCCAGATTTTATTCATCGAATTTAACGAACAGCAGCAGCCATTTTCCAGTCTCCAAAGATTACTAGCCCAATAGATCACCGCTGCACTAACAACTCCCTGCTGCATTTCTCCATTCAAAGAATGACATTGTCAATTCAGATTATCCCAGATGGAGCGAGAATAGGACGCGTTTCTGTGTGGAATGGAAGCAATGAACGCTGGATTTGAGTGTTTACTGGAGCAAGAGACTGATGTGGGGACGATGTGAGCAAAAGCAGTTCTTACTGTCAAAGTAACAAAATACTACTTTGTTAAGGAAAATCTCTTAGAACGCTTTTAACACATCGACCTCTCACTTGAAGCTCCAGCACGCTTCCTCTGAGCCAATTGACCAGAAGCACTCCCAGCCTCAGCATTTCACCCTCTTGGATAAGTCAACAAAGTCTTTTCCCTGGGGTCGCGAGTGCAGAATGTGAGGGCATAGATTTAGATTGAGAAGGAAAAGATATAAAAGAGACCTCAGGGGTAACTTTTTCATACACAGAGTGGTGCATGTATGGAATAAGCTGCCATAGGAAGTGGTGGAGGCTGGCACAATTGCAAAATTTCAATGGCATTTGGATGGGTATATGAATAGGAAGGGTTTGAAGGGATATGGGCCGGGTGACAGGTGGGACTAGATTGGGTTGGGATATCTGGTCGGCATGGGCCAAATAGTCTGCTTCCATACTGTATATCTCTATGACTCTATGACTACATGAAGGCACCTTTACCAATCATGTCACTGGTGCCACAGAATAGCTTCACATGCTCATTTCCACCCCCACTTCCAGTTTGGTATTCGCGGCTGCACCACGAAGTTTGTCTGATTCCGGTTCTAGGGACTAGGGTTATGTGACTGACTGCAGCAATGGGTGCTTCCTTGGGGAAGCTGGTGAAGAAACTGTTATTAACACAATGTTAATAACACATTGTTATTGAAACATAAATTACACCAATATCCCGCCCTATCCCCTGAACCTTTTGTTTTCTAGAAATCTATCAAACTCAGTCTTCAACACGCAGTCCTCGATGGAACCACCACAGCGTCTGGGTATATCGAATTTAAAGATTCGGCTAATTCTGAATTCTCACATATCTGCTATTGCGCACCTAATATTCCTGTTGTGCATCTGCTACTCTTCCTAACATCTCCTCTGTCACTGTAATTATTGCTGTTTTTAAACGCGTGTCTCTGCATGACTCAGTGATGGTTTGAATGTTAAAATATTCTGCATTGTGGCCGCAGTCAGCTCGTTCGAATCCGAGCTACTGCATTTTACTCCTTGTGACTCATGCTGAATAAACACAGAAAGGAATTAGTTGATTTTACATGAAAGCATTCTCAGGGATTATGATTTTTCCCATCAAACCCCTCTCTCTCTCACATCTCTGCGAGTCATATATCAGGATTGAGACTCATCCATTCTCGGAGAATTCCCTCCCTCCCGCAATCACTTAACTCCTTTAAGTTCCCCCTCCCATTTCCCTTACAATCACTTTCACATTCACCTCCTTCAGTCTGTGCTGCTGCGCTCACTGTTGCTGTTTGACCATGCCCAAGTTTCACCATCGGGACCTTCAAACCAATTGATCCATTTTGATACCGCGGTTGTGAGATCAATCCTCATGTCGCAGCTTTTACTGACATGGATCAGCGATTCTTGAAACATCAGGCTCAGGAAAAGGGCACAGGACAGCATTGAGGAAAAGAAACTTTATTCACAAAAACATCAGTTTCTGTGGACTTTCGCATCATTTATTTTACTTGTTCATTCAGCTCTAGCGAGACTGTTGTGTGTAGTTATGCAATTCACATTATAGCAGGGATGTGACAGCGCTGGAAACGATGCAGGGGAGATTCGCCAGGATATTGTCTGGGCTGAAGAAGAGAGATTGGACAAGCTGGAGTTGTTTTTCTTAGAGCAGAGGAGATTGGGGGGGCGGCATGATTAAGATGTACAAAGCACTGAGAGATATGAATAGCATAGATTGAAATAAATGTTTACTTTGATGGAGCTTTCGATCACGGGGGGGGGGGGGGGCACCGATTTAAGGTCAGAGGCGGAAAGATTATAGTGAATGCGTGGAAAAACGTTTTCAAACAGTGGGTGGTTGAAATCTGGAACACAGTGTATACAAGACTCGAAGAGGCAAAAATCCACATAACTTTCCAAAGTATTCAGATGTGAATTTGTGATGCCAAGACATACAAGGCTATGGGTCAAGTGACATTAAAAAGGAGTTACGATAGTTGCGCGATTCTTATTGAGCAATACAGATACTCCGTGCTAAGTACAGGTTATTAATAGCTGTCCTTCCATTCTCGAAGGGATATGTCACAGGAAGAACTGTGCTGTCTGAATCAGCGTGGGGGAGTACTACTGCTCCCGGGGAGACAGACTGTCAGTGACAGTGTAAGCACGTGACTTCTGTCAGCTGTACCGAGTGTCGGTGTTGGCATGAAAATCATTAAGTAATTGTGCTCCGTAATTAGGTATTTGCTTATAGCAGGAAGCTAAGGAAGATATGCATTCTACTGCCCTTTCCCCACTAGCCCATACAACAGAATACTGGCACAATGCAGGACAATTTCTCTCTGTACATCCTCGTGCAATCCTCCTTGACCTCCAACACTTTCCCATATGGCACCATTCCACAAAATCTCAGAAGGTGAAATGATGCACGGTTATGATGTCCCTCCTCATTGTAAGGTTCCAGTGATTTATCTGCCCATCACTCAATTTAGCAAACTGCATTTTCTGCTCACAATGTGTTCTCGTCTGGATTGGGGAGAGAAAAACAGGGTGGGTGACAAACGTGTGTACACCTACGTTCTGTCTGCAAGCAAAGACCCTGAGCTTGCAGGTTCCTGTCACTGCAACAGCCCACTGTGTTCCCCTGCCTCCATTTCAGTTTGGTCTGCTGCAGATCTCCCGCATAGCACAGCGCGAGTTGGAAGAGCGGCACGTCATTTCCTGCTGACAGACCGTACAATCTTCAATACCCAACATCGAGTTCCATCATTTTAGACCCTATCCACCTTCTTTCACGTTCCTACCCCACCTACTCACACCATTCGTTCCAAAGGCGGATCGTTTGGCTCGAAAATCTCTCCTAGTTGCAATAAACCTGCTGATTTTGTTCAGGTATTTCTGCTTTTCTTCGGATAATTTTGTTCTGTTCTGATTGCCAGCCTTAAAGAAACGTGTGTTTACACGGGAGCGTGGTCAGAGTAGATTTACCAAGGTGGTGCCTGAGCTAGGCCATTCCCTCTTCGAAGATAAGCGAAAGTGAGGGCTGCATGTGCTGGAGCTCAGAGTCGAGAGTATAGTGCTGCAAAAGCACAGCACGTCAGACAGCATCTGAGGAGAAGAGAATCGATGTTTTGGGCACAAGTCACCGCCATTCCATTACTGGCCGATGCCTGGAGGAAGAACGTCTCATATTCCAACTTAGGACCCTGAAAACACTCGGGATAAATGTGTATTTTAACAACTTCCTCATTTCGCCTCCCCCCGCATTATCCCAGTCCCAACTCGGCTCTGCTCTCCGGGCCCGTCCATCAATCCTCCTTCTGAACTATCACATTCTCCCTCACCTTCATCCACTTTCCCATCACCTGACCACGAACCCCATTCCTCTCCCTCAACTCCAACTCAAAATCCTCATTCCTGATGAATGGCTTATGACCGAAGCATCGATTCTTCTGCTCTTCGGAGGCTGCCTGACCGGCTGTGCTTTTAAAGCACGACACTCACGCCACTGCAAAGATGGATGAGCTCGTCTTGGCCTCTTTATCTGAGAGCGGAGAAAGCTGAGAGAGAAATTGATTAATGTGCACAGAAAGGGATTAGGTCTGTGTGACAGTAATAAACTTCTCATGGAAAGGGTTAATAACCAGGGATATCGATGAAAAGCTGGAGAGAATGTTCAGAGAAGATTTAGGAAGAATGTTTACATCCTGAGAGTGTTGTTTGTTTGGAACTCACTGTTTGAACGTGTGGTAAAGCTTAGAGTCATCAAAACACTTCAGGAGTATTTAGCTGAACACTTGAGGAGCTAGAGCATGCACGGATAAGGCCCGGGTACTGGAAAGTAGGGCGAGGATAAACCGAAGTTAGATGAAAGACTTGAACACCGTAACTTTGGGTGCAGTAAAATGGAGGTTAGCGCAGCTCTGTAGCTCAATGAAAAACGTGTTGGACCTCTACTGCATTGTTAAGATTGCGATTCAAAGTTTGTGGGTTTGAGTCCCACCAGAATCGGAGTGTAGTTCAGATTTCAGCTGAATCAATGATTGTTCTGCTGACTCATCATCATTTCCCATCGTCTGGAGTTCTCGTCCCTGCTACTGACCAGAGAAGACTCCTCACATTCTTGGTGGTGAGTTTTGATGGAATCGTATCATTTGAAACATGATCAGCCAAGAATCCCATTGCATAAGCTCAATGTCTCTAAACACATTTCCCTCCCACAGTTGCACAGAATTTTTCGGTTTATTCAGTGTCTTTTTCCCTTTGGGCGATAGGTTGATGTGGATGGGCTGGGAAAAGACTTTGACTTGTTCGGTCAGCCATAATTATATCAAATGTCGGGGTAGTGCTGGTGGGGGAAATGGCCCTCTCCTATTCCTCCCTGTCTGTGCTGTTTCTGACAGAGGGTTTTAAACAATAACATGATGAGGACACTGTGAACCTACACCACGGAAAACCAAGGACCTCCCCTTTATCCCACCGCTCTCACAGCTGGAATACGCAGCTCCTGTTGCAGCTTTAGATCAGACAGTGGAGGATTCTTCCAGGCGCTCTGTCAGACTACATACTCCTTCACACAGGCTTCCCACTGGACACATGGAGCAAGCAAGCGTGTGGATATTGGGGATTCAGCGACAGACTTTCCCTTTTCCTGGCTAGAGTTCTGGCCACGGGAATAAACATGAATTTCGGGCATTATCTATCTCACTGTGGATTCTTATCACTTTACAATTTAAACTGAAAATCAATTTACTCTTGCATGATATTCTTATATCTTCAATATTCCTGAAAACTGTGCAACATGTCCTTGGATGTAGCCATGGTGAAGATTGATGATGAGTGCAGTATGTTTCATGTTGTCTGTAAGAACTTGGGGAAGGAGGTTAGTAAAGTGTCGTTGAATCGAATTCTGTGCCAAATTGATGCAGACCGAATGAGAAGCCCTGTGACAGCGAAAATATAACATTTCCTGTAAACAACGCAGCGACCCACAGAAAAACAGTTTTCAATCAAGTCTACTTTGTACATCAGTTTTCTATGTCCCATTTCCTGAAGCTGATGCTCGAATAGTCAGAGGTCCATATGAGTTGCTTCTCCTCTGCCTTAGCTTTAATTTCAGAACCACAGCAAAAGTAGAACAGGCGGGTCGAAGGTCCCAGAGGTACGAGTAGGGCACTTTGTCGGCTTGCTGCCGGAGGCTCCAGTGGAGCAACCGATCAGCGCTTGGCACTGAACAGTGTGTTAAAATGCCACGGTTGTAATTTCAATCCTTATCTAAAGCTGGTTTTACTGACGTTGATCAGGAGTAATTGGAGCACCAGATTAAGGCGTAGTTGAAGAATAATGTCGAATAAAGTAGCATCTATTCTAAAACTCCAGTTTATGATTTGTGGGATTGCTCTGTCTTTGGAAAAGGTAGTAATTATTAACCGTAAAACTGCACATATTCGCCAGGTAATTATCCATCTGTGGATCGAGAAACAGAGGTGATATTTTAGCTTGATGACCTTTTTTAAATCTCTGACACTGCACTGGATTACATTCTTGGAAAGGCTGTCAAACTCGTTTCAGATAATCCTGGTTTGCTGCTAACTCACACAGCTCATTAAACCGTTCGAAATGAATTAGATTTATCTCTTTCGGTAGATTGAATGTTGTCAGTGAATCTGGTAAAGTCATGACAAATAGTTTTGCTCTGTGCAGAAAAGAGAGTTCCAACAGGAATAAGGACGAATCTTGTCCCTGGATTTTTCGGGAGGAGATCAGTGAGTATGAAATGGACTCAGTCCCGTTCCTGATCATTGTGACCAAATGTTCAAGGCAACAGATGGCAAAGATAATTGTGCTTGACATTGACAGGTCCATTCCTACTCACTAGAGTCACAATTGCATTACAGATCGCATGAGCGGTGGAGATGATGATCATTATGGCAACCTGAGAGAGTGTGGCAATTAATCCCACGTTGTTAGTCTCACTCTATACCATAAACCAGTTAGCCAGCGGACTGAGCTAACCCGCTTCCATTTAATGCAAAGCTAAAACGAACAGCTCAGTACATTAACAATTTGTAGTAGTTCACGTCGAATCAGTTGCTACACCTTTCAACACCACCAGCTCTTCTTACACTTAACATGTTCAGTTGCAGATATTATCCAATTTCTTTCAGATGAACGCTAAACAATTTGTGAGTGTGTCACTTTTGTCTCCCCATCCAGGCAGCCCAGAATCCCTGCCCCTGTTAAATTCGCTCCTTGTGTGTCTGCAATTGGCCTTTGAAATATGCTGGAATCATCTTCTAATTTTTTTCTCTGTCTGAAAAGTAATCTCCAATATCAAAAACTCAGAAAAAAAGTACCTGCTGCAAACATTGTTGTCGTTCCTCGCTGGTTTTAAAGCACTAACCTCTAGTTATACACTCACCTGAACGAGGTAATTTCCCTCTTATTTACCCTTACCAACCTCACATCCGCTGGAAAACCTGCATTAGGACACAACTCAGTCATTCCAGATTTATGTTGCGTTAATCTTCATCTATTCCACCATCCCATTAAATCCCTTCTTTTCTTTTCTCGTGGCTATACCTCCCAGTAAATCTCATTTCCATCGTCTCGAACGATTTTGTATCAAGGGAACTCTGACCATATCCTTCCTAACCAAATTGAACCCCCCAACGCCCGTGTATTTCATCAGTAAATTTCGCCCCGAGAAATGATGCTGGGTCGAATTCAACTCATGAAAACTTACCACAATGCTATGCAATCTCATTACTGGTACAGGAAAGATGAAGGCTATTTCAATTAAAGCAGAGTCTGTTGGCTGCAGCAACATTGGGTCAAATCGCAGTCACATAGGTGACTGTTGTTCTCATTTTTATTTCTTCTCAACGTGTGCTGAACTAACACAGTGCGAAATAAATTAATATTGTTCGACATAAGTAAGGGGCATGTTAAATCTGAGGCTATGAGAATAGGGCAGTTTTGATTAATATTGACCAGAGATTGTTCAAATCTCAGGCACATGAGATTGATAGAGAGTGATGTTGAGAGAAATAAACTGTCTTGGCAAATGCCGGTATTATGAAGTTGTGGGTGTAACGTACTTTTAATGGTGCTGAAATGTCTGGCTAGCACAAGGAGTCCAGAACAAGGCAACAACATCACATTTGATGAAAACAACTAAGAACTGTGTTACATGACTACAAAAATCTAATTTGACTTCGGCCAATCTGTTTAAATTATGTCCCAATCAAGTTTGAATTGTGTATTTTTACAATGTTAAAACCAATGAAACGGTCCGACGTTTTGTGGGACAAATATCGGACATTTGGAACAGTTACCCAGAGCGACAAAGAACAGCAAAGAGGGCAGTTAAAAGACCAACAGATGTAGGATGGCAGTAAAATCTCCAAGAGGTGTCTCTCTGGAGAAATAGATTGCACAGAAAAAAAGCATCAACACCGACCTGGAGAAAACATCTCCAGAGGAAGATACAAAGAGAACATTCGACAACTATCTGGTTTTTAAATTTGAACTTTTTTGTAAAAGTTATTGGGATCAGAGTGAGGGAAGGTATTGCAGAGCAGAAGATTTCGAGAAAGGAGTTTTAGGTTGATTATTCTCTGTCAATAAAAAACAATAACGTTGTTATTTTTAACTTTAAGCAGTGATTTTTGGGTTGGTTCTTTGCCTCTGGAATTTTAACAGAATACAGCACGTTGTGAATCCTTTCTGTTTTGCTGGTTTACATTAGCAGAGGAGGTTTACCCCCTCATGTAACACCAGATTCTGTGGTTGCTTTGTTGTTTTGCTCATTTGTGCATTTTGCCTCAATTTTGAAATTGTCCCTACACAAAACGTCCGTGCTTTTGCAACATTGTACAAAAGGTGCAGTGTGTCTAAGTGACAGGGATCCCTACAATAACATTCGACGCTGATTCAATCTATCTGTCGTGTTATTGACCCATGGAACAGCACTGCGCACTCTCGTCGAGTCTGGAAAACGATCCCTACACAGATAATGTTACATCCCGCTCTCAAGGGGCTTTTCATTCCATCACTTTCAATTTATCACAGAATCCGATTCAACAGATTTTGTCACTGAGTTATTTCTTTGTTTGTGTTCAAATCCGGTGAGCAGAGGGTCCCAGTTGGAGCGTGCTGAGCCCATAACCCAGAGGTTAGACCAGACTCTTTGAACTGTACTATGCTTTTCATCATTTCACTAACAGCATGTAGATGTATCTATGTTCTGCAAATTTTCACGCCTGTTTTAAGGAGCAAGATAAACAGTTCCTGGTTCCTGCTTTTGTTGTCACACAGACCAAAATTGTAAATGCTGGGAACATGCACTGGTCGTGACTGTTTGCTCTCCCACATCGGTTTTCTCCCCAGCAGGTGGTAAGATGATGGTCTGAATCGCTTTCTTCTGTTCCGTGTCATTCTGAGATAATGTGAGCTTTGAAATCTGTTCTCTGAGCTGGCGGTAACGTGATAAAACTTGTACAGATCAGGTACAACGTGCCTGAGGGTCAGGACTCGCTGCAGTAACATCCCATGCTGATTCAGACAGCAAAGCCCTCGCTGTGATTTCGAGAAGGACAAAGACACAGACACATGACTGGGAGAGATTCTATCTTTCCCTGCAGTTCTTCACATTTCTATCTGTCTCAGATGGCGTTATTTGCACAAGGTTCCCTAGAGAATATTAAGTCCTGTGCATGCGCGATCTCTCTTTTGTGCAGCTTTCCAGAACTTCCATAACTCCCACTACCTCTAACCCCCTCCCGCGCTCCACAACCCCGTGTTTGATAGTGGGCTGAAAAGCACGTTCATGTTTCTCTCCGATAACACTAATTGCTAATTGAAGATGAGTTCGTCCAGCTGCCAATGATGGGAGCCCGCTCGCAAAAGAAGTGGCTAGCACAGCGTCCGGGGAACCAGAAGTCAGAATGACAAGGAGCTGTTATTAAAACTCAGTGCGGCCTTCCCTCCGAAGCAACAGAAAACCCCTATTTTTTAAACAAGGAAACTCCCCTGATTTATGGATCATGCTTCTGTTGCAATTCTGGTTTGTTGGTCTTGGGTGTGATATCGCCTCGGGTGGGTGATGTACGTGTGAGAAGTCACACTTGAGCACTGGAGTTTTGCATATGGTTCTATTTTTGACTCAGAATGTATAATTTTGATGAGCTCGAGTTCAGATCAAGGCACCGAAGCTTAAAGACACACAAAAGCAACTTCTTGGAGGTCGTTACAAGACTGAGAAATGGATTCCATAACTTCAAATGACGCTGATCCTTTTAATGTGGATTTTGCCGAGTGCACGTCCTGTGCGGAGTAACCTGAAATCTGTCCAATTTTTTGTTTTACTTATGCTGTGATCTGCATGTCCATGATTAGTATGATCTGCCTTTACCAATCGCAAACAAAAGTTTTCACTGTACTGAGGTTCATGTGACAATCAATCAATCAAATAAAGACAATCAATCGACCGCCATAGACATTTCCTTATTGTTTGGGGGCTGCATAGCCTCACTTTGCACTATGACATTTTTTGTGATTCTGAGTGAAATCACAGTTAAACCAACAGAATGTGGCAAGTTAGTCACAGGTTATATTGACACAGCCGGGACACATCTGCACCACAGAGTGTCACACAATAATAGTGAAGACCTTTTGAAATCATTTTCTGAGGTACATGCTACACGCCAGACGAAATGCTGAAGACTGTGTGAAACTGCTATGGTCAGCGCCAACAGAGCGGCCCAGTGGGAGCGTATTGGGCTCATGACCATGAAATTAATGGATTGAAAACATCCTCTACTCGTTGACAATTCCATGCTTCAGTGTGTGTACTGCCCCCTTCAGTTCTTCTCTATAATAGATCTCCATTCTACGCATTACCTGTTGTTTCACTTTCCGCTTCCTTTCATTCAATGTATCAGAAATGAATATTTCATACTGATACACACGGGAAATTTACACAACTGAGGAAACACACTTGTGAAGTTCTGGAAGCTCTTTACCTGTTCTCTGTCGGTGTGCTCTGATCTGATTCGCAAAATCTCTTGCCAGAGCTGGGAATAAACTGATGAAGGTGAGATACATCAGTTATAGAGTGCTCTATGTGCATGACGCCCTGCAGTTATTCCCCACGCCGTTTCACACAGCAGTGTTCTTCCTGTGATATGAAAACGTGTGAATTACAATTCGATCAATTTGTTGGAGTCAGAATTGCGATACAGGGACAGCTCCGCATTATTAGGACATAAATAACCACAGGGATATACAAGCGGCAGAGAGTCGCTATGGACTCGATGGGCTGAACAGCTTCTGTCGGCGCGTGAGTGACGCTACACTTTGATGTTGTCCCTCTTCCTGTCTCTGGGACAGAGTGGCTGATGGTGAAACAAGTCTCAGTGTTCACCCTATCTTCTGCGTTAAACTGTCTGCAACCCGCAGGTCAGGGGCGTGGGGATAGCTCTCAGTGAGTGAGACTTTCACTTGGATTGTCTTTATCTGGGAAAGTTGGGGCTCAGATGTTCACTGCTGCCCGATTGCAGCAAAGAAGCCGATGTTAGTGTTCCAAAAGCCTTTCTGCAGAATTGCTGTGTGAAGATGGATTTTGAACAGCAAACGGGCTGCACAAAAATGCCCTCACATGAATTTACCTGAGGGTAGAGAGTCCGGAGTACACTTGTGTCTTACACATGAGCTCAACATCTTTATCGCTTCTCAGATAAATGATATTTTCAGGAAGCTCCCAATCAAACTTGCTGATTCTCAGCACTTGAGGGAACTGGCTGTGCCAATGAGAGCGAGGTTTTGAGTGTGTCCGCGCTTGCCTCCCCGGTGGAGGGAAATAGCTGAATACTCTGCCAATGGACACAACTTAGTGCAAACGGAAGGGATAAATAGCACTGTCCCGTGAACAAGGAGATGGAATGAGAAGGCGACATTCTGAAAACACTTTGATGTTTAGAAATCTGAGGACAAATTAGGATGTAGTTGGACCTGACCGAATCTCAGCTGGTTTGGTGTTGGCAATGTAAGAGTGTCTAGCGCACGATCTCCGCTTAGTAGATTGTGTTAATACTGGCATAGGCGAATGTTTGACTTCAAATCGCCATCGAGCCTTGGTTGTTTGATTTCACTTTTGCCCGGTCGTCCTATCAACTGCTTGATAAAAGGATGTAAATCATTAAATTGCACACTTTGAAATTCCTTTGAGTTTTGGGGTCAGAAGTGTCATTGTAGTGGGCATGGCACAGTACCACATGTGGTGAAAGTGAAACAAGTGTTAGAGTATGTTCACCCACAGAGTCCCACTCTGAGTAAATCCACCATCTGGATATTCGCACAGTTCTGGGTGTGAAACTTTAGGAAGTGGGGACGTGAAATGATTGAAAACAGCGCTGCACAGGTTGATGAGAATGGTGTGGTATATGAGGAATGTCAACAATAAAGGTCATTTGGAAAGTTGGGACAGGTCTCCTTGGAGAGCAGAAGGCCAAACGCTGGCCTTGTTAAACCTTTCCAAGACATGAGTGGGTTAGACAGATGAAATAAGGAAGGGGGGATGCTCCCAACGCCTGAAAGGATCGAGAACGATTCGGCAGAGTTTTAAAGACATTAGTAAAAGAAGAAAAATGTACATGATGAGAAATGTTTTCACATAGGGAATGGTTAGGGTCTGACATTGACAAAGACGCAGTTTCAATCGAGTTGTTGAAAAACTAATTCAATGTGCATCTTGAAAGTAAAAATGTGTAGAGTTACAGGGAGAAGGCAAGAGAATGCTATGAAAAGAGAAGCACATTAATCTTTGTAGGGAGCCAGCACAGCTAAGGTGTTTTGTTACACATTTGTGATTCTGACTGGAATCACAGTTCAACCAACAGGATGCAGGGAGTTAAACAACGGTGATATTGGCAAAGCCAGGACACATGACACAACAGAATGTTATCCAGCACGTACATGTCACAGGGAGGATGGCGCTGTCTGAAAATCCTGCAGGGTATCCTGCGGATCAGACACAGGAAATTTCACTATTCGAACCGAATCAGCCCTATGAAGGGGAGCCAAGGAGCCGGAGGCGCCTGCTTCAGAACTCAATTACAAAAGAAGCTTAGGCTCGAGTCACCCCACAGCAATTTCTGTGGCTGCGGCGTGTTCAAATAAAAAGCAGGAGTGGGAGTTGGCTTTATGGAGACCCTGGACAGTTTGCATCTTGTCATGATAGTGTTCGCTTCCCACACGGTAAATCGCGGGCTCAAGCTGCTTTACGTTCCTGGCAAGTTGAGGTTTTAACAAATTGGGTACGATTCCTGGAGAGTTAACTGTGTTGTGGGAGAGTGCAAATCTTCTCAAAGTGACTGTGCTGTCATGGTAGTGCTCGCTTCCAGCACGAAAAACCGCAAGTAGCTCTACTGCTGCTTTATGTTCCATGCAAGTTGAGCTTGTACTGGAACCGAATGCAGACTGTTATTTCATCGCTGTTGTGAAACAAAATCCTGCGGTGACTCGACTCGCCCTAATTTGGTTTTCTGGCGAATGCAAAAATCGTTCCGATGAATTTCGGTGTCATATGTTATTGAAGTTCTCCCATTTCCTTCATTTCCGTCCTGGAAGGGACAGTCGAGACTGTGATCTAATCGAGACTGTGAGTGGTGAAATTCACTTAAATGGCCCATTCTTATTATGTTCTTTCTTTCTCTCTTTACAGCATTGTCTCGGAAATGGTGGTGCACTAAGTCTGCAGTATGTTTGAAAGAGGAGTTTGGAATTGTTGTTCGTTGTGAGATTACTTTATAACTCATGCCCTCGGGCTGTCTCACATTTAGCATTCATACATCTCTGTGTCTGAAAATGCATTTGGTTTGCCAGTTTTGTTTGTGTTCCGTGTTAAATGCTTTCAGTTTTGCGTTTCGCTCAATATATTACGAATTAACAGGGTTTCTGATTTAACTTCCAGCAGCAAAAATCCTCAACTGCGAATCTGGGAAAATTTCCTGGAGTATGGTCCGTCGGAGCTAAAGTAAGGAAGTCGATCGTTTCTGCAGTGTTTCACAATACTACCTTTCCCGTGAGCAGTCGAACAGACTAAATGATTGTGCCACAGACTGCGATGGCAAACTCCGCTAAAAAGTAATCCTTTACAGCCGGTGTAAGCAACACAACCTTATTGGGGTACACCGCGTGGAAACAGATACTTACGTGTATCTCGTCCATGCTCACCACATAGCCAAAATTAAACAAGTCCCATTAAACAACGAGCTATTGGAAACAGAAAGGTGAAAGGTAGAATGGCTTCAACTTTCAGTGCTGGATGCCACTGAGCCTGAGGATAATGTAGCGGTCGTCACGTTCGCTTAACACGCGCAAGGTCCCCAGTTCGAAGCTGCTTTTTTCTTCAACTGCAGCCTTTTACATGGACAAGAAAGGAGATTTCTTGCTTGAGTTCCCATCTGCAAACCTGCCTTCGAATTTTCTGGAACAAATCAGCTCTCGTAGTGAAATGTAATGCAACTCCATTTAATTACTGTGCAAAGCCTTGTAAAGTTTTTCTCCAACCTGGTTCTGTTCATATGCCATTCCGTTTGAGAGTGTAGTTACCGCCTTCTGATCCTTTCACGAAGAGCAGTACCGCATTTGCATTTCTTGCACAGGCGGCTCGGTACAAAGACAGGGAAGAAGCTGATGCGCTGGTGTCACAGCGCACCACGGATTCCTGAACTAATCGGTCTGTCAAATGTACCCCAAAGTCGTCTCTGGAAGACCTCATTTGGAAGCTGTCTGTCGTTATTCAACGTGCGAGAATTAGCACCAGATATCCTGAATCATGTTTTGGAGCAATTCGCACGTTAGTGGCTCATTCAATCAGCAACAGCAACGAAAGAAATTCCACTCTCAGAGGAACCTCCGGACCTGTGCTTTCATAGCGTCGCTAGTATTAAGGTCCGCCCCGAGATCTAAGTCATGTTGGAACTGAAACGGAGGAATCGACAGAGAGGCTACAGAATGACATCGCATCCATTTGGTTTTCTTTAAATCACTGACGAGCAGGAAAATCACTGACGAGCAGGGGAGGGCGAGTGGGGAAGTGAGGCAGTTGCAGCTCTGGTGAAATTCCTTCTTTGTGAGTCACTCAGCAACCAGAGACATGAAGGTGACTCAGGCGTGAGAGCTCTTCACATCGAGAACAAAAAGCACTCAAGGTCAGTTAGCACCTTTTCCGGAGTGGGGGTGGGGTGAGGTAATTACCTTTTGACATCTGTTACTATGTTCAGAAACTGTCTTTTAGATTGAGGTGAACAGAAACTGCATTTCTAAAAAGCACCATGGAATTTAGCAAAATTTATTGAGTCGCTTCTCCTCGAATCCCACACAGGTTTCCAACTCAGTTAGTATCCATGTGGCTCATATCCAAGTGTGAACATCTCTGCAGCAAATTGCACGGTTCAGGTAAAAGGCAAGGAAAGTGGCATCTCGGACTGGCTCTGAGGTCAGAGTATCCTCACAATGTGATCTGTCGTTCTCGGATTGTAATGCTACCTCCGGTTTTAGGGTGGAGAACATTCTTTGGGACTCTTATTCTGCAAAACAGAGACAGTGACTGAAACGATGCTGCGCGGTATCATGTGGAACATGGCCTGCTCAGCTTTGTGCATTTTCCCTGTAGTCCGGTGTGTTTCATGTTCCGTGTAAACGTGAAAGTTGTCCTGTTTCGAACAATGGGTGAAATCATTTAGCAAAGCAAGAGTCGAACTTGCACTAATGTCAAACAGTTCATGGCTTGTTTCTGTAGTGTAGTGTAGTTCGCTTAACACGCGAAAGCTCCCCCGTTCGGAAGTGGGCAGAAACTGCTTTGTTCTTCAACTGCATGGACAAGAACGGAGCTTTCTTGCTTGCTTTCCCATCTGCAAACCTGCCTTCGAATTTGCTGGAAAAATTCTGCTCTCGTCGTGAAATGTAATGCAATTTCATTTAATTACTGTGCAAAGCATTGTAAAGTTTTTCTCCAACCTGGTTCTGATCATATGCCATTCTGTTTGAGAGTGTAGTTACCGCGTTCTGATCCTTCCACGAAAAGCAGTACCGCATTTGCATTCCTTGCAAATAATGGATTAAATCTAAATGTGAAACTCACTATACTTGTTCAAAATACTTTTTTTATAAATAATTGTGCCATTATTGTAATGGCAGTGACTTGATAATTAACGCTGTGTTTTGAAGAATTAAAATGATTCAATATTTCATAAGCACTTTGCTGTGATGTTGATTGGATATTTATTAAGATCAGTAAACTGAGGAATAAAACATAGTACCTAGCTTTATGGATTGAAGAAAAATGAGCCATTCAGTGATTATTGAGCAAAATTCTTCTTCTTTTAAGTTAAAATAGCATGTAATACAAGAATTGTGAATTTCCATCCACCGGATTCCTTGTAGAGATATGTTACATCAATTTATATGATTAATATTATGATCAATGTTTAAAGATTTGTGTCAGAATTAGGAAGACAATTAGTAGGTCATGAAAGTGAACTTGAAACTGAACAAACAATGTAGTCAATGACATGTGGCATCTCAGCGATTTTAATAATATTGTCATTATTGTACAATGATGAACAATGTTGGAATAGAAATGACAAAAAAAAATCAACATGGTCAAAGCAGTTCTTTTCTCACAATGAAATGAAAACAATAATCATTTTGTAGCACGCATGATTTGAAATAGCAGTTTTTTAATGTGACATATACAGTGAAGACTAACCCTTTTGCAAAAATGTAGGAATTTCACAAATTTAAAATGCAGCAATTGTTCAATTTGTAATAATAATGGTTATAATTTGAATTGTCTCTTGTACACACACAACAAAAAAGGATCTTAAAGATTGTTAGATTGACAAAAATTTGCTTCCCAACATTATTGTAGTACAGTCAATATCCGTGATAAAGTAGAATAATTGGTTTAAACAATACAAATCAACATTAACGACTGAACTGAAATATAGCACATC
Organism: Chiloscyllium plagiosum; assembly: GCF_037043375.1. Lineage (NCBI taxonomy): Eukaryota > Metazoa > Chordata > Chondrichthyes > Orectolobiformes > Hemiscylliidae > Chiloscyllium > Chiloscyllium plagiosum. The sequence goes on from NW_028270177.1 coordinate 74,511,145, forward strand.
AATTGCATTAACTGCATAGAATAGTAAATAAATGCTTACTGTTGTCATTTGTCCTCGGAACAATAAGATACTTCCTCAGGTTATTCCACTGAATAGTAATCAGCTGATGATGAATATCTTTGTGTCGCTTTATGTGCACTGTTTTGTGTGAACATTGATTTCAATAAATTTAGATATTTACATGAATTAGGAACAGACTGATAACTAGATGTGAAAGATCTTATTTAAGATTAGACAATTTTTATTATTCACTAGGTTTGCTGAACAAAACACAGTTAAGTCATCATGCAATAAATGAGATTAGAGAGAAATATGCAAATTCAATTTTAAATGAATGCACTCGCATATTTTCACAGCATTTCAATCTTACATTTAATATAAATAGATGAGTGGAAAACTAAAAACAAATTTCAGACAACTCATAAACAGATCAATAACTAAAAATTGATATATAGCAGGAAGTGACATTTGTTTATTTAACTGAAGAAGAACTTGACTTTTTTCTCATATTTATACCTTTGAAGCATCACGTTCTACGTGCAGTCTGAACTACGCTCTTCAGAACAAAAGAAAATCAAGGAATATCTTTACTTTGCATATTTCATCTTTGTGAGTGCAAGATTATCAAATATTTTCGCAAAGAATATTGATTGAGTGGAATTAGATACATTCTGTTATTAGCGCACTGAAGAAAATATATAGCAGATACTGTGATTATTGGAATGAACAAATGAAAAAGTACCTAATGCTGAATTGAAAGACAATTCATTCGATTCTTAGATATTTTCTTATCAACATTCAGAGCTGCTCTGGCACAGCTCTGTGCAAGGTGGGAATTGAAATTGTACCCTCTGGTCTGGTAACAGAGACACGACTAGAGTTGCACAAGATTCCTTCATAACATTCCCAACCAGGCTGGGCAGGGCTGAAAACTAATCAGATGTTTATTGTGATAATTGGATTGGAATTAAATGTTTGGATACTGTGTCCAATCTACTGAAAATTCAGTAGTAATTTACAATAATGATGGGAGTTAACAAATGTCTTAATTAAACATGATTGTATGATCATTTGTGGAATGACAACTTGACAGAATTGTGTGATTACTGTGCATTATAAATAAAAACGAATATAATTATTCTATATGTTCATAAGTTTCTCATTTTCTGAAATGCAAATTAAAATATTTTTGATCTACACGTAAATTGGAACAAAATGATGAATTGGTCGATCAATGTGCCTATTCACCTGAAGACAACTTTCATTCTTTCTGAAAATGTATGATTTCTAAGAAGTCACCATTTCCTGTGATTGTTTAATGAAATAAGATAGATGCCAAACCCTTTTGGTGTGCTTCGAAAAATTCATGGGGATTTAAATGATTTTGCACATGAAAAATATTCAATTGTTATTGTGATTAAAAACACAATAAATGTTAACATTGAAGTGATTTCCAATCAAATCAATTCAAAAGTGTTTCCAAGTTTAAAATGAAAAGCAATATTCAGAATGATTGAGAGATTGTACATTGCAATGGCCTTGCATTAGTTATTATATGAAAACATGGTTCCACATGTACACCCCTTACCGAATTAAACAATTATTAGGTATTGGCAACAAATCGATTTGAAAACTTCTATTAATGAATTTAAGAATAATGAAGTATGTCCCCTTCCTATTCCACTGAGTAATGTTCAGAAATGAAGATAAATTTTGCAGTGTAAAGTAACTGGTGTTCTCTGAATTCCAATGGCTGAGAAGAGTGTGATCTTTCAAATGAGCAAAAGTCAGATATTTAGAAATGATATTGCAATGGCAATTATTGGTCTTTTGTGGGTGTATTGGCCTTATGAAACAGGTGTTAATATTGTAGCACTCACACTAAAAAATATGGGAGTTATTAAAGGCACATTGTACTTGTTATAAAGCCTCTGTTAAAGTATTGCGTAATTATTGTAATTGATCATTGTTTCTAAAATCCTGATAGATAAATTGACTTAATATTTTGAATGCACTTTGCTCTGATGTCGATTGTATATTCATTAAGATTAATTAACTGAAAATTAAAATATAAAACGTGGTTTTAATAATTAAAAAATCTCAGCAACAATTGAACATAGTTCAACTTTTTTTTGGTCGGTTCATGTCTATTTTATTAATGTAACTTTAATCATGATAAATGTTTAGACAAATGTCAGAACTAGGAAGAAAATAATTAGGCCGGGAAAGTGAGTATTATTATGAACAAAACATCGACTTAATGACATTTGGAACAGGAAGTCATTTTGTAGCAAATGACTAATAATTTGTGATTATTGTTCATTGACAACTAATGTTGGAAGAAAATAAAACTATCCCAAAATGAAATTAAAATAAATATCATACTGAGGGTCACATGATTTGAAAAACGGAAATTGTCACTTTTTGTGACATTTGAGCTGAAGAATCGTCCCCCCCCCCCACATGTAGTCTTTTCAATAATTTAAAATTTAGTATAAGTTGAACTAAATAGCAAATGGATGTACCTACATTGTTTTCTTGCACACAAAAGCAAGTAAAAAAACGATATCGCTCTGCAAGTAATAATTTCACAGATAATAAGTGTTCGTTATGAATTTAAATGACACCAAAGCTGTAGGAGTGATTTCCCCTGATAGGGAATGAAGACTGAGGAGATAGGCAGAACTCAGGCAAGTGGAAGATGTTTACTCATGCTGCAATCAGTTAATGCAGCGATCATCCCCCGAGGCCAATGTAGGAAGGGAGGTCCATGACACACTGTAACGCGTACAGTAAAAAGCAGTATTTTTACACACTTTCTGTATTACAATGTCCACAGGCAATGTGGTTACAGTCCTTCCCTCCTTATACAGACACCCGATCATGTAGAACTCCTAATCATGGATGACATTGCTATGGATAGCCCGAGCTTCCTATTGCTACATGATGTTTTGCAGGTGCTATAATCGCCAGGCCTTGGGATCTCTCTGTGCATTTTATTTCCTCAGATTACAAAATTAATTTCTGCAGTCCTTTGGGCCTCTCACTCTGCCTTATTTACGATTCTCAAGAATATGTAATTAGAAACTTTTTAAACGTTCTGGCCAACTTTAAATTAGTAACTATTTCTGACAATCAAACCCTGTGTGTTTCCCTGATAGCAGCTGTGGAAGTTTGCTGGGCTCTATCCTACAGCTGGTGTTTATTCATTCACTGGGACAATTATTCTTTCATTAATGAAAGTCAGGGTTGGTCATGTTTGTGTATGCAGGCATTCTCTTATCACTGTCTGGAATATCACTGTCCTGTCAGTGTTGGATGAGGAATCATTACTTGGTTTGTGGGTGTGTTGACCTGGAATAAAAGATCAATTTTTCTTTGGAAAATTGGCACTAAGAAATAATGATTTTAAATTGAAATGTGAACCTCACGATATTTGTTACAAAACCTAAATTGAATTACTGTGTGACTGTTGGACTAACAATGAATTGGTAATCTATTTTAGAACACTGACACATTAAGTGATTCAATATTTCCAAACCGGTTTGCTGTGATATTGATTACATAATAATTAGTATCAGTGAACTGAGAATTAGAATGCTGGCATGATGTTTTGGAAAATACATTCGATATGCAGTGATAATTGATCATTCAACATTCTCAGATACTCCTGCAATCTGTACTTGCTGTCTCAGCTTTTCTTCTGTAGAAATACAATATATAATCCATGCAACTTTTCATGTCATCAATATTCAGACATTTGTGTCAGCATTACAAAGAAAATAAATCGATAAGGAACAGGGGTATCATAGCAAAAAACAGTCAACAGCATTTATAGAGGAAATTTTTAAACATTGTCTCTGAGTGAATACATGAAAAAGTTTAATGGGGATCTGTTACAATGTATTGAGCCACATTTACATTTTTATCATGACTGGGGGGAACCTATCAGAAAACTCGCCTTTATTTAGGAATTCCTTTATCTCAAAATATGTTACTATCAGCATCCTTAGTCGTAAATAATGAAGTCTGATTAATGGTGTGCGAAAGATTTGTGTAAATTATAAGAAGGCATCTCTTGCATATATTTAGGATGGTGTGAAAGCGTGATGTTTGGTGTGGTTATTCATCTTGAGAATAATATAATACTGACAAAAGGTTTTGCACTGAACAGTAATTAGGTGGCCTTGAATACCATCGTGTGGCATTATGTGCAGTGATTAATTTATTTCAAGAGCTTTGACTTACTTTCCATGATTTGTAAAATGATTAATAATTTTGTGACAAACATCCACATGTGGTCATGAGCTGGATTTAAAGAATCCAATGTGTTGGTGTGAAAACCCTTCATTATTGACATTTCCAAGAGAGATGTATAATGCTCAGGCACTGGCTGGAAGTCAAGGTGTAAGAAAATCTGATTCATCCTGGAGATGATTGATTCTAGCTGCTGTTTGCTGGAATTTGATTGATTTTGTATTTGTCCCGATTTCTCTGCCTGTAGGTGAATTTAGAACATCCAATTTCTGTCCAAGGGTCACATCACATCACTGGAGAGTTAAAATATAATTCACATATTGTGACAACAATGAATTTTCAATTAAACTTTTGGTTTTAAAACGATTTGATGTTTTCCGGGAATTTACACTGACATTGATAAGATATTTATTAAGATAGATAAACTGAGAATTATAATCTAGTTGCAGGATTGCTGAATTGTTAAACCACAGACTTAAGAGTTTAATTTTTGAAATGATTTGGAGGCGCCTGTGTTGGACTGGGCTGTACAAAGTTAAAAATCAAACACCAACATGTCTATTTTGAAGAATTAGCTTTCAGATCGCTGCTCGTTCATCAGGTGGTTGAAGGAGCAGCGCTCCGAAAGCCAGTGCTTCCAAATAAACATGTTGGACTATAGCCTGGTGTTGTGTGATTTTTAACTTTGTTTTTTGGAAGGAATGTTTTCTTTTTACAAATATACAGGCTGTTCGAGAATTCTATCATGCCTTTCATGATTTTCTTTTAGAGACCACTCATGTATAATTCATACAATTTTCACTGTAATCAGTATTTTAAATTTCCATCAGATCTAAGATGAAAATGAGGACCAATTACTGAGTACTTCCATAAATATAAAGCACAATAAATTCACTTTACAGAGTCAAGATTCAAATTTGATCTGAATAAGCAAATAAACATTTTGAATGGAAAATATCTGAAAATGTTTACATTTAATTTTGAACGAAATCAAATTACTTCTTTTTGAAATACATGACCTGAAAACTTGTTTGAAAACATGAACAAATCAAGACTATCAACATGTCTTGCTGTCAGTGTTCTCGGCCAATTGTCATAAAGAATAAATACCACTTTCAGCAACAAGTATCATGTGTAATTACTGAACTGAAAAGTAAGAGGATAGCTCTTGTATTTATTGGCAAGAATGATAACCAGATGGTTACTGTGGTTATTGCACTCAGTAACAATAAGATCAAGACCAATGGCTGTTAGAATCATTGGCCACGCGTAACGAAGAATAAACACTGCTTTGAGCAATAAGTATCATGGATAATTACTGAACAGAAATTTCAGAGGACACCCATTCTACTTATTGGAGGGAATGATGACCAGATGCTTACTGTGGTGATTCATCTCAGGAATAATAAGACAATTACTCAGATTATTTCCTGAACAGTAATTAGACGGTCATGAAGACCATTGTGTGGCTTTATGTATTGTGCTTTGTGTGAGCATTGATGTCAATAACATTGTGATAGTATACAAGTGTGCAGCTGAGGTGAGTTGGCCATGTTAAATTGCCCATGATGCATGGATGTTTCAGGTTAGGTGCATTAGATTTTGTTAGAGTGGTGCTGGAAAAGCACAGCAGTTCAGGCAGCATCCGAGGAGCAGTGAAATCGACGTTTCAGGCAAAAGCCCTTCATGAGGAATACAGCCTGTATTCCTGATGAAGGGCTTTTTCCCGAAACGTTGATTTTACTGCTACTCGGATGCTGCCTAAACTGCTGTGCTTTTCCAGCACCACTCTCATCTAAACTCTGGTTTCCAGTATCTGCAGTCATTGTTTTTACCGAGGTTAGGTTCATTAGTCAGGGGAAATGTCGAGTAATAGAGCAAAGGAGTGTCTGGGTGGGTTACTCTTTGGATGGTCAGTGTGGACTGTTGGGCCAAATTGCCTGTTTCAACACTGTAGGGATTCTATGATTATATGATTTTGGATTAAATTGATAAGCGAGTGCTAAAGATACTACTTAAAGTCAACAAAATCTTTTAAGTTTAGCAAGGTACATTGAAGCCATCATGCATGAAGTGAGATAAGTGAGAGATAGAGAGAGAGAGAGAGAGAGAAATTAAATGTTCAAATGAAAACACGCCAATAGTTTCACAGCATATCAATCTTACATTCAATATGAATAGGTAATGGAAAATAAAAATAAATTCCTGACAATTCATGAATAAGTAATAATTAGAAAATAAATTTGATCAAAGCACATACCAGTATTTAGATGAATTGCAATATTTAGTTGTAAATGTAGATGATCAGCTGACCAATGAACAACATGAAGTTGCATTTGGTTATTTTGCTGAACAGGAATTTCGACTGTTAATATTTTCATCTTTATAATACTGGAGAATAAGGATTTATGTGTTTGAAACGTTTGAACGAGGTTCCTTTAAACATTAAAACAAATCATGATTACCATGTCTTAGACTCTTCAAACTTTAAGGTTGAAACATCGTCAACTATTTTTCCAAGGAATGTAGAACCAGCAGAATTAGATGCATCATTTTATTAGTGACCTGAAGAAAATAAATAGGAAATATTGTGATGATTGAAATGCAGAACAGATTGAAGAATATCTAATGTTGTTTTGAAAAGCAGTTCAATGTATACTCAGATATTTTCTAATGAAATTTCCGAGTTGCTTTGGCACATCTCCGCTGAAGGTGGAAATTGAAATCATTCCTCCTGATCTTGTTGTAGAGACACTGTCAGAGCTCCACAAGGACCCGTTATAATATTACCATCCGGGAAGGGCAGGTGTACAGTCACATGCTTACGGTGGCAACTCAAATGAAAATTAATCAGATGTTTCTTGTAATTATTTGAATGGGAATTAATTGCGTATTTCCTGTGTGTAATGAACTGACAAAACGAATTAATAATTTACAGTAATAATGTAACAAAGCAATAATGACTTTAATTAAATATGAATCTCGTGATTATTCATGATAAGAAAAAACCTAATCATTTGATCAGTGTACACTGATGAACGAAACTCAATCAATCAAATAGTTCCATATGTTCAATGCAGTTTGTCACAGCATGAAAAGAAAATTAGTATGCATTTGCAACATAAATGATTAGGAAAATAAATGAATTCGTCACTCAATGCGACTATTCATCTGAAGACAACTCCCCTTCTTTCCAGAAATGTTCAACTTCCCAAAGTTTAAAATGTACTGTGACTATTTCATGAAACAATAAAGATGTTAGTTCTTTTTGTTGTACTTCAAACAGTCAAAAAAAAAACTAAATGATTTTGTTCCATGAAAAGTGATTAACTTGTATTGTGTTTATAAATACAGTAAATGTTAACATTGAAGTTGAACATAATTAAATCAATTCAACTGTTTCCACGGTTAAAATAACAATTGATATTCACAATGCCCACTGCAAAATCTTTATTTTATTTAATTTATGAGCCATAATTTCGTAGTCATACACTGAAATATATTGAGCAATGATTAGATAATAGCAACAATTGAATTGTCAAAATTATATAATTTCATTTAAGAATGCTGAGTAATCTCAGTTAATTTTTTCACTGAGCAATGTGGAGAAACGACCAGGAATTATTCTAATGAAAAGAAATTACACTTCTCTGAATGCTTCAGGCTGAGATTACCGCGATCATTCAAATGAGCAATCATCAGATATTTACAATGAGGTATCGAATGGGAAGTCATTGGTTCCATTATGGGATCGTTCACCTGAACAGTAAATTGATTTTTATGTTGTAGTGTTCGTACTAAGAAACAATTGATGCAATTAAAATGCGAATAGCACTATATTTGTTAGAAAGACTAACTCCAATAATTGTGCAATTATTGTCATGGCAGTGACTGGAAAATTACGTTGTAATCTAAAAAAAATTCAATATTTTAAAAGCACTTTGTTGTGATGATGATTGGATATTCATTAAGATCGGTAAACTGATAAATATAATATGGTAGCTAGCTTTATGATTCACAAAAATGAGCCATTCAGTGATTATTCAGCAGAATTGCTTTTGGTTCAAAAATGCAGAATTACATGTTTCCATCCATTGGTTTGCTTTTTGAGATGTAGCTTTAATTTACAACTTTTTTGCTCATGACCAATGTTTAGACATTCATGCCAGACGTAGTAAGTAAATAAGTAGATAGTGAAAGTGCATATTGCGGTGCACAAATAACTCTGGAGTAAAAAATAATTAGAAATCAACATGGAAAGCAGTTTATTTTTTCTTATAACAAATTGAAACAAATCCTTATGCGTTGCACATGGTTTGAAAACACATCAGTCACAAAAACACCAGTCAGAAATAAAATCAAGGTCATTAAAAGCATCTGTTTAAGACAATAAGATCCTTATGATGAGTATTCTGCTCAACAGTAATTAGAGGACCTTGAACATCTTCATGTCGTTCTTGCAGAGAAAACTCTTTCATTATTCATAAAGATTTAATATTGTAAATATGTTGACATGTGTATCAGAACTAGGAAGAAAATGAGAAGCAATTCACATGATTGTCTTCGTGAAAGAAAGTCAAAATAAATTAAATTTACAGTGCAACCTTTCAGTATTTTCTCTGAATAAGCAGATAAAGGTTTTTAACGTGCAAAATCAATATGTTTTCACCTACAGTTGTACTAAGCCGAAAGTAAATTATTTTATTTTGCAATACTTCAACTGGAACCTTGATTGGCAAGCTACCAAATATGTTGATGTTAGCATCCTCGGTCATTTGTAATAAAGCATGGTTATTGGTTTTAGCTAAATATTTTGTGTGCAATTACTGAACCAAAATGTAAGAAATCAAATGCATTTATTGGATGGAACTGGTCACCAAATGTTTATTGTGGCTCTTGTTCTCAGGAACGATAAGATACTTCCTCCGGTTTTTCTCCTGAGCAGTAATTAGATGACCAGGAAGATATTTGTGTGGCTGTAAGTGCCCTTTTGTGTGAGCATTGATTTCATTGACATTGAGATATTTTGCTTATGCAGGAAGGGATTAATAATCGCGTTAAAGTTCTTAATTAAAGTCATATTTTCTTTTTAAAAATTATGAGAATTCCTTTGTGAAACAATGATTTAGAGATGCCGGATTTGGACTGGGGTGAGCAATGTTAAAAATCACATGACACCAGGTTATAGTCCAACAGGTTTATTGGGAAGCACGAACTTTCAAGGTGCTGCCTCTTCATCAGGCGATCTTCATCTCTTCATCTGCTCGGTCAAGAGAATAAGGATTGGTGTACGTGAGGTGTTGAAATGCACAATAATGATGTGTTAAATGTTTATTGAAACTCTTCTGCAGAATTAAGTTCACAGAATAAACAATATTTGAACATTCTTGAGCTGACTGGAAGTAAAATCCTGTTGCCCACCATATGGATAATACTTGGATGTATTTTGATTAAATAAAATGATTTTCATTACTTAGATACTTTAAAATGTTAAAAACTGCAGTGTCCTCAAATCTAAAATTTAGATATAATGTAATGTGATACATATTTTTATTAATAACCTGAAGATAATAAATTGCAGATTGAGAGATTATTGGAATGAACAACAGACAGAAGCAGATTGAAAATCAATTTAACCTCTGCCTAGATATTTTCTAATCACCATTCTAAACTGCTCTGGCGTATCTCTGTTGGAGATGGGAACTGAACCCACACCTCCTCGTCTCATAGGAGTGACGCTACTAGAGATCCACAAGTGTCTTTCATTATGTTCCTCACAAGGAAGGGTGGGATTATAATCAATTGTGATTACTCAAATGAAAACTAATCAGTATTCATTCCGATAATTGGGATGGGAATTAATTAGACTGTTTCTGTGTGCAATGGACTGAGAATGAAATGGTAATTCTCAATAATGATGGTACTAAGCTCTTACTTAAAAATTAAAATCACGGCAATTGAAAGAAAGATAAATACACATATCGTGCGCTTATTGTAAATTCATGAAAAATACAACTACGGAATATGTTTAAAGCAGTTTTTCTTATAATGAAAAGATAACTAGAATGATTAGCAGCAGGATATAATCGCAAAAAAAAATCATTCAATGTGACTATTCAGCTGCAGGCAGCTCCCCTTCCTTATACAAATGTATAACTTTCAACAATTCAAGATTTACTCTGATAAAGAAAAAAACGTGCGCATGTAAATTCTTTTTTCTTGTTGACAAAAAAGTCACAAATTTGAATTTTTTTAGCTTTAAAATATTTAACTATAACTGTGATCAGAAATACAATAAATCTTCACGTTGAAGAAAAATATAATCAAATCAAATCAAATCAAAATACACATCGATATTCACAATAATTGGGAGAGTGAACACAACAATATCTTTCCATCAGTTAATGTACTGAGCCATAATTGCACTGTTATATCCCTTACTGGATTGATAAATTATTATATATTAACAATAACTAAATTATTAATATGCTGTCAGTGAACTGAATATTAATGAGAAATCTCAATAATGTTTGAACGACCAATGTGTCGACATAAACAGTAATTATTAGTGAAATGTCTTAGATATCTCTTAATCGATGAGGCTGTGATTACTTTGATTGTTGAAACGAGTAGCATTCAGATATTTATATTGAGAATTGGCTGGAAAATCAATGCTTTTCGGTGTCGACCTGAAAGATTTTGTTATTGTAGTATAGGCAGTAAGAAATAATGGATTAGAGTATGATGTGCATCTCACCTTACTAAATATTTTCAAGTTTTCTAACAGGTTTCTGGTCCAATCTTCAGTTTAACAAGGGTAATTTTGGGTCAGAACATCAGTAACTGCAAACATTTTCAACACATCTCCATCAAAGTTATTAATCTGATAATTCAGAACAAATATCAAAAAATTACCTCTGTAAATTTAATTGACTATATTTTTAGATTATAGTCAAGTTCTTTCTCTACTTATTTCCTTCCTATTTATGACACCAGTGGCTAAATATTGGTTAGATTAAGTGTCATATGAGTGAGACATTAGTTTTCTCTCAAAGGCCTGTGCAGCACAGGAATGGGCCATTTGGCCCATAACGTTGTGCTGAATGTAATGCAAAAGAAACTCATCCCTTCTGCCGACCCTTGGTCCATATCCTTCCAAATTATCGAAATGAACATTAAAGAGCCTTAATGTATCTGCTTCCACCACCAACCCTGGAAGTTCATTCCAGACACCTAACACTCCCTGTGTAAAAACAAATTGCCCCTTACATGTCCCTTGAACTTTCCCCCCTAACCTTAAACGCATGTCACATAGTTTTTGACGCTTCAACTCTGGAAAAAACTTTCTGACCATCAACCCTATCTACGTATCTAATGATTGTACATACTTCCATCAAGTCTTTCCCCAGTCTCCGCTACTCCACAAAAAAGCAATCTGAGGTTTTCTCGCCTCTCCAAATCCAGGCAGCATCCTGGTAAACGCCCTCTGTACCCTCTCCAAAGCCTCCATACCCTTCCTGGAACATGGCGAACAAAAGTGAACACAATACTTTAAGTATGCCTTCACCAAAGTCTTATAAAGTTACAGCATGACTTCCTGACTCTTGTAACCAGTTCCCTGACCAATAAAGGCAAGATTGCCATTTGCCTTTCTAACCACCTAATTACTTGCATGGTCACTTTCAGGGAGCCATGGTCTTGAACGCCAAAATCCCTTTGAATAATAAAGCTGTTCGGGTCCTGCCATTAACTATCTACTTTTCTTTAACATTTGAGCTTCCAAAGTGAAACACCTCACACTTGTATGGATTAAACTTCACATTTAATTACTCTGCCCATATCCGCAATTTATCTTTTTCCTGCTGCATTATTTGACAACCCTCTACATTGTCCCCAACTGCACTGAATGTTATATGATCTGCAAACTTATTAACTCACCCAATTACATTTTAATCCATGCCACTTCTATATAATTGTATCGCAAACAGAAGGGTTCCAGTACAGATCCCTGTGGAAAAAAGACAGAAAATGAGGGGAATGCAGAATTCTTGAAGAAATGAGGTTTTTTCAATGACAGAACAATTCTGATGAATAATCTTCTAAGTGTGATTTTTAAAAAAATAACCCAATATTTTAATTCTGAGTTTACTGATCTTAACGAATATCCAGTACAAACTGCTTTGAAAATATTGAATCATTTAAGTGTTGCGTTCTCACATTAAATATTATTTAATTGTCATTTCAATTATCACACCGTCATGAGATTTACATTTTAATTCAATCCATTATTTATTAGCGCCAGTATCATACTGAAATATTAACATTCTTTTCAGGTCAACACCTGCAATCAACCAAAGTTCTCTCACCCAACAATCATTCTAATTCTCTCATTCTCTTTCATTTGAATTCTCGTATTAATGGAAGGATCATTAATCAGTCTTATCAATTAAGAGATGGCGAACTATTTTTCACATAAATATTTCAGATTTTCCCAACGTATTGCACAATTATATTGCAATAAGGGTTTTCTCATCATTCTTAAATTTGTTATCAGCCATTTTAAAACTAATTATTACCAAAATCTAACCTGTAATCATTGTTGAAATCCAATATCTCCAGTTGTAGATGTGGAACTATGTCTCTTTACATCAACTGATACAAACAATATTGCACTCTACAATCTCTTAATCTTAGCAAAAATAATTTTAAGTGTGGAATCTTATCTGGATTGAATTGGGTGTGAGAAAAAGTGCAGTCTGAAGAAAGGTCACTAGGCCCAAGTATTAACACTGATTTCTCTCCACAGAGGCTGCCAGACCTGCTGAGTTATTTTCTAGCATTTACTGATTTTGTTTTTGATTTCCAGCATCCACAGTTTTGTTTACATTCTTGTATTGTTTGTATTTCACTTCAATTCTAACATTTCTACATTTCTGATTATTACAATAAGAGCCAAGTATTTTTCATGTTAAGCATTATTTAAATTTCACGTGTTCCTTGTGTAAATAAACCAGAATTAACAAATGTTTGTTCTATGCTTTTACAATAGATCTTGAATTCTTAGAAATCACATTTTTTTTGAAAATGAGGGAAGTTGTCTTTCACTGAGTAGTCACATTGAATGACTAATTCTTTATTTCCAATTCATGTGCATTACAAAACAGGTTAAATTTAATTTATGCAGATGAATAACTGCTTCAAACAAATTGACTTACTTGATTAATCTGAGATTTATGTTTATTTAAGACCATTGTTGCTTCGTTCCATCATTATTACAAATTACTGATTCTTTTTATCAGTCCATTACACACTGGAACTGTCTAATACAATCCTAGACCAATTATAACAATAAATATCTGAGCAGTTTTCCCTGTGAATAAACAAGTAAGTATGCGATTATAGTCCTGCCCTTCCTGCATGGGAATATTATGGAGGGCTCTAGTAATGTGTGTACTAGTAGACCAGGAGCCATGGGTTCAATTCCCACCTTCAACAGAGATGTGTCAAAACACCTCAGAGTTGATTAGAAAATATCTAAGTGTCTATTGAATTGCTTTTCAACCAACATTGTCTCAACTTGTAACTTGTTCATTATAATGATCACAACATCTTGAATTTATTTGCTTCACATCACTAATTAAAGTATGAATGTTATTACGCTGCTTCTAAATACCTCTCAACTTTTAATAACTTTGCAGTCTTAAAGATTCTACGGTGTAAATAATATTTAAGTTGAGGGGGAAAGATTTAAAAGGGGTCTGAGGGGCAACTTTTCCACGCAGTGTGTTTCACATATTGGGATGAGCTGTGAGAGGAAGGACAGTGGCTGGTACAATTACAACATCTAAAATACTGTTGGGCAGTTTATTGGATAGAAAACGCCCAGAGGGATATGGGACAAACACAGGGAAATGGGACTAGTTTAGTTTAGGAAACCTGGCCGGAATGCCAAGTTAGGCTGAATGGCCTGTTTCCGTGCTGTATCAGTCTAGCATTCTACAATTCAAACTTCACTGTGATTGGTAAAGGAAAGAACAAAAGGGTGTTAATTCTATTTTGTGTCCATAAAAAACTGACATCAATTTAAAATATTTTTTTCGCATGAAATAGTTCGCTCTTATTGTGATTAGAAATACAATGAATATGAGCATTGAAGTGAAATATAATTAAATCAATTCAACTGTGTTTCCATGGTTAAAATAAAAATTGAAATTCACAATCATTGTGAGTTTGTACATTGCAATATCTTCACATTACTTCATGTACTGAGCCATTATTACACATTTATACCCCCTACTGAACTGAACAATAATTAGATATTAGCAACACTTAGATTTTCGAAAATCTACCAGTACACTTAGAAGAAGGATAAATTTAATTTTGCGCAATGACTGTGCAATGTGCAGACATGAACAGGAATTATTGCAGTGAAAAGTAGTTATAGTTCTCTGAATTCATAAGGCTGAGATTACTGTGATTATTCAAATGAGCAAAAGTCAGTTTGCAAAGCATGTTGGATGCAAAATGATTGGTTCCACTGTGGAATAGCTGACCTGAAAACAAAAGCATTGTTGCAATGGATTACATTAATATATGGATTAAAATAATATATGGATCTGACGATACATGTTAGAAAGACAAACAAATTATTCTGCAATTATTATAAGGATAATGAATTCCTAATAAATGTTGTATTCTGAACAAATAAATTGACTCAATATTTTAAAAACACTTTGCTCTGATGTTGATTAGACATACATTAAGATCGGTAAACTGAAGTCTGAAATATAATACAATAGATAATAGATAATAGGTGCAGGAGTAGGCCATTCAGCCCTTCGAGCCTGCACCGCCATTCAATATGATCATGGCTGATCATTTCTAATCAGTATCCTGTTCCTGCGTTATCTCCATAACCCTTGATTCCTTTATCTTTGAGAGCACTATCCAACTCTTTCTTAAATTAATCCAAAGAGTGGGCCTCCACTGCCCTCTGGGGCAGAGCATTCCACACAGCCATCACTCTCTGGGTGAAGAAGTTTCTCCTCATCTCTGTCCTAAATGGTCTACCCCGTATTTTTAAGCTATGTCCTCTGGTTCGGTACTCACCCATCAGCGGAAACATGTTTCCTGCTGCCAGAGTGTCCAATCCTTTCATAATCTTATACATCTCAATCAGATCCCCTCTCAGTCTTCTAAACTCAAGGGTATACAAGCCCAGTCGCTTCAGTCTTTCAGCGTAAGGTAGTCCTGCATTCCAGGAATTGACCTCGTGAACCTACGCTGCACTCCCTCAATAACCAGAATGTCGTTCCTCAAATTTGGAGACCAGAACTGCACGCAGTACTCCAGGTGTGGTCTCACCAGGGCTCTGTACAGCTGCAGCAGCACCTCTTTGCTTCTATACTCAATTCCTCTTGTTATGAAGGCCAGCATGCTATAAGCCTTCTTCACTACCTGCTGTACCTGCATGCTTACCTTCATTGACTGGTGTACAAGAACACCCAGATCTCTCTGTACTGCCCCTTTACCTAAATTGATTTCATTGAGGTAGTAATCTGCCTTCCTGTTCTTGCCACCAAAGTGGATAATCACACATTTATCCACATTAAACTGCATCTGCCTTGCATCTGCCCACTCACCTAACTTGTCCAGGTCACCCTGTAATCTCTTAACATCCTCATCACATTTCACCCTGCCACCCAGCTTTGAATCATCAGCAAATTTGCTAATGTTATTGCTGATACCATCTTCTATATCATTAACAATACCTAGATTGATGGATTGAGGACAATAAATGAGCCATTCAATAGTTATTGAAAAGAATTTATTTTTTTGTCAAAATGCAGACAATACAGAAGTAATGTATTTCATTCAATTAGTTTACTTGTAGAAACATGTGTTTTTAATTTATGTAATTTTATTCTAATTGATGTTCAAACATTTGTGTCTGAATTAAGAAGAAAATAAAAAGATAATGAAAGTGAATATGAGAGTGACCACAAGATACAGTCCATGACATTTGATAGAAATAGGAATTTGCATAATTTCAAGACTATTTAATGTTAATAAATAATTGACTCCTCAGGTACTGAAGCAGTCCAAGTCCAAGTACAACAAGATCTGGACAATATCCAGGCTTGGGCTTACAGGAGGCAAGTAACATACATGCCACACAAATGCAGGCTATCACGTATAAGTCATAACCTAACCACCATCCCTTGACATTCGATGGCGTTACCATGACTGAACACCCACTATCAACATTATCCTGTGGATAATCATTGATCAGGAACAGAATTGGTCTCACCACATAAACACAGTGGCTACAAGAGTAATTCAACTCCTGGCTCCTGAAATTCTGTCCAAACGCTACCAGGCACAAGTCAGGAGTGTGATGGAATACTCCCCACTTGTCTGGATGAGTGCAGCCCTAACAACACTGAAGAAACTTGATACCATCTGGAATAAAGCAGCCTGCTTGATTGGCACTGCTGCTACTGATCATCAGTGGTGGTGAGGGTGGATGCTTGTGAATGTCCTAGCTGCGATCTCTGCCTCTTCTTATTAACAAAGATAAAAGAATCTTACATTGCTCAACTTTCTCATCAAAATCGAGTACAGTATTCACCCCAGCCCTCTTTTATACCAACCAGCAGCATTTCTACCACCAAAAGCAGCTCCTCTTAAATATTTTGTCAGTAACTTGTAATTAACAGGTGACTACAATTACAACTGAAAATGTCTTGCTGGAAAAGCACAGCAGGTCAGGCAGCATCAAAGGAGCAGGTGAATCGACGTTTCGGGCATGAGCCCTTCTTCAGGAAGGTCCTGAAGAAGCAGTGAACCAAATTTTGAAATGATCTTTCTGAGGGAATCAAGGAAGCTGGATGAAATAAACCTCTCCCGACACAGATCACAGATATGGCAAAATATATTCAGATATGGGGGTGGGAAACTGAGGAAGGGACCACTCTGGGAGTTGTCAGTTTAGAACAGTTAGGACCAACTATTGATGTAGAGACACAAACTGTAATATGGGAATAACCTGGTCAGGCCCGGGACAGGAAGCAAAGGAGAGGCGACATCTCCAGAGTAGATACCTTGCTGGGAGACTGGAACAGTCAGGGAATCTGGGGAGTTATAGCTAGGACCCAAACAGCAGGGTGGATAACTCAAACAGGAATGTGGGTTATTACCTGTAGATCCTGTAAAAATCGAGGGCCCTCTCACTCCCCACACAAACAGAATCCCATCAAAGCTGGGGCCAGGAGGCAGTAATTGTGACAGTAACAGATTGACAGAAGTAGGGAATAGTCAGACCGACAGTATCCCAGACTAACTCACAGAAACCGGATGGCTCATCCCACTTCACTATTGAGTATACCTCGCTCAGTAAATCCGCCAATAAAGAGTATCCTACGTTAGCGAACCACACCACTTTATTTAATGGATTGAAATCGCAGCAGGATATAGCCTCAGCCCTTGATATTGTGAATGGGTTCTGGTCCATACCTGTGGACCTGGAATCCCAGAATAAGCTGGCATTTACTGTCTGAAGAAAACAGTACACCTGGATCCAGTTACCTCAGGGATCCCACAATATTCCACTATATCCCACCGATATATGGCTGATGGAGTTAGTCACATTGATCTTACCAACACCTCATTACCTCAGTTGGTGAGAAAGAACATATCCAGATATTAAACAAAATATATGGTCAGGTCAGGCATGCCGGCTTAAAATTAACCCACAGAGAGTGGGAAGGTAGGGAGAGATGTTCCTGGGTCATCACATCAGGGAGATCAAATCAGGAAGGGAGAGAGGACATTCCCAGCAGAACGACAGACCATGATTTCAAAACTATTCACCCCCACACCGTGAAGGGGGTAAGGCAAACTTGAGGATTGTTTAATTACTGTCAGAGTTTTGTGGAGAATTCTCCAGAATTGTCAGAACCATCACAAGCCCTGACAGAAGCACTGACATTAGACAGGGGTCAGGGAGTCAGCATATACACAGACAGTCAGCATGCCTTTGGTATAGTTCATGACCATGTGTTAGCCTGTGCTCGGTGAGGGTACATCACCCTGTCTGGGGGCCACATAGAGCACGAAGTACAGGTCAGAGAGTTAGTGGGAGCAGTTAACTATCCCAGTGAAGCAACAATAATGAAGATTAGAGCTCACAGGGAAGTAGATACCCCAGACCAACGGGGCAGTAAATATGTGGGTAAGGCAGGTGAAATACTGACTGAAACAGGGCAGACATTTGGGGAAGTGGCAGTGGCAGTAGCCGCAGACGTGAGTAAGGAAAGTTTAAAGACCTTCGCAGATACAGCCCCAAAATTGAGAATAATTTCATCAATAGGCTTATAATTCTAGATTTGTATTGAAATCAAATTCCACATCTGCTGTGATGGGATTCGAATCAGGGTCCCCAGAATATTACCTGGGTCTCTGGTTTAACAGTTCGGCAACGATACCACGGGGCTGTTACCGAGCTACAAAGTGACGGTTTTAAGGGTGGAAACCAAAACCTTGATCAAACTGGTAGAAATTAAGGAGAGCTGATAGAATGGAGGAGGATTGAAGGGAATGGGGGAAGAGAATGACCAAGTTTAGGTTCAAGGCAGCTGAAACTAAAGCCACCAACAGGGAGGAGAATAAAAGAAGAAACACTCACACAGCTGGATTTGGATAAATGCAGATACCTCAGGGAGGTGTGGAACTACACAGGGAGGTCAGGGTGATGGCCCGGGTAGGTTTAAAAGCAGTGAACCAAATTTTGAAATGATCTTCCTGAACATAATATAGATCAGGTTAAAACTGAAATAGGTGTCTTACACAACTTGCTGCAAGGACACAGACAGTAGAATCTGAAGTGATCATGAGTATATGGAGGTAGAATGTGGGAGACAAGCTGGGACTGTATTGGAGTAGTCACTGTGAGAGGGAACAAATGCTGGATGCAGGGTTTCAACAGCTGATAGACTGACGCTCAGGTGAGCCATCGGAAACTGAGCAGGAGACCACCATCTAATAGGACAGAGAAACTGATCCATCAGCCTGAAACTGACTGACCACGTGGCTGTCTGTGACTCCAACACAAGTGAATGGAAACATTGCCTAGAGCCTATTTCTGTAACATTCAACACAACCAGGAAATGGAAAGTGAATAATTAGCTGAAAACAAGGCCACTGCTCTGTTAGAGTCAAAATCATTCAATGTTCAGTTATTGAACATTATTGACTCTCAGAATATTCTAACCTGCAGAATCACAGTAAAAGGGGAAAGTAAACAACATTCTTGGCAAAGACATAATGAACCAACTGCTTGTATAAAAACAGCTCAAAACAAAGGGGCCGAATCCTCCACAAACTGACAAACACAGGCACCATCAGTTTATCGATAGACAATGAAATTCTTCAGAAAAACACTTCCCTGCTTATGGTGTGTGGTAGCCACCATTCTCAGTGAGAACTGCCACTTATTTCCTTTGAAAAGAATCTCTGTTTCCCCTCAGGAAAGCAGCTGTGTTTGGCACTTACAGACTGACTTACAGACAAAGGAAACCTGATCTAAGACTCGCATGTTAATTAAGCTATTAGTGACAGTCCATTGCACACAACAAGAGCTTAGACCACA
Source organism: Chiloscyllium plagiosum (assembly GCF_037043375.1). NCBI lineage: Eukaryota > Metazoa > Chordata > Chondrichthyes > Orectolobiformes > Hemiscylliidae > Chiloscyllium > Chiloscyllium plagiosum. The sequence continues at coordinate 74,531,051 of NW_028270177.1, forward strand.
GATTCTAGTGAAACCAACAATGCAATGAAAAAGGTGAATTAGTCTTTATAATCATGCAGCCTCTCTCAATCAAATAATCCCAGTCAACTTCCAAACATTTTGAAACTATTAATACCAATGTATACATATTTATTTCCTTTCCTAATTTCCTCCAAAAAGTATATCTGACTATTCTCTTCAAAGTATATTTTAAATGGTCAATTCATAATCACAATGCATTTCCAATTATTCTTCGTACAAAACAACTTTCAAACTAAAATAGTTTTCACGTCAATAATGACACTGGAAACTTTGTTATGTAGTTTACCCATATTTCCAAATATTGTTTTGGTTCATTATTACGGTGAAGCCAAAATTAAAGTCTATTTATTTTCTCTGATATCCTTCCATTACTTTATTCCCTAATAACAAAGCCCATGGTGTAATGGGTGACAAGCATTAAATAAAATTGAATTTTCATTGCAAGAACTGGAACAAATAATCACATATTATTCAGTTCATTCATTGTCATTGATTATCAGGGTTATTTTCACTGTATGATCACATTAAATTCACTTAAATAACCACAGTACAATTCTCACCTCTATAGATATGTCGAGTGAATGTCAAATTATTCTTATTTCAAGTAAAACCGAATTTACATTTTGCTCTGTTTTATTCCAGGAATGATGGAATGTGTTACATTATTATGGGAAACAGGAACAAGTGAAGGTGGTGCCTCTCAGATGTGAAGCCTTAAAGACAAAGGGCCAGGTGGTAGTTACAGTGGGGGAGGTACCTAGTGCCCCGCTCTCCTCAGAAGGCAGCGAGGATGGTGACACTGACTGGAACGGGTTAGATGCTGAAGCGCCTACGTATGGACAGAGGGACGGCAATGGGTGGGATGACCCACCGCCCTGTAAGGCCCAGAAGGCCGTGTCTATGGCACCGCTCGGCATCAAAGCTGAACTTGGACAGCCAGTAGGGAGCAACAAAGGGAACTGACAGAAACTAAACCTGAACCGTTCACCCGCTGAATGACAGATGTTGGTGAATTAACACTCAGCCTGATAGAGAAATGGTAATAATGGGCCTTATTGGGACAATATGGATTAAATAGTTGAGGTACAGTCTCACCGATGACGAAGTCAGGTCAAGATCTTTCAGGCCAAGATGCCCTGACGTGTACAACAGAACCTGTCCCTGCAATGAGAGGATGGGGGTGTGAGCCGGTTCCCATCAGTGCACAGCCGATCAGTGGCTCCAGGCATTTACAGATATTACAGGGACCCACTGGGGAGGGGACAGGCTGAATGGGCTGAAGTAACCTTGGTGACTCAGGGACCCAAGGGTAATATAGAGGATCATACAGAGAGGAAGTCTGAGGTGCATAAGGACCACGGGGGATTACCAAACCCCAGCCTGTGATGATGAAATCGGTTTGCTTTAAAAGATGACATGGGACCCTATTTAACTGTAATTATAAACTTGGGACTCCCAGCGGGACATAATTCTAACCACATTCTGAATTGGGCCATGAGAACTGAGGCAAACGCAGAAACACAGGGGAATACCTGCAGTACAGGGAGGGTAACCAGACCGGCAATGTTACAAGGGAAGCAGGAAAGGGCACATAGCCAAGGAACGTAGGCAGAGAGAGGGAGATAAATGTTCACAATGTGTGTGGCCTGTGTTCACGTAGGCACATTCATAGCCCATGAATATTTATTGATGCTGTGTTTGCTGTATTAATAAATATTAATACAGGAGCAGCTATATCAGTTACCGATATGGATTTGCGCCCACCCTCTCAATTACTAAAATGAGAGCAGTTGGAGAGGAAATCGAGGAAGGTGGATGAAATAAACCTGTCCCGATGCAGATCACCGATATGGCAAAATATATTCAGATATGGGAGTGTGAAACTGACGAAGGGACCATTCTGGGAGTTGCCATTTTAGAACAGTTAGGAGCAACTATAGATGTCGAGACACAAACTGTAACATGGGAACAACCTGGCCAGTCCCGGGACAGGAAGCAAATGAGAGGTGACATCTCCAGAGTAGTTCCCTTGCAGGGAGACTGGAACAGTCAGGGAGTCTGGGGAATTATAGCTAAGACCCACTCAGCGGTGTGAGTAACTCAAACAAGAATTTGGGTTATTATCTGTAGATCCTGTAAAGATTGAGGGCCCTCTCTCTCCCCACATAAACAGAATCCCATCAAAGCTGGGGCCAGGAGGCAGTAATTGTGACAGTAACAGATTGACAGAAGCAGGGAATAGTCAGACCGACAGTATCCCAGGCTCTTTCACAGAAGCCGGACGGCTCATCCCACCTCACAATTGATTATAACTCTCTAAGTAAATCCGCCATTAAAGAGTATCCTGCAGTAGCGAACCACATCATTGTGTTTAATGGATTAAAATCGCAACAGAATATAGTCTCAGCCCTTGATATTGTGAATGGGGTCTGGTCCATGCCTTTGGATCTGGAATGACAGAATAAGCTGGTGTTTAAACAGTACATCTGGATCCAGTTACCTCAGGGATCCCATAAAATTCCAGTATATCCCACCGATGTATAGCTGGTGGAGTTAGTCACATTGATCTTACCAACACCTCATCACCTCAGTCGGTGAGAAAGATCATATCCAGATATTAAACAGAGGTCAGTCAGGCTGGATTTAAAATTAACCCAGAGCGTGGGAAGGTAGGAAGGGACAAACCTGGGACATCATGTCAGGGAGATCAAATCAGGAAGTGAGAGGGGACAATCCCAACTGAGCGAAAGACCATGATTTTAAAACTATCCACCCGCACACCGTGAAGGGGGGTAAGGCAAACTTGAGGATTGTTTAATTATTGGAGGACTTTTGTGGAGAATTATCCAGAATTGGCAGAACCATCATAAGCCCTGACAGAAGCACTGACATGAGCCAGGGGTCAGGGAGTCAGCATATACACAGACAGTCAGCATGCCTTTGGTATAGTTCATGACCATGTGTTGGCCTGTGCTCACTGAGGGTACATCACTCTGTCTGGGGGCCACATTCAGTATGAAGTACAGTCAGAGAGTTAGTGAAAGCAGCTAACCTTCCCAGTGAAATAGCAATAATGAAGTTTAGAGCTCACAGGAAAGTAGAAACCCCACAACAACGGGGTAGTGAGTATGCGTGTAAGGCAGGTAAAATACTGACTGAAACAGTGCAGACATTTGGGGAAGTGGCAGTGGCAGTAGCTGCAGAGGAGAGAAAGGAAAGTTTGAAGACATTCCCAGAAATAATCCCACAACAGGAGAAACAGGACTGGGAAAAGGGTGGGGCAGTAACAGGACAAGACAGAGTCTGGATGATCCAGCAGTGCCACTACACTGTGTAAGACAAACATTATTAAAAACATATCATGGGCAGGCCCATGTTGGGCAGGATACAATGCAATATCAGGTGATCCACTACAGGGGTGGCCTGGAACAGGGAGAGACACATCAAGATTTTGTCGAAGGGGTGTAGCCTGTACACAGTGTGAGCCAGGGAAAAAAATCAGGATAAAATAGAGGCAGCGGCAGTGACTCAGGGCCTCATGGGAACAAATACTGATCGATTTTACCCACACCCTCATACCAATCCCAGGGAAGGAAATCCTGCTGGGTCTTAATAATCAGGCTTACTCAGTGGGTGGAAACATTCCCCTGCAGTTTCTGCCCAAGGGAACGTAGTTTAACAGCTATTTTGTTTGTCCTGTTTAATACTGAACAGAAATACCATCCCCCATACCACCCCCAGAGCTCAGGTACAGTAGAAGGAATGAAGCAGACACTGAAAGCTAGTCTGACTAAAGCCCTGACAGAGACAGGCAGGAATGGGTTATGATTTGCAGATGCCGGTGTTGGACTGGGGTGTACAAAGTTAAAAATCACACAACACCAGTTTATAGTCCAAAAGGTTTAATTGGAAGCACACTAGCTTTCGGAGCGGCACTCCTTCATCAAGTGATAGTGGAGGGCTCAATTGTAACACAGAATTTATAGCAAAAATTGACAGTGTGATGTAACTGAAGTTATACATTGAAAAATTGATTGTCTGTTAAGCCTTTCATCTGTTAGAATACAGTAATAGTTTCACTTCTTTCATGTGTAAATCACAAAACTCTTTTGTGATTTACACATGAAGTGGTGGGTTAGTGTACTCCCCACCATCCTAATGAAACTAAGGTTCAATATAAGTATATTTAGAAATATATTTATAAATTTATAAATATGTTTGCAAATATTTTTATAAATCTATAAATACCTAACACTTGTTAGGTATTTCTGCATTTTTGAATGCTTGTTTCAAAGTGTTGTGCTTTTGACCTGTGTTCAGGTTTTGATGTATTTGTAAAACAATGGTCCCAATTCAGGAAGGATTTTAAGCTGAGAAAGAACACAAACCCTGTTTTATTTATTCATTCTTGACATGTTTTGTTGCCTACTCTAGCATTTATTGCCGATCCTTAAAGGCCTGGACAAGGTGACAGTGAGGTGCCTTCTTGAACTACTGTCATCCTTGGGGTATAGACAAACCTACATTGCTGTGAAGCAACTCCAGGATTTTCACGCAGTAATATCCAAGTCAGGATATTGTGCAACTTGGAAGGGAACTCAGAGGATGATGTCTCCATGGTCCAGCTGCCATTGTCCCTCCAGGTGGTAGAGATTATAGTTTCGTGAATTGCTTTTGAAGGAGTGTGGGGAAGTTGCTGCAATGCATCGTGTTTTTCATACAAACTACTACCACTGTCCATCAATGATGAGTGAAGTGAATGTAGCAGGTGGCTGATGGAGAAAGATTCACATGTCGTGCAGTGCATAAGGAAGCCATTTGACCATTGTGTCTGCATCAGCTGTCACCCAGTGCAATCTCCTACCTCCTCTCTCTTAATCCGTACATTGTTTACTGTAAAGAAACAGTCTAATTCCCTGAGTGAATATCTTGATTCATGTACCCAGATTATCGGGTCTGCTTTGTGTTGGATGGAGTTGAGTTTCTTTAGTGTTTTGGAGCTGCACTCATTTAGGAAATATTCCATCACATTCCTGACTCATGTCTTGCGAATAGTGCAAAGGCACTGAGGAAAACTGTTAGGTTGTAATTGAACATGTTTGCTTGAAATCATAAACTTCCTGTGACTGTGTGCTTCCATCCACTTTACCTGACGAAGGGGCAGAAATATGGAAATTTGTGATTTCAAATAAACCTGTTGGATTATAATCTTCTATCGTGTGTCTTTTAACATTGTCCAGCCCTGACCAACCCTGGCATCTCCACAATCAGGCTTTGTGGAGTCACTGCAGATTTCTGAGCCTCTGACCCCTTGTAATGACAGAGTTGAGATGGCTGGTCTGGTTCAGGTTAAAGGATAATGAAAACAACAAGATGTTGGCAGTGGATGATGCAATGATGTCAATGCCCTTGAATGTCAATGCGAGATGATTAGATTCTCTCCTGTTATAGATGAACATTGCCTGGCAATTAAGCGCAATCAGTCCCAGGTTGAATCTTGTGAAGATCTTGCTCCACGTGGATATAGACCATTTCGGTGACTGAAGAGTAGTAAATTGTACTGGGCATTGTACAATGATCAGAAAATGTCCCCATCCCCAACCTTCTGATGTTGACAAGTTCAGTGATGAAGCAGCTGAAGATGTTTGGGTCTAAGACACCATCCTGAGGGATCCCTGCAGTGATGTTGCAGTCTGAGATGATTGGACTCCAGTAACCACAATTATCAAGCATTTTGTTAAGGATGGCTCCAACTATTGACATTGATTGCAATTTTTCTCCTTGATGCAATACTCCATCCAGTGCAGCCTTGATGTCACAGGCAGTTACTCCCCAGCTCTCTCCCAGTGTGACAAAACTGCTGTGCAGTGAGTTGAGATCAGTTTGAACACAGCCCGACATTGTGCATCCTTTCCTGCAGTCAGAGGAATGTGAAGTCACTCTCGGCTGTGACAAGTCAGTGAATACCCAGTTCAGATAAGAAGACAAGTCTCTCCCATATTCCTCGTGTTTACAGGATTTCCCACCTTTGTCAGTGCATTTTGATTCTGATAACACTGAATCATTGTCCACGTGACCGGTCTCTGCCCAATGGGAACAATGGTTTTTTCCTGCATGTTCAAAATTCAGGTTACTATAAACTAGCTGACTGTCAGATTCTAATCTGCTATATGGTTTGCAGTTGGGAAACACAAACCAAATCATCGATCCCCTATGTGCAGAAGGAGGTCACTCGGCCCGTAAGGTTTGCACCAACCTATTGAATAACATCCCAAACAGACCCACAGCCCCCTACCCTCTTCCCATAACCCTGCATTTTCCCCTGACTAATCCATCTAACCTGCCCATCTTTGGACTGCGGGAGGAAACCCACACAGACACGGGGAGAATGTTCAAACTCCACACAGACAATGGTGGGTGGAATCGAACTGGGATTCCTGGTGCTGTGAGGTAGCGTTGCAAACTGCTGATGGAGTAACCCCTAAACCCTGTTAATATCCATGCAGTTTGTTAATCAGATATCAGAAATATCATCAAAGGAATGTGGGAGAACATACAAAAGCCCAAAGTCATGTTGTGAAATGGAGCTGAATGAAACTGGAAATGTATGGGGCTGGTTGGAGCAGGAAGTCCTCATGAAAGCTCCTGTATTGTCATTAAAACCCCGACCACCCATTCAATCCCATTGGCTGGAGGACCAGCCACACCTCATGCGCTCACAATGGCCGGAGGACCAGCTCCATCCTCGTTCTCTCCCATTAGATGGAGGACCTGCCACACCCCTTCAGTCCTCCCACCGCACCACACATTCACTCCCAAAGCCTGGAGGACCAGGCCCCACCAGCTCAGTCCTCCAGGCCCACTCCTCATTCACTCTCATTGGCTGGAGGACCAGAACCCACCAACCTGGTCCTCGAGCCCTTACCCACCCCATCCCCCCACACCACCCCACCCCCACATTCACTGCCAGTAACTAGAATTCCTAATTCATGGAAATGATGTGGAGGTCATGGTGATGGGGGTGTACAAAATCACACAAAAACAGGTTACAGTCCAATAGATTTATTAGGAAGCACAAGCTTCCGGAGCACTGCTCCTTTGTCAAGTAGATACTGGAAGCTACTGCTTCCCAATTAACCTATTGGACTATAACCTGGTGTTGTGTGATTTTTAATTTAAATTGAGGTTTGTCAGGTACTTGGGTGAGCTATGGGGGGAGGGGTTGGTTTGACCACAAAATGCTGAACTGACTTATGTAAAACCAAGAACTGCAGATGCTGGAAACCAGAGTCTAGATTAGAGTGGTGCTGGATAAGCACAGCAGGACAGGCAGCACCTAAGCAGCAGGAAAATCGACATTTCGGGCAAAAGCCCTTCATCAGGAATAGAGGCAGGGTGCCTGCAGAGTGGAGAGATAAATGAGAGGGGGGGTGAGGTCGGGAGAAAGTAGCATAGAGTTCAATAGGTGAATGGTGTCGAGATGGAGATGATAGGTCAGAGAGGAGGGTGGAGTGAATAGGTGAAAAGGAAGATAGGCAGGTAGGACGGGTCATGAGGGCAGTGCTAAGCTGGAAGGTTGGAGCTGGGGTGAAGTGGGCGAAGGGGAAATGAGGAAACTGGTGAAATCCACATTGATACCATGGGGTTGAAGTGTTCTGAGGTGGAAAATGAAGCGTTCTTCTTCCAGGCATCGAGTGGTGAGGGAGTGGCTGTGGGGGAGGCCCAGGACCTCCTCAATGTCAAGGAGACCACATCTGGAGCAACGGATGCAATAAATGATATTGGTGGATGTGCAGGTGAAACTTTGATGGATGTGGAAGGCTCCTTTGGTGCCTTGGATGGAGGTGAGGGAGGTGGTGTGGACGCAGGTTTTGCAATTCCTGCGGGGGCATGGCAGGGTGCCAGGAATGGAGATTGGCAATAAATGCTAGAGGAGGCAACAAAGGATGCCAAGAATGAATAAATAAAACAGTGTTGTGTTCTTTCTAAGCTTAAAATCCTTCCCGAATTGGGACCATTTGTTTTACAAATACATCAAAACCAAAACACAGATCAAAAGCACAACACTTTGAAATAAGGATCAAAAACGCAGAAATACGCAGGTGTTAGGTATGTAAAAAGTTATAAATATATTTAGAGATGCAGCAAGGTATATATTTACAAATATATTCATAAATTTATAAACATATTTCTAAATATATTTATACCGGACCTCAGTTTCATTAGGATGGTGGGGAGTACACTAACCCATCCCTGCCTGTCTCTGTCAGGGCCTTAGTCAGACAAGCTTTCAGTGTTTGCTTCATTCCTTCTACTGTACCTGAGCTCTGCGAATGGTATGGGGGATGGGACTTCTGTTCAGTATTAAACAGGACAAACAAAATAACTGTTTAACTACATTCCCTTGGTCAGAATCTGCAGGGAAACGCTTCCACCACTGAGTAAGCCTGTTTATTAAGACCACGCAGGATTTCCTTCCCTGGGATGGGGATGGGGGTGTGGGTGAAATCGATCAGTATTTGTTCCCATGGGCCCCTGGGTCCCTGCCGCTGCCTCTATTTTAACTTGACTACTTTCCCTGGCTCACACTGTGTACAGACTACACACCTTCGACAAAAAAACTTGCTGCATCTCTCCCTGTTCCAGGCCACCCCGATAGTGGACCATCTGATATTGCATGTTATCCTGCCCAATATGGACCTGGCCCTGATACATTTTCAATAATATTTGTCTTTTACAGTGTAGTGGCACTGCTGGATCATCCAGACTCTGTCTTGTCCTGTTACTAGGTAAAAACAATGACTGCACATGCTGGAAACCAGATTCTGGATTAGTGCTGCTGGAAGAGCACTAACTACTGCTCCTTGGATGCTGCCTGAATTGCTGTGCTCTTCCAGCACCACTTGTCCTATTACTGCTCCACCCCTTTCCCATTCCTATTTCTCCTGTTGTGGGACTATTTCTGGAAATGTATTCAAACTTTCCTTTCTCGCTCCTGCAGCTACTGCCACTGCAACTTCCCAAATGTGTGCACTGTTTCAGTAAGTATTTTACCTGCCTTACACACATACTCACTAGCCCGTTGGTGTGTTTTTTCTACTTTCCTGTGAGCTATAATCTTCATTATTGCTATTTCACTGGGAAAGTCAGCTGCTTTCACTAACTCTCTGACCTGTACGTCATGCTCTATGTGACCCCAGACAGGGTGATGTACCCTCACCGAGCACAGGCCAACACATGGTCATGAACAATACCAAAGGCATGCTGACTGTGTGTGTATATGTGACTCCCTGACCCCTGGCAAATGTCAGTGCTTCGGTCAGGGCTTATGATGGTTCTGCCATTTCTGGATAATTCTCCACAAAATTCCTCCAATAATTAAACAATCCCAAAGTTTGCCTTACCCCCCTTCATGGTGTGCGGGTGGATAGTTTCAAAATCAGGGTCTTTAGTTCCACTGGGATTGTCCCCTCTCCATTCCTGATTTAAACTCCCTGATATGATGTCCAGGTACGTCACTCCCTACCTTCCCACTCTCTGTGGGTTAATTTTAAGTCCAGCCTGCCTGACGCGACCCAATACTCTGTTTAATATTTGGATAAATTCTTTCTCACCAACTGAGGGATGAGGTGTTGGTAAGATCAATGTGACTAACTCCATCAGCCATACATCGGTGGGATATACTGGAATATTATGGGATACCTGAGGTAACTGGATCCAGGTGCATTGTTTAAACACCAGCTTATTCTTCCATTCCAGATCCACAGGTACTAGACCCCATTCACAATATCAAGGGCTGAGACTATATCCTGTTGCGATTTCAATCCATTAAATACAGTGGTGTGGTTCGCTACTGTAGGATACTCTTTAGTGGCGGATTTACTTAGAGAGGTATAATCAATAGTGAGGTGGAATGAGCCGTCCAGCTTCTGTGAATTAGCCAGCGATACTGTCGGTCTGGCTATTTCCTGCTTCTCTCAATCTGTTACTGTCATAATTACTGCCTCCTCAGCCCTAGCTTTAATGGTATCCTGTTTTTGTGGGGAGTGAGAGGGTCCTCGATCTTTACAGGATCTACAGATAATAACCCTCATTCCTGTTTGAGTTACGCTCACCGTTAAGAGGGTCCTAGCTATCACTCCCCAGATTCAATGACTGTCCCAGTCTCCCTGCAATGGAGCTACTTTGGACATGTCGCCTCCTTTTCATTCTGTCCCAGGCCTGGCCAGGTTGTTCCCATGTTACAGTTCGTATCTCTACATCAATAGTTGTTCCTAATTATTCTAAAATGGCAGCTCCCAGAATGGTCCCTTTCTCAGTTTAACGCTCCCATATCTGAATACATTTTGTCATATCCGTGACCTGCATCGGGACAGATTCGCTTCATCTAGCTTCCTCGGATCCCCCTCTGACTGCTCTCTTTTTATAGTTGCGGGGATTAGGGGTAAATCCATATCCGTAACTGACGTGGCTGCTCCTGTATTAACATCATGTGCTGTTGATCCCAAACAGCGCATCAAGAAACGTTCCTGGGCTATGCATGTGACTACGTGAAAATAGGCCACACATAATTTGAACATCTATCTCCCTTTCTCTGCCTACGTTCCTTGGCTATGTGCCCTTTCCTGCTTCCCTTGCAACATTGTGGATCTGGTTTCCCTCTCTGTACTGCAGCTATTGCCTTGTGTTTCTTAGTTTACCTCAGTTGTCATGGCCCAATTCAGAATGTGGTTAGACTCCCACTGGGAGTCCCATGTTTATAATTACAGTTAAATGTGGTCCCATTGTAAATACATCAAACCGATTTCATCACCACAGTTTGGTGTTTGGTAATCCCCCGTGGTCCTTACACACGTCAGGCTACCTCTATGTATGATCCTCGATATTACTCTTGAGTCCCTGAGTCACCAAGGTTATTTTAGCCCATTCAGCCTGTCCCCTTCCCAGTATGTCCCTGTAATATCTGTAAATGCCTGGAGGCACTGATCGGCTGTGCACTGGGGGGAACCGGCTCGCACCCCGATCCTCTCATTGCAGGGACAGGTTCTGCTGTACACGTCAGGGCATCTTGGCCTGAGGGAGGATATGTACATCAACGTCAGTGAGACTGTACACCTCAACTAATTCATCCATATTCACCCAATAAGTCCCATTGTTGCTATTTCTCTGTCAGGCTGGGTGTTCATCACCAACATCTGTCATTCAGCCAGGTAAACCGTTCAGGTTTAGTTTCTGTCAGTTCTCTTTGTTGCCCCCTCCTGTCTGTCCAAGTTTGAGCTTTGATGCCCAGCGATGCCATAGACACGGCCTTCTGGGCCTTATAGGGCGGTGGGTCATCCCACCCCTTTCCGTCTCTCTGTCCATACGTGGGCGCTTCGCCATCTAACCCATTCCAGTCAGTGTCAACATCCTCACTGCTTTTTGAGGAGAGCGTGGCACTAGGTACCTCCCCACTGTCACTACCACCTGGCCCTTGGCTGTAAGGCCTCACGTCTGAGAGGCACCACCTTCACTTGTTCCTCTTTCTCATAATAGTGTCACACATGCCGTCATTCCTGGAATAAAACAGAACAAAATGTGAATTTGGTTTTATTTGAAATAAGAGTAATTTGACATTCACTTCACATAACTATAGAGGTGAAAATTCTACTGTGATCATTTAAGTGAATTTAACTTGATCATACACTGAAAATAACTCTGGAAATCAATGACAATGAATGATATGTGATTATTTGTAGCATTTCTTGCATTGAAGATTCAACTTTATTTTAATGCTTTTTACCTATTACACCATGCATTGTTATTAGGGAATAAAGTAATGGCAGGATCTAAAAAAAAAACTGTAGTTTTCCTGCAATAATGAACCAAAGCAATGTTTGGACAGATGGTTGAACTGGAAACTGTTTGATATATAGTGTCGTCATTAATAATAAACATGTTTTAGTTAGCAAGATATTCTGCACTAAGAATAGTTTGAAGTGAACAGTGATTATGAATTGACCATTTCAGATATATTTTCAAGAGAATAATCAGATGCATTTTTGGAGGAAATTAGGAAAGGAAATTAATATGCATACATTGGTATTAATAGATTAAAATTTTTTAGCAGTTGACCGAATTATTTGAATGAGAGAGTCTGCACGATTATAAAGACTAATTCACCTTTTTTCATTGCATTGTTGGTTTCACTAGAGCCTGTTGTGTTCTAAGCTCTTGTTATGTGCAATATCGATAGTAACCTAATTTATCTGAGAGACCCCGATCAGGTTTCCTTTGTCTGTGAATCAGGCGGCCAATGAGGGGCACACCTGCTTTTCTTTGTGGAAATAGAGATTATTTCCAAAGGAAATAAGTAGTAGATCACAGTGCAAATGGTTTCCAGCACACACCATCAGCAGGGAAGGGTTTTTCTAAAGAATTCCAATCTTTGTCTACAAATCTGATGGTACCTGTGTTTGTCAGTTTGTGGAGGATTCAGCCCATTTGTTCTGAGCTGTTTTTATACAAGCAGTTGGTTCATTCTGTCTTTGCCAAGAATGTTGTTTACTTTCCCCTTTTACTGTGATTCTGGGAGATTGGTTTATGCAGATTCTAATATTCTGAAAATGAGTAATGTTCACTAATTTAATGTTAAATGATTTTGACTCTAACAGAGCAGTGGCCTTGTTTTCAGCTCATTATTCACTTTCCATTTCCTGGTTGTGTTGAATGTTACAGAAACAGGCTCTGAGCAATGTTTCCATTCACTTGTGTTGGAGTCACTGAGAGCTACGTGGTCACTCAGTTTCAGGCTGATGGCTCGGTTTCTCAGTTCTATTAGATGGTGGTCACTTGCTCAGTTTCCGATGGCTCACCTGAGCGTCAGTCCATCAGCTGCTGAAACCCTCCATCCAGCATTTGTTCCCTTTCACCGTAACTACTCCAATACAGTCCCAGCTTGTCTCCCACATTCTACCTCCATACACTCATGATCACATCAGATTCTACTGTCTGTGTCCTTGCAGGAAGTCCCATAAGACATCGAACTCAGTCTTAACCTGATCAACATCATTTTCAAATTTGGTTCACTGCTTTTAAACCTACCCGTGCCTTCACTCTGTCCTCCCTGCGTAGTTCCACACCTCCCTAAGCTATCTGCACTTATCCAATTGTAGCTGCACGACAGTTTCTTATTTTATTCTCCTCCCTGTTGGTGGCTTTAGATTCAGCTGTCTTGCTTGAACCTAAACTTGGTAATTCTCTTCGCCATTCCCTTCAACTCTCCTCCATTCTATAGGCTCTCATTAATTTCTACCTGTTTGATCAAGGATTTGGTTTACACCCTTAAAACTCTCCCTTTGTAGTTCGGTAACAGCCTCATGGTACAATTGCTGAACTGTTAATCCAGAGACTCATCTAGAATTATGAGTCTATTGATGAAATTATTCTCGATTGTCAGGAAAAACCCATCTGGGTCACTGATGTCCTTTAGGGAAGGAAGCTGCCATCGTGACCTAATCTAGCCGACATGTGACTCCTGACCCAAAGCAATGCGGTTGGTTCTTACCTGCCCTCTGGGTAATAATTTTGCCCATAGCCAGTGGCACCTACATCCAGTGAATGAATTTTAAACAAAGCCCTCAATCCTGGGATCATGTGAGAAAGAAGCAGAACGTGACCATTCGGTTCCACCGTTCAATAAGACTAGGCCTGATCTGTTTGTGATTTGTATTCCATCTTCCCCCAAAGTCCCTTAACAGGAATCTATCAACCTGTGTCTTAAAATACTCATTGAGCCCATCTTCAGGGGCAAAGAATTCCAAAGTCGCACTGCTCTCTGATTGGAAACAAATCTCCTCATATCTGTCCTGAAATAGTGAACATAATTTTAAAGCAGTTCCCTCTCGTTCAAGAATGGCCCACAAGAGGAAACTTCCTTACCACATCCTCCTTATCAAATCATTCAGGATCTTAGACACTTCAGTGATTTCACCCCTCACTCTCCCAAACTCCAGCTGAAACAAACCCAACCTGTCCAACCGATTTGCATTTTATTTCTGTCACGCCAGGTGTGAGTGGGGTTGAAATGTTATGTTATCTTTATAATGCAATGAATGTGTTGCTTCACTCTACGGTGTCTAAGAGACAAGATGAGTCACACTAGCTTTCATGTCTCACTGTAATACATATATCTTACATTACTGTCTTGTTTCCACCTCCCTCCCTCAGTCTAACCAAAAAAGGAGACAAATCGAGAAAATCTGTTAGGAAATTGGTTGTCGCCTAAATGATACTTGGTCTGATTGTAGAGATTGCATTGTAAATGAAGTAACCAGTTAATAAAAAAATACTGACAAGAGATTTTGAGAGGGGATGCTGTGTTGGTGGTGACAGTGCTGCTGGTTGGTATAAGTGAGGGCCGGGGTGAATACTGGGCTTTGGTGAGAAAGGTGAACATGGGAAAGTTAAGGTGAGATTCTTTTGTCTTCCTCAATAAGAAGAGGGAAAGATGGCAGTTCGGACAGTGTGGAGCCGTTTTAATCTTGCAGGCATTCTTTTATTTTAATATTCATTTTGTGTGATGTTAGTGTCACTGGCTTGGCCAGCATTGATAGTCCATCCCTCCGAATAATTCCAGAGATGTAGAGGAAAGGATAGCAAAGATGATTCTCGATAGGAGTGAGAGAGGCAGGGTAGTTGTCATGGGGACTTCAACTTTCCAAATATTAACTGGGAACACTATAGTACGTCTACTATAGATGGGTCAGTTTTTGTTTAGTCTGTGCAGGAGGGCTTCCTGACACAGTATGTAGACAGGTCAATAAGGGGCGAAGCCACATTAGTTTTGGAATTGGGTAATGAGCCCGGCCAGGTGTTAGACTTGGAAGGAGGTGAGCACTTTGATGATAGCGATCACAATTCTATTATGTTTACTTTACTGTTAGAAAGGGATAGGTGTATACCACTGGGCAAGAGTTATAACTGGGGGAAAGGCAATTTCGATGCGATTAGGTAAGATTTAGGAAGCATAGGATGGGGAAGGAAACTGCAGGGGATGGGCACATTAGAAATGTGGAACTTAGGAGTAAAAACTCCTGTATGTCTTACATAAGTATGTACCTGTCAGGTAAGGAGGAAGCTGTAGAGCGCGGGAGCCATGGTTTACGAAGGAAGTGGAATCTCTGGTCAAGAGGAAGAAGGCTTATGTTCGGATGAGATGTGAAGGCGCAGTTAGGGCGCTTGAGAGTGACAAGGTAGCCAGGAAAGCCCGAAAGAGAGAGCTCAGAAGAGCCAGGAGGAGACATGAGAAGTTGTTGGCGGATCGGATCAGGGCAATCTCTAAGGCTTTCTATAGGTATTTAAGGAATAAAAGAATGACGAGAATAAGATTAGGGCCAATCAAGGATAGTAGTGGGAAGTTGTGTGTGGAATCAGCCGAGATAGAGGAAGCAATAAATGAATATTTTTCACCAGTATTCATTCTGGAAAACGACAATGTTGTCGAGGTGATTACTGAGATACAGGCTACTAGATTAGGTGGGATTGAGGTTCACAAATAGGAGGCATTAGAAATCCTGCAGAGTGTGAAAATAGGTAAGTCCTCTAGGCCAGATGGGTTTTATTCTAGATTCTCTGGGAAGCCAGGGAGGAGATTGCCGAGCATTTGGCTTGATCTTTAAATCATCATTGTCTACAGGAATAGTGCCAGAAGACTGGAGGATGGGAAATGTGGTTCCCGTGTTCAAGAAGGGGAGTAGAGACAACCCTGGTAATTATCGACCAGTGAGCTTTACTTCAGTTGTTGGTAAAGTGTTGGAAAAGGTTATAACAGATAGGATTTAAAATCATCAAGAATAAGAATAATTTGATTAGGGATAGTCTGCATGGTTTTGTGAAGGGTAGGTCGTGCCTCACAAACCTTATTGAGTTCTTTGAGAAGGTGACCAAACAGGTAGATGAGCGTAAACTGGATGATGTGGTATATATGGATTTCAGCAAGGCGTCCGATAAGGCTCCCCACTGTAGGCTATTGTACAAAATGCAGAGGAATGGGATCGTCGAAGATATAGCAGTTTGGATCAGTAATTGGCTTGCTGAAAGAAGACAGAGGGTGGTGGTTGATGGGAAATGATCATCCTGGATTACAGTTACACGTATTGTACCGCAAGGGTCGGTGTTGGGTCCACTGCTGTTCATAATTTTTATAAACGACCTGGATGAGGGCGGAAAAGGGTGGGTAAGTAAATTTGCAGATAACACTAAGATCGGTAGAGTTGCGGATAGTGACAAAGGATATTATAGGTTACAGAGAGACATAGATAAGCTGCAGAGCTGGGCTGAGAGGTGGCAAATGGAGTTTAATGTGGACAAGTGTGAGGTGATTTACTTTGGTCGGAGAAACCGAAACGCAAAGTACTGGGCTAATGGTAAGATGATTGGTAGTGTAGATTAGCAGAGAGATCTCGGTGTCCAGGTACACAGATCCTTGAAAGTTGCCACCCAGGTTGACAGGGTTGTTAAGAAGGCATACAGTGGTTTAGCTTCTTTAATAGAGGGATCGAGTTCTGGAACCATGAGATTATGCGGCAGCTGTACAAAACTCTGGTGCGGCCGCACTTGGAGTATTGTGTACAGTTCTGGTCACTGCATTATAAGAAAGATGTGGAAGCTTTAGAAAGGGTGCACAGGAGATTTACTAGGATGATGCCTGGTATGGAGGGAAGGTCTTACAAGAAAAGGCTGAGGGACTTGAGGCATTTTTCGTTAGAGAGAAGAAAGTTGAGAGGTGACTTAATAAAGACGTATAAGATAATCAGAGGATTAGAGAGCCTTTTTCCAAGTATGGGGACGGCAAGCACGAGGGGGCAAAGCTTTAAATTGAGGGGTGATAGATATAGGACAGATGTCAGAGGTAGTTTCTTTACTCAGAGAGTAGTAAGAGTATGGAATGCTTTGCCTGCAACGGTAGTAGATTCGCCAATTTTAAGTACATTTAAGTCGTCATTGGACAAGCACATGGACGAACATGGAATAGTGTAGGTTAGATGGGCTTCAGATTGGTATGACAGGTCGGCGCAACATCGAGGGCTGAAGTGCCTGTCCTACACTGTAATGTTCTATGTTCTAATCCGAGGCACAACATCATAAGCTGAAGGGTCTGTTCTGTGATGTACTTTTGTATGTTATATGTTCTGTAATTCTAGATAATCCTCTTAGACCACAGTACTCCCTCAGTACTGACTGCCTGACATTGCTGCGTTCTCTCAGTACTGACCCACTGGCATTGGTGCAGTATGTCGGTCCTAACCTCTGACAGTGCAGCGCTCCATCAATACTGATCCTCTGACAATGGAATGCACATTCAGTCCTGACTTTCTGACAGTGCAGCGCTCCAGCAGTACTAACTCTCCAACAGTGAGGCACTCCATCAGTACTGACACTCTCAGTACTGACTAATTAAAACAGTCGTGCTCATTCAGTACTGACCCACTGACAGTGCAGCACTCCCTCAGTACTGACACACTGACAGTGCAGTGATCCCTCAGTACTGACCCACTGACAGTGCAGCACTCCCTCAGTACTGACCCACTGACAGTATGAAGCTCCGTCACTATTGATCCTCTGACAGTGTGGAACTCCCTCAGTAATAAACTGCTGACAGTGCAGCACACCCTCAGTAATAAATTGCTGACAGTGCAGCACACCCTCAGTAATGACCCTCCGATAGTGCAGTATTACTTCAGTGCTGACGTTCTGACAGTACGGCCCTCCCTCAGTACTAAATTCTGGACAGTTTCGCCCTCGCTCAGTACGAAATACTTGACAGTTTGGCCCTCGATCAGTACTAAATACTTGACAGTTTGGCTCCCCCTTAGAACTAAACTCCTGACAGTGGGGCCTTCCCTCAGAACTAAACTCCTGACACTGCGGCCCTCCCTCAGAATAAACTTATGACAGTGTGGCCGTCCCACAGAACTAAACTTCTGACAGTGTGGCCCTCCGTCAGTAATAAACACCTAATAGTGCGGCCCTCCCTCAGAAGTAAACTCCTGACAGTGCGGCCCTCCCTCAGTACTAGACTCCTGATAGTGCGGCCCTCCCTCAGTACTAAACACCTGACAGTGCGGCCTCCCTCAGAACTGAACTCCTGACAGTGGGACCATCCCTCAGTACTAAACTCCTGACAGTTAGGCCCTCCCTCAGTACTGCCCCTCTGACAGTGCAAAACTCCCTCAACACTGACTCTCTGACAGTGCAGCACTCCCGCAGTACTGACAATCTAACAGTGCAACACTCCCTCATTTTGACCCATTAACCATAGAGAGGGCATCAACCGGGACCTTGGGTTTATGTCACATTACAGGTGACCACCCTTCCATTACACACACACAGATTCTCCTTCTCACACACTCTGTCACATACACACGTACGCAGGTACACACAGACGCGCACACAGACACCCACACACACCCTGACAGACACACACACTCCCACACTCACAGATGCACCCCCTCACAGACCTAAGACACTCTGCACTCACTACACACACATCCACTTTCTCACACTCACAACACCCACCCCAGACTGACACACACACAAAGACAGACAAAGACCCACATGCACAGATATATTTTGTGGGGTGAATTTGTACTTGCAGGGTTACATTGTACTTTGCTCAAAAACTGCATGAATTTTTGTAAAATTCCATTATCTCACTTTTTAGATTAGAATCAATCTAAACATCAGGTCATAGACAGAGAACACAGGGGGCTAACACCTTCAACATATTGTCTACCTATCACCATTGTTAACAGCTAACCCAAGAATGCAACTTTATAAAAAGGGTTTTGTGATTTACACATGAAAGAAGTGAAACTATCACTGTATTCTAACAGATGAGAGACTTAACAGATAATCAATTTTTCAATGTATATTTTCAGTTACATCACACTGCAATTTTTTGGTATAAATTCTATGTTACGATCGAGCCCTCCACTATCACCTGATGGATGAGCATCCCTCCGAAAGCTAGTGTGCTTCTAATTAAACCTGTTGGACTATAACCTGGTGTTGTGTGATTTTTAACATTGTACACCCCAATCCAACACCGGCATCTCCAAATCATACTCACCCATTGACAGTGTCACGCTGTCTCAATACTGACCCTCTGACAGTGCAGTGCTCCCTCAGCACCGACCCATTGACAGTGCCGTGTTCTCAGTACTGACCCTCTGACAATTCAGCACTCCCTCAGTGCTGACCCTCTGAAAGTACAGCACTCTCTTAGCACTGACCGACGAACAGTGCTGCACACCCTCAGTCCTGACCCTCTGACAGTGCAGCACTCCTTCTGTAGTGACTCTCTGAAAGTGCGGCCCTCGCTCAGTACTAACTCTCAGACAGTGCAGTACTCTCTCTCGGTACTGAACTTCTGAGAGTGAAGCACTCCCTCAGGACTGACCCTCTGACAGTGGGGCACTCCCTCAGTACTGATCCTCCAACAGTGTAGCTCTCCCTCTGTACTGACTATTGACAGTGCAGTGCTCCCTCAGCATTGACCCATTGACAGCGCAGCACTCGCTCATACTGTCCCAGTGACAGTGTCGCGTTGTCTCAGTACTGACCTTCTGACAATGCAGCACTCTCTCAGTACTGACCTCCAACTGTGCAGTACTTGCTCCATTCTGACGCTCTGACAGTATAGCGCACCCTCAGCACTGACCCTCTGACAGCGCGGCAATCCCTCAGTACTGACCCTGTGACACAGCAGCACATCCTCTGCACTGACCCGCTGACGGCGCAGAACTCACTCAGTAACGACGCTCTGACTGCGTAGACCTCTCTCGGTGCTGACCCTCTAACGTTGCAACCCACTCTCTGTACCAACCTCTGATATTGCAGCACTGTCCTAATACTGACCCGATGACAGTTCAGCACTCACTCAGTAAAGACCCTCTGACTGTACGAAACTCCCTGACTACTGACCTTCCAACTTTGCGATATTCGCTCAGTTCTGAATCTTCAACACTGTGGCTGTCCCTCAGTACTCTCCCTCTGGCAGTGCTGCAAACTCTCAGTACTGACAGTTCAGCACTCACTCAGTAAAGATCCTCTGACAGTCCAACATGCCCTCAGTACTGACTCTCTGACAGTGTGGCACCACTCAGTACTGACCCACTGACAGTGCAGCGCTCCCTCAGTTCTGAACCTACAACACAGCAGCGTTCCCTCAGTACTATCCATCCGGCAGTGCAGCAAACCCTCAGTACTGACCGTAAGACAATATAGTACACCCCCAGTACTAACCCTCTGACAGTGTAGTACTTGCTCAGTATTAACTCTCAGACAGCGCAGTACTCTCTCGGTACTGCGCTCGGACAGTGTAGCACTCCCTCAGTACTGACCCTCTGACAGTGCAGTGCTCTCTCAGCACTGACCCTTTGAAAGTGTAGCACTATCTCATACTGACCCATTGACAGTGTAGCGCTCCCTCAGTACTGACCCTCTGACAGTGCAACACACGTCTCCATACCGACCCTCTGATAGTGTTGCGCTCCCTCAATACAGACTGTCTCACAATGCAGCACTCCCTCAGTACCCATCCTCTGACAGTGCCACACTCCCTTAGTACTGACCCTCCGACATTGCATCTCTCCCTCAGGCAAGACCTTCTGTGTGGAACTCCCTTGGTGCTAACCTTCCGACAGTGCAGCACTCCCACAGTACTGACCCACTTACAGTGCAGCACTCCCTCAGTCCTAACCCTCTGACAGTGTGTGCACCCTCAGTACTGACCCTCTGATAGCAACAGCACTCTTTCAGTACGGCACTTTGACAGTGTGGCGCTCCCTCTCAAATGACCCTTTGACAGAGTGATGCTCCCTCAGTTCCCTAACCTCCCACAGCGGTATTCCCTCAGTACCCTCACTCCGGCAGAGTGGCAAACCCTCAGTACTTATCCTAAAACAATACGGCACTCCCACACTACTGACCCTCTGACAATGCAGTGCTCCCTCAGTACTAAACCTGCGACAGTGCGGCATTCCTTTAGCACTGATCGACCAACAGTGCAGAACACCTTCGGTACTGACCCACTGACAATGCAACACTCCCTCAGCACTAAACCTCCATAAGTGCGGCATTCCCTTAGCACTGACTGACCAATAGTGCGGCACTCACTCAGTACTGACCCTCTGATAGTGCAGAGCTCCCTCAGTACTGGCCCTCTGACAGTGTAGCATTCTCTGAGGACTGAACCTTTGACAGTGTGACACTCCCTCGGTACTGACCTCTCACAGTGCTGCTGCTCCGACAGTGCGCCATTCCCTCAGCACTGACTGACCAACAGTGCAGAACTCCCTCCTTACTGACTCTCTGACAGTGAAGCGTTCCCTCAATACTGATGATCTGGCAGTGCAGCTCTCCCTCAGTACTGACCCGCTGATTATGTGGTGCTCCATGATTATTGACTGTTCGACAGTGTCGCAAACTCTCAGTGCTGAACCTCTGACAGTGTGGTGCTCCCTCATTGCTGTCACTCCCAGAGTGCAGCATTCCCACAGTACTGGCCCTCCGACAGTAAGGCCCTCCCTCAGCACTGACTGACCAATAGTGCAGCACTCCCTCTGTAATGACCCTCTGACATTGCAGCACTCCTTCGGTACAGACCCTCCCTCAGAGGAGTGTTCCCTCAGTACTGACCCTCTGGCATTGCAGCACTTCCTCTGTACTGACCAGCTGACAGTGCAGCATTCACTCAGTAAAGAACCACTGACATTGTGGAACTGCCTCGGTACTGAGCTTCTGACAGTGCGGCGTTCCCTCAGCACTGACTCTCTCACAGTGTAACACTCCCTCAGTACTGACCTTCTTGCAGTGCAGCACACTCTCAGTACTGACCATTTGACAGTATGGCACTTGCTCAGTGCTAACTCTAAGACAGTGCAGCACTCCCTCAGTACTGACCTGCTGAAGTGTAGCACTTGCTCAGTACTGACCCTCTGACAGTGCAGTACTCCCTTTGTACTGACCATTTGACAGTGCAGCACTCTGTTCGTACTGACTGTCTGACAGTGTAGCACTTCCTCAGTACAGACCGTCTGACAGTGGAGTGCTCTCTCAGCACTGACCCACTGATAGCGCAGCACTCCCTCAATATTGACCTTCCAACAGTGCAGCGATCCCTCAGTACTGATCATCTGGTTGTGTGGTGCTCCCTGAGTTCTGACCTTTCGACAGTGGCACTCTCTCAGAACTGACCCTCTGACAGTGTGGTATTTCTTGGTACCAAACCTCTGTCAACGTAGCACTCCCTTAGTTCTGACCCTCTGACAGTGCAGTGCTCTCTCAGCACTGACCCATTGAAAGTGTAGCATTCCCTCAGCACTGACCGACCAACAGTGCAGCGCTCCCTAGTAATGAACCTCTAACAGTGTAGCACTCCCTCAGTACTGACCGTCTGACAGTGCAGAGCTCCCTCAGTACTGACCCTCTGACAGTGCAGCACTCCCTCAGTACTGACCCTCTGACAGTGCGGCACTCCCTCAATACTGACCCTCTGATAGTGCAGCACTCACTCAGTACTGACCCTCTGACAGTACAGTACTCCCTTTGTACTGACCATTTGACAGTGCAGCACTCTGTTCGTACTGACTGTCTGACAGTGTAGCACTTCCTCAGTACAGACCCACTGACAGTGGAGTGCTCCCTCAGCACTGACCCACTGACAGCGCAGCACTCCCTCAATATTGACCTTCCAACAGTACAGCGATCCCTCAATCCTGATCATCTGGTTGTGTGGTGCTCCCTGAGTTCTGACCTTCCGACAGTGGCACTCTCTCAGTACTGACCCTCTGACAGTGCAGCGCTCCCTCAGTACTGACCCTCTGACAGTGTAGCATTTCCTTGCTACCAAACTTCTGACAGTGTAGCACTGACCTTCCGACAGTGGCACTCTCTCAGTTCTGACCCTCTGACAGTGCAGTGCTCAGTCAGCACTGACCCTTTGAAAGTGTAGCACTCTCTCAGCACTGGCCGACCAACAGTGCAGCGCTCCTTAGTAATGACCTCTGACAGTGTAGCACTCCCTCAGTACTGACCCTCTGACAGTGCAGAGCTCCCTCAGTACTGACCCTCCGACAGTGCAGAGCTCCCTCAGTACTGACCCACTGACAGTGCACAGCTCCCTCAGTACTGACCCGCTGACAGTGCAGCACTCATTCAGTACTGACCCTCTGGCCATGCAGAGCTCCCTCAGAAATGACTGTCTTACAGTGCAGCACTCACACAGGTGGGGGAAAGACAGTATGAGCCTGCACGAGAGAAATACCGATTGCGCGTGTGATTCCTGGGACAGGGGACATAAACACGAAGTTTATACACAGTTACATTATGGAGGGACAGCATTGACACAGAAACTGGGCACTCAGATAGAAACACACACACACACACACACACACACACACACACACACTATCTCACTCTCTCTCTCTCTCTCACACACACACACACACACACAGATGCATGGTCTCTCACTCTCTCACACACACAGACATGGTCTCTGTCTCTCTCTCACACGCAGAGACATGCTCTCACTATCTCACACACGCAGAGGCATGGTCTCACTATCTCACACATGCAGAGGCATGGTCTCACTATCTCATACACGCAGACCCATTGTCTCACTATCTCACACACACAGAGGCATGGTCTCACTCTGTCACACACACACAGAGACATGGTCTCACTCTCTCTCACACACACACAGAGGCATGGTCTGTGTCCGTGTGTCTGTCTGTATGTGTCTGTGTGTCTGTCTGTAGGTGTCTGTGTGTGTGTCTGTGTATCTGTGTGCGTCTGTGTGTGTCTTTTTCTGTGTGTGCGTGTCTCTGTGTGTGCCTGTGTGTGTGGGTCTGTGTGTGTGTGTGTGTGTGTGTGTGTCTGTGCGTGTCGATCTGTATGTGTTTCTGTGTCTCTGTGTGTGTGTCTGTGTGTGTGTGTGCCTCTGTGTGTGCCTCTGTGTGTGTCTCTGTGTGTGTGCGTCTGTGTGTGTCGGCGTGTGTCTGGGTGTGTCTCTGTGTGTGTCTATCTGTGTGTGTGTCAGTGTGTGTGTGCCTGTGTGTGCCTGTGTATGTGTGTCGATGTGAGTGTGTCTGTCTCTGTGTGTGTCTCTGTGTGTCTGTGTGTGTCTGTCTCTGTGTGTGTCTCTGTGTGTCTGTGTGTGTGTCTATGTGTGTATCTGTGTGTCTGTGTGTGTCTGTCTGTGTGTGCGGGGGTGAAGGCAGGGGAGCAGAGAGGGTGAAATGTGGGGTTTGACGGGCAGACACGTGATCTATATTTAAATTCCCAAACTCTGACAATATGTTTGAGAAAGGGAAAGGAAATAAAAGACTCAAAATCAAGTTAGAAATGGCTGAATGTAGAGCAGGGCAGGGAGAGACAGAAAGAGAGGTAGAGACAGACAGAGAGAGAGACACATACAGGGACAGAAAGAGAGAGACGGGGAGAGAGATAGAGACACAGAGAAGAGAGAGAGACATGGACAGAGAGAGAAGACAGAGAGACAGAGAGAGACAGAGACTTAGACACACAGGGACACAGAGAAAGAGAGCGACAAAGAGAGAGAGAGAGACGGAGAGAAAGAGAATGAGAGAGAGACACACACACAGAGACAGACAGACAGGGACAGAGACAGAGCTTAATTCTGGAATCACACATACAGCTGGAAAATCCCTAAAAAATCCTCAGCAAATATCCCCCTCTCCATTCCAAGCTCTGTGTGCGTGTCTGAGGAAGCGTACCTACGTCAGGCTCTGAGACGCTAATGTGGAAAAAATCATTAATATTTTCAAACTGCACTGACACAACTAATAAGGCTTTAAAAAAAGACTTCTAGCAACTGGGAAAGATAACACTTTGTTGCCCCAGAATTAACATCTCAGTGGGCAGCAAGATCCCACAAGGCTCCTGCCCTGAGAATGAACACGTCAATCAGTCAGAGCCCTCCCCAGGAAGCAGACTGACAGACGATGCAACGTGTCAGAGAGGGCAGGGGTGGGCTCCACTAACACCTCACCCAGAATAAATGTGCACAAGGAATTGGTCAGATTCATTCTCCAACCCTGTTCTCTCTCTGTATGGAGAGTGAGCAGCCCTCCCTGTCTGGTTGAGACAGTGTGTGTGTGTGTGTGTGTGCCTGTGTGTGTGTGTGTGTGTGTGTGTGTGTGTGTTTAATAATGTTTCCAGCCTCTGGTTAATTGCTTCCTTATGATTTGTTTGTATTTTGATGTTGCTATGATGTTATCAATGCATTGGGGATGGGGGAATGGAGTGGTGGGATTGTGTTTAAACTGGGCTCTTGCTGTGTAATTTTGCATCACACAGTTCTCGCTCCCCCGGCCCCCCACCAATTCATCTCTTCTTTCTTTTATCTCGAGGAACTTTTGCTGGGAAAGCAGGAAAGTAAAGATCCAAAATGCCTGGGGCCCAGGAAAGCCTTGGACAAGAACAACATCCAGAGGACGTGGAGCACAGACCTGAGGCCTGTTGGCCAGGCTTCAGCCCGTGGGCCCAGGTGAGTGGGCGTCTGTTTATTCCCCCGAGGTTTCATCTCCTCTGGGGGTGGGGGTGGGTGGGGTAAGTGTGGGAGCCTGGTTTGTCGGGGCCTCTGGTTAACTGGGTCCTGTCATATCGCGGCCTTGTCGTTTTTAAAACGGGTTTTAAGCCTGGAGTTAAAGTCACCGGGGCATTGATGACACAAACAGGTGAAACCCCCAGGATCTGGGAGACGGTACTCACTCAGGACGGAATTGTAACCCAAAATATCTGACCCTCCAGAAAGAATTGTCACACTATCAGAGGAAAGTGGGTCATAGAGAGGGCAGGATGATCGAATTCGACATGGAGAGAAAGAGAGTAAAATAAAGAAATGGAAAATGGTGAGAACAAGAGAACCAGGAGAGAGAGAGAGAGGGACAGTGTGAGATTGTGAAATAGCTGCAATGTTTGATCCTGGGGTGACAGGAAATAACTAAACTGGAAATAAAAATGATCAGATTATTGAGCTTCTGCAGCACTGTCACTTGTGGGATCTTGCTGTGCATCAGTTGCCCTAATGCCATCATTGCAGGCAGTGAGTGGTTGAATCAGCTAAACCGTCATTTCAAAAACTTTTCAACATGAAAACTCAACTCATCACCCGACGTGTTTGTGTTTGGATGTTGCTGAGAAACTGTCTTTTTACTTTGAGAGGGGAAAACCTTGGGTCTTGCTGTGCTATCTCCCTGTGAAAGATTTTCCTGCTCAGCCTTCCCGTTAATGCTGCCTCTTTCCTCCCTAAGGGATCTTCCTGGCCACTTGACGATCTGAAAAGTGTGTGTTTGTGAGCAGGAAACCTTCAAACATGACCTTTCTCCAGAGGGGGAGCGCAGTCCTGAGGCCTGTTTGACAGGCTGCAGCTTGTTGGGCCCAGGTGAGTTTTGTCTGTGTATTACCGAGAGTTTTAATCTCCTCTCTCTGGGGAAGGCGCTGGCCTTAACCGGGACCTGTGGGTAACCGGGTCCTATCGGATTGCGGCCTTGTCATTTTTGAACAAGTTTGAAGCCTGTGGATAAGGTAACTGAGGCCTTGGGATTTGACAAAAGTACGTCAACCGTTAACCAGCATCACGTACGATGTGTTTGGGGTTAGAGTGCTGCTTGTGGGATCTTGCTGTGCGTGCTTATTAATGTTTCTAACCTCTGGTCAACTGCTCTGCAGTGATGTCTGTGTATTTCAATGTCGCTGTGATGGTCAGCAATTCATTCATCCTGCATTCTTCAGTGCATACATTTAATGTAATTTTATTCTGATCTATGTCCAGAATCTGCCTTCTGCTCCATGCGGAGTTTGCAATAGTCTGCCCTCTACTGGGGTCAGAGCACCTTGCTGTGTGTCTGTCTGACTGCTCCATGTGGTGTTTACAATAGTCTGCCCTCTAGTGGCGTCAGAGCTCTTTGCTGTGATTCTGCCTGACTGCTCCAGAGGGAGTTTACAATAGTCTGCCCTCTAGTGGGGTCAGAGCAGACTTCAGAAGCTTCGCAGAAATTCCAGGGATTTTTTTTAAAATTCCTTTTTGTTGTTCATTCAATTATTTCTAAACAGCAGCCCCTGTTCCCAGTCCAAACAAATCCATAACAACACTGAAGGGATGATTTGGAGATGTCGGTGTTGGACTGGGGTGTACAGAGTTAAAAATCACACCTGGTGTTGTGTGATTGTTAACACTGAAGGGAAACAGAATGGACACATACACTGCAGATTATTCTATCTTTCTAACTTTGTACAAAATTTTAATTTACTTGGTTGAACTGTAAAAACATGTCGTTTCTTTGATTAATCACTTCTTATTGAGGTAGGGTTTAAGTGAAATGCAACTACTCTCTTTGACACACAAGGCAAATGTGCTGTTGCTGATGATATCAGGGCCCATCGAAATGAGCAAAAGGTATCAAGGGGGCAGATGTTTTGATACAGCAAGTTGTTGTGGTCTGGGATATAATTCATATCAATTCCAATGCACAACAATATTTATGAAAAAGCATTAAATTCTCCAAAACAAAACAGGATTTAAATATAAACATGGACACTTCCCATCCACAACAATATTTGTATTTAAAAACAAACAGTTCCCATACAAAAAAAAATAAATAAACCGAGATAGTTTGATGCACAGTAATATTCACGTGTAAACAGATAAGCTCGAATGCAAAACAATATTTATACTTGGACAAACAGCTCTACACAATGTATATGGTACAACAAGGTGAATTCTGCTGATAGCCAAGTTGGAGTGGGAGACGTAGAAGGGAAAGCAGGGACAGAAGGAGTTAAACCCAGCTCCTGAACTCAGGGCCCGGTGGCGTCCTCTTCCCTGAGGACAAGGACTTGGAGCTGAGTCTGTCTCTCTCCAGCTCAGCTTCTCCAACACAAAGACACACAACAACTTCATTCACTCTGCTGCTCGGCACACTTTAATCAACATTTTTATTGTTTACAAATGGAAGTGATGGATACAGTCAGTGGGATGGTGCCTTTTCTCACTGGCCCCTGAATTGTGAGAAATATTGAAATGTGTCCTTGGAACCCCCCTGTGGGATAAGGATGGACAAACCAGCGCTACCCTCACTATGTTACCACAGTGACAGGCTGCTCCACCGCTGAAACACTGGACTGAAATGAGAAAATCCCGGATGGATTGATTAATGAGGGAATTTGATTGAATGATGTATTTGGGTGAAGGGATATTTCAGCACATTCTTCAGCTGCTGCCTGAACTTAGTCTGGGTCACGGCATAAATCGCGGTGTTTGTGCAGCAACTGAGGAGCTGCAGCATGAAACCCAATTCCTGCACAAGGGGATGGAGATACACAGACCCATACCCAATATTATACATCCGGTACCATATAAAATACAGCATTAACGTTGACCATAACAGGATGAAATTGGCCGAGATCACAAATACTAAAATGATAGACTTTTTTCGGTTTCTCATTTCTGTGTCAGACTGAGCGTCCCCATTGGTGTGAGCACGGAGTCTCCTGCGGGCTCTGCTGGTCACTAAAATGTGTCTGACGGTGAGAACATTGAGCAGCAGAATCAAGAGAAATGGGACACCCGGGGTTAGAATGTGATGGAGGAACTCGATTGTGACCCAGACACTGGAGAGTCGAACAGCGATTGTTATCTCACAAAACCGGGGGAGGTTCAACACCAAATACCGAGCCGTGAGAATAAAATACCAGGAAATGTTCTTTAAACAGCTCAGCACAGTCACTGCTCCCAGAACCACAGCCGCCATTTTCTCACTGCAATATTTACTTCTCAGCTTCTGGCAACAGATGGCCACAAACCGATCAAAGGTGAAAGATGACGGTGAACCAGACAGAGCAGTCAGTGGCTGCATAAAGCAGGACGGCGTGGATATTACACACGGGAACGGAGTACAGGAAATCAAACTGTTCCCAATAAACAATGGGAATGTGTCTCAGTATCAGGTCGAGGACAATGACCAGGAGATCCGCCGCTGCCATGGCCCCCAGGTAACGTCTGACACATGGAGACAATCCACAATCTTTATAAAGCAGGACGTAGATGGTCACAACGTTAACTGTGAGGAAGGAAAACAAACCCATTATCCATCAGCCTGGAGGCAAAGGGACCCGTTTGATTGGGGACCCAGTGAAATTATCAAATGTGCCCCTGTATTCAAGGATTTAGTAAAATACTTGGAGCTGGAATAACAAATGGGAAGATCGGAATTACTGACAAAAATGTGACATAAACCACAAGAAACCCTCCCTCCCCAAACACATAGAGACACATCCATAAGGACAGATGGTTTCTAGAACTTTCCCACACACTCGATCACTCGAGAGCAGACACAGGTCCCTCCTTCCCAGTTCCTAATACGGAGGGTGGAAACGTTGCTGTCCTGAAGGATTCTCTCCCAGTTTCCTGAAGACAAATGGATTTTGGGAATTTCTGTATTTTGGTCTAAATTGTGGTCGATCCTGTGACGTGGAGAAACGTAAACGCAGGGAAAACGTATTCACCCCTTTAACTGCCTGAGGGGCCTTCGGAATAGTGTATTCTTCTCCCGGGAACGTGATCTCTTCCCTCGGGATCTTATCGTTTGTTCAATTCACTGACGTCCAGCCGTTCACAAACAATGTCAGGGACAGAACTTTCCGGGGAATGTCAGGTATAGAATGTCGTGGACAGAACGCTCCGGGGAATGGCAGTTACAGAATGTTGGGGACAGAATGTTCCGGGGAACTCTTTGACCTGTCCATGACCTTCCCCCATCCTCTCTGACCTATCACCTCTCCCCCATCTCCATCTCCCGATCACATTCCAGGCTCCCTTCCCCCCAGCCCCAGCTCCTGCCCAGCCACCTCCCATTTATCTCTCAGATCCCCTGCCCACAAGCCTCATTCCTGATGAAGGGACTAAGCCTGAAACATTCTTTCCCATGGTCCTCGAATGCTGCCAGACCTGCTATGCTTTTCCAGCACCACGGTCCCAGTCAGGAAACAGTCCGACACCGTTATACTCACAGGATCAGGCCTGATTGGATAATTTAGATTAGATTAGATTAGATTACTTACAGTGTGGAAACAAGCCCTTCGGCTCAACAAGTCCACACCGACCCGGCGAAGACCAACCCACCCAGATGCATTCTCCTACATTTACCCCTTCACCGAATCCTATGGACAATTTCCCATGGCCAATTCACTTAACCTGCACATCTTTGGACTGTGGGAGGAAACCCCCGGACCACCCAGACGAAACCCACGCAGATATGGGGAGAATATGCAAACTCCACACAGTCAGTCACCTGATTCGTGAATTGAACCCCGGTCTCTGACGCTGTGAGGCAGCAGTGCTAACCACTGTGCCACCGTGCTCACCCAGAATGTTTCATGAAACCCCATCACCATCCCTGGGTATATCCTGTCCCACCGGCAGAACAGACCCACCAGTGACGGAGACTCCCTGGGGTACAGTCAGGGAAGGAGTTACCCTGCAATTCCCCAACATTGATTCCAGAACCCAGGAAATCTCATGGAAACAGATCATGGTCAAGGAAATCGCCTGAGGGTGGTTATCTCCTGCCCCCCATTCCTCCTCTCGGTGATAACTCAGTTCCCCTCGATGTTGGAAACAATTCAGAGGAAGCACTGACGGTGATAAGGAGACAGACCGTCCTCTGGGTGTGAGACTTCAATGTCCATCACTAGGAGTGTCCCCACAGGCCCACCGCTACCTGAGCAGGGACA
This sequence comes from Chiloscyllium plagiosum, assembly GCF_037043375.1. Classification (NCBI taxonomy): domain Eukaryota; kingdom Metazoa; phylum Chordata; class Chondrichthyes; order Orectolobiformes; family Hemiscylliidae; genus Chiloscyllium; species Chiloscyllium plagiosum. The sequence goes on from NW_028270177.1 coordinate 74,561,870, forward strand.
GGCTTCAATATACAACAGCCAGACTGTGGGAAATATTCTCACCAACCTCCTTGTCCCAGATGGATCTGTCTCTGACAGTATCTGAAGGAGCAGCCTGCACACAGTCCTGGTGGAGGGAAAGTGTCAGCCTCATATTTGACATACTCAAGATTAATGTCTTGCTGGAAAAGCACAGCTGGTCAGGCAGCATCCGAGGAGCAGGAAAAGCACCGTTTCGGGCAGCAGACCTTTATCACGAATGAGGCTGAGAGACTCCGGGATGGAGAGATAAATCATATTAGGCGTACTGCTCACTGTGTGATGTGGCACTCCCTCCTGTGAAGTAGGACATACTTCCAAAGGACTGAGCACATGGAAACTGGCCATCCATGAGGCACTGTGGGCTAGTAACAGCTGCAGCATCAATGGCCTTCCCTCCATCATAAAGTCAGAAGTGGGCTATTCACTGATGGTTTCAAAATAGTCAGCACCATTCACAACTGCACCGATACTGAAGCAGGCTATTCAGCCCATCAAGAGTTTTAAACAGGAACAGAATGAGGCCATTCGCCCATTGGAGGCTGTTGCTCAGCGATTGGAGCAGATCTTTTAATCTCTCATACCTGTAACACAGGAAATGGAAGGGAACATTCAGCATTTCAAAGCTGCTACACAGGAATACGGGGAGCTGTGTAGACCACAGCAGTGCATTGTTCTATAAACCCGGACCAAATATCTGTCCAACACCGGGAGCTCTGCAGAATTCAGCAGTGCACTAATGTGTGAACCTGAAAGAAATATCGATTCAGTATGTGGAGCTGCACGGACTGCACCATTGCATTATCAATGAACCTCAAACAGTTAGTCTGACCATCACAGCGAACAGTGCAGTAATCACTGTGAATTAATCAGTAAAAGAGGCACAGTTACTCTCCGAGCATGTAGGACTGTGTACCCCACCCCAGTGCATTGATCTGTAAACCAGGAGCAGTTACCCTCCCAGCATGTAGGACTATGTATCCCACCCCTGTGCATTGATATGCAAACCAGGAGCAGTTACCTTCCCAGCATTTAGGACTGTGTTCACCACCCCACTGCATTGATCTGTGAACTAGGAACAGTTAACCTTCCAGCACGTAGAGCTGTGTACCCCACCCCCCGTGCGTTGGTTTGTAAACCAGGAGCAGTTACCATCCCAGCATGTAAGACTGTGTACCCCAACCCAGAATATTGATCCGAAAGCCAGCAGCAGTTACCGTCCCAGTATTTGGGACTATGTACTCCATCACCGTACATTGATCTGTAAACCAGGAGCAGTTACCCTCCCAGCATGTAGAACTGTGTACACCACCCCAGTGCATTCATCTCTAAACCAGGAGCAGTTACCCACTCCGCATGTAGGACTGCGTACACCACCCCTGTGCATTGATCTGTAAACTAGGAGCAATTACCCACTCCGCATGTAGGACTGCGTACACCACACCAGTGCATTGATATGTAAATCAAGAACTGTTACCCGCCCAACATGTAGGACTGTGTACACCACCCCAGTGCATTGATCTGTAAACCAGGAGCAGTTACCCTCCCAGCATGTAGGACTGCGTACACCACACCAGTGCATTGATATGTAAACTAAGAGCAGTTACCCTCCCAGCATGTAGGACTGTGTACCCCACCCCAGTGCATTGATCTGTAAACCAGGAGCAGTTACTCTCCCCGCATGCAGGACTATGTACCTAACCCCAGTGCATTGAACTGTACACGTGGAACAGTTACACTCCAAGCATATAGAGCTGTGTACCCCACCCAGTGCATTGATCTGTAATCCAGGAGCAGTTACCATCCCAGCATGTACGACTGTGTACTCCACCCCAGTGCATTGATCTGTAAACCAGGAGCATTTAACCTTCCAGCATGTAGGATTGTGTTCACTACCCCAGTGCATTGATGTGTAAACCTGGAGCAGTTACCCTCCCAGCATGTAGGACTGTGTACACCAACCCAGTGCATTGGTCTGTAAACGAGGAGCACTTACCCACCCACCATATAGGACAGTGTACACCACCCCACTTCATTGATCTGTAAACCAGGAGCAGGTATCTTTCCCGCATGTAGGACTGTGTACACCACCCCAGTGCAATGAACTGTACACGTGGAGCAGTTACACTACAAGCATGTAGAGCTGTGTACCCGACCCCAGTGCATTGATCTGGAATCTTGGATCAGTTGCACACCCTGCATGTAGTGCTGTGTGCCGAACACCAGTGCATGCATGTGTATACAAGGAGCGGATACCTTGCAAGAATATAGGACTGTGTACCCCAGCCCATTGCATTTATCTGTATACCAGGAGCACTTACCCACCCCGCATGTAGTACTGCGAAAACCCCCCACCTGCATTGATCTGTAAGCCAGAAGCAGTTACCGTCCCACCATATAGGACAGAGTACACCACCCCAGTGCATTGATCTGCATACCACGAGCAGTTACCCTCCCTGCATGTAGGACTGTGTACACAACCCCAGTGCATTGATCTGTAAAACTTGAGCAGTTACCCCTCCCAAAATGTAGGACTGTATACACCACACCAGTGCCTTGATCTGTAACCCAGCAGCAGCTACACTGTGTACACGACGCCAGTGCATTCAACTGTACACGTGGAGCAGCTACACTCCAAGCACGTAGAACTGTGTACCCCACCCCAGTGCATTGATCTGTAAGCTTGGAGCAGTTACACTCCCTGCATGTAGTGCTGTGTGCCGAACACCAGTGCATTCATGTGTATACCAGGAGCGGTATCCTGCACGAATATAGGACTGTGTACCCCACGCCAGTGAATTGACCTGTATACCAAGAGCACTTAGCCTCCCAGCATGTAGGATTGTGTATACCACCAAGTGCATTGATCTGTAACCGAGGATCAGTTGCCCTCCCAGCATGTAGGACTGTGCACACCACCCCACTGCATTAACCTGCAAGCCAGGAGCAGTTACCCTCCCACCATATAGGAGATTGTACACCACCCCACTGTACTGATCTTTATACCAGGAGCAGTTACACTCGTTGCATGTAGAACTTTGTACACCACCCCACTGCATTGATCTGTAAACCAGGAGCAGTTACCCTTCCCGCATGTAGGACTGTGTACACAACCCCAGTGCATTGATCTGTAAACCACGAGCAGTTACCCTCCCAGCATGTAGGGCTGTGTACACTACCCAGTGCATTCAACTGTACACGTGGAGCAGCTACACTCCAAGCACGTAGAGCTGTGCACCCCACCCCAGTGCATTGATCTGTAAACCAAGCGCAGTTACCCTACCAGCATGTAGGACTATGTACACCACCCCAGTGCATTGATGTGTAAACCAGGAGCAGTTACTCTACCCGCATGCAAGACTATGTACCCCACTCCAGTGGATTAATATGTAAACCAGGAGCAGTTATCATACCAGCATGTAGAGCGGTGTGTACCACCCCAGTGCATTGATCAGTATACCAGGAGCAGTTACCCTCCCTGCAAGTAGAACATTGTGCAACACCCCACAGCATTGATCTGTAAACCAGGAGCAGTTACCCTCCCCGCATGTAGGACTGTGTACACCAACCCAGTGCATTGATCTGCAAACCAGGAGCAATTACCCTCCCAGTCCTACATGCTGGGAGGGTAACTGGTCGAGGTTTACAGATCAATGCACTGGTGTTGTGTACACAGTCCTACATGCTGGGAGGGTAACTGGTCGAGGTTTACAGATCAATGCACTGGTGTTGTGTACACAGTCCTACATGCGGGGAGGGTAACTGCTCCTGGTTTACAGATCAATGCAGTGGGGTGTTGTACAATGTTCTACTTGCAGGGAGGGTAACTGCTCCTGGTATACTGATCAATGCACTGGGGTGGTATACACAGTCCTACATGCTGGGAGGGAAACTGCTCCTGACTTACAGATCAATGCACTGGGGTGGTCTACGGAGTCCTATATTCTTGGAGGGTATCCGTTCCTTGCATACACATGAATGAGCTGGTATTCGGCACACAGCACTACATGCAGGGAGTGCAAATGCTCCAAGCTTACAGATCAATGCACTGGGGTGGGATACACAGTCCTACATGCTGGAAGTGCAACTGCTGCTGATATACAGATCAATGCACTGGGGTGGTGTACACTGTCCTATATGGTGGGAGGGTAACTGCTCCTGGTTTGCAGATCAATGCACTGGGGTGGTGTACACAGACTACATGCTTGGAGCGTAACTGCTCCTGGAGCAGTTACCCTTCCCGCATATAGGACTGTGTACACAACCCCAGTACATTGATCTGTAAACCAGGAGCAGTTACCCTCCCAGCATGTAGGACTGTCTACACCACACCAGTGCATTGATCTGTAACCCAGCAGCAGCTACACTCCCAGCATGCAGGACTGTGTACACTACCCAGTGCATTCAACTGTACACGTGGAGCAGCTACACTCCAACCATGTAGAGCTGTGTTCCCCACCCCATTGCATTGATCTGTAAGCTTGGAGCAGTTACACTCCCTGCATATAGTGCTGTGTGCCGAACACCAGTGCATTCATGTGTATACAGGGCGCGGATACCCTCCCCGCATGTAGAACTTTGTACACCACCCCACTGCATTGATCTGTAAGCCAGGAGCAGTAACCCTCACAACAAGAAGAGTTGTGTACCCCACCCCAGTGCATTGATCTGGAACCCGGGAACAGTTAACCTCCCCGCATGTAGGACTGTGTACACAACCCCAGTGCATTAATCTGTAAACCTCGAGCAGTTAACTTCCCAGCATGTAGGACTGTGTACACCACCCCACTGCATTGATCTGTAAACCAGGAGCAGTTACCCTCCCAGCATGCAGGACTGTGTACACCACCCCACTGCATTGATCTGTGTACCAGGATCAGTTACCCACCCCGCATGTAGAACTTTGTACACCACCCCACTGCATTGATCAGTAAACCAGGAGCAGTTGCACTTCCAGCATGTAGGACTGTGTATCCCACCCCAGTGCATTGATCTGTAAGCTTGGAGCAGTTACACTCCCTGCATGTAGTGCTGTGTGCCGAACACCAGTGCATTCATGTGTATACAAGGAGCGGATACCTTGCAAGAATATAGGACTGTGTACACCACCCCAGTGCATTGATCTTTATACCAAGAGCACTTACCCTCCCAGCATGTAGGACTGTGCATACCACCTCAGTGCATTGATCTGGAACCGAGGATCAGTTGCCCTCCCAGCATATTGGACTGTGTACACAACCCTAGTGCATTGATCTGTAAACCTCGAGCAGTTACCCTCCCAGCATGTAGGCCTGTGCATACCACCTCAGTGCATTGATCTGTAACCGAGGATCAGTTGCCCTCCCAGCATGTAGGACTGTCTACACCACACCAGTGCATTGATCTGTAACCCAGCAGCAGCTACACTCCCAGCATGTAGGACTGTGTACACTACCCAGAGCATTCAACTGTACACGTGGAGCAGCTACACTCCAAGCACGTAGAGCTGTGTACCCCACCCCAGTGCATTGATCTGTAAACCAAGAGCAGTTACCCTACCAGCATGTAGGACTATGTACACCACCCCAGTGCATTGATGTGTAAACCAGGAGCAGTTACTCTACCCGCATGCAGGACAGTGTACACCACCCCAGTGCATTGATCTGTAAACCAGGAGCAGTTACCCTCCCCGCATGTAGGACTGTGCACACAACCCCAATGCATTGATCTGTAAACCTCGAGCAGTTAAGCTCCCAGCATGTAGGGCAGTGTACACTACCCCAGTGTATTCATCTGTACACGTGGAGCAGCTACACTCCAAGCATGTAGGACTTTGTACCCCACCCCACTGCATTAATCTGTAAACCAGGAGCAATTACCCTCCCAGCATGTAGGACTGTGTATCCCACCCCAGTGCATTGATCTGTAAGCGTGGAGCAGTTAAACTCCCTGCATGTAGTGCTGTGTGCCGAATACCAGTGCATTCATGTGTATACTAGGAGCGGATACCCTCCAAGAATATAGGACTGTGTACACCAACCCAGTGCATTGATCTGTAACTCAGGAGCAGTTACCTTCCCAGCGTGTAGGACTGTGTACACCACCCCAGTGCATTGAACTGTAACTCAGGAGCAGTTACCCTCCCAGCATGTAGGACTGTGCACACCACCCCACTGCATTGACCTGCAAGCCAGGAGCAGTTACCCTCCCACCATATAGGACAGTGTACATCACCCCACTGCATTGATCGTTATACCAGGAGCAGTTACACTCGTTGCACGTAGAACTTTGAACACCACCCCACTGCATTAATCTGTAAACCTCGAGCAGTTACCCTCCCAGCATGTAGGACTGTCTACACCACACCAGTGCATTGATCTGTAACCCAGCAGCAGCTACACTCCAAGTATGTAGTACTGTGTACACTACCCAGTGCATTCAACTGTACATATGGAGCAGCTACACTCCAATCACGCAGAGCTGTGTACCCCAACGCAGTGCATTGATCTGTAAACTAAGAGCAGTTACCCTACCAGCATGTAGGACTATGTACACCATCCCAATGCATTGATGTGTAAACCAGGAGCAGTTACTCTACCCGCATGCATGACTATGTACACCACTCCAGTGCATTAATATGTAAACCAGGAGCAGTTACCATACCAGCATGTAGAGCGGTGTGTACCACCACAGTGCATTGATATGTAAACGAGGAGCAGTTACCCTCCCAGCATGCAGGACTGTGTACACCACCCCACTGCATTGATCTGTAAACCAGGAGCAGTTACCCTTCCACCACATAGGACAGTGTACACCACCCCAGTGCATTGATCTGTATATCAGCAGCAGTTGCACTTCCAGCATGTAGGACTGTGTAACCCAACCCAGTGCATTGATCTGTAAGCTTGGAGCAGTTACAATCCCTGCATGTAGTGCTGTGTGCCGAATACCAGCGCATTTATGTGTATACAAGGAGCAGATACCCTCCAAGAATATAGGACTGTGTAGACCACCCCAGTGCATTGATCTGTAACTCAGGAGCAGTTACACTCCCAGCATGTAGGACTGTGTATACCACCCCAGTGCATGGATCTGTAAGTCAGGAGCAGTTTCCCTCCCAGCATGTAGGATTGTGTATACCACCCCAGTGCATTGATCAGTATACCAGGAGCAGTTACTCTTCCTGCAAGTAGTACTTTGTGCACCACCCCACTGCATTGATCTGTAAACCAGGAGCAGTTACCCTCCCAGCATGTAGGACTGTGTACACAACACCAGTGCATTGATCTGTAAACCTCGACCAGTTACCCTCCCAGCATGTAGGACTGTATAGACCAACCCAGTGCATTCAACTGTACACGTGGAGCAGCTACACTCCAACCATGTAGTGCTGTGTACCCAACCCCATTGCATTGATCTGTAAGCTTTGAGCAGTTACACTACCTGCATATTGTGCTGTGTGCCGAACACCAGTGCATTCATGTGTATACAGGGCGCGGATACCCTCCCCGCATGTAGAACTTTGTACACAACCCCAGTGCATTAATCTGTAAACCAGGAGCAGTTAGCCTCCCAGCATGTAGGACTGTGTACACCACCCCAGTGCATTGATCTGTAAACCTCGAGCAGTTACCCTCCCAGCATGCAGGACTGTGCACACCACTCCAGTGCATTGATCTGTAAACCAGGAGCAGTTACCCTCCCAGCATGCAGGACTGTGTACACCACCCCAGTGCATTGATCTGTAAACCAGGAGCAGTTACCCTCCCAGCATGCAGGACTGTGTACACCACCCCACTGCATTGATCTGTGTACCAGGATCAGTTACCCTCCCCGCATGTAGAACTTTGTACTCCACCCCACTGCATTGATCAGTAAACCAGGAGAAGTTGCACTTCCAGCATGTAGGACTGTGTATCCCACCCCAGTGCATTGATCTGTAAGCTTGGAGCAGTTACACTCCCTGCATGTAGTGCTGTGTGCCGAACACCAGTGCATTCATGTGTATACAAGGAGCGGATACCTTGCAAGAATATAGGACTGTGTACACCACCCCAGTGCATTGATCTGTATAACAAGAGCACTTACCCACCCAGCATGTAAGACTGTGCATACCACCTCAGTGCATTGATCTGTAACCGAGGATTAGTTGCCCTTCCCGCATGTTGGACTGTGCACACAACCCCAGTGCATTGATCTGTAAACCTCGAGCAGTTGAGCTCCCAGCATGTAGGGCAGTGAACACTACCCCAGTGAATTCAACTGTACACGTGCAGCAGCTACACTCCAAGCATGTAGGAATTTGTATGCCACCCGACTGCATTAATCTGTAAACCAGGAGCAATTACCCTCCCAGCATGTAGGACTGTGTATCCCACGCTAGTGCATTGATCTGTAAGCGTGGAGCAGTTACACTCCCTGCATGTAGTGCTGTGTGCCGAAATTCAGTGCATTCATGTGTATACAAGGAGCGGATACCCTCCAAGAATATAGGACTGTGTACACCACCCCAGTGCATTGATCTGTAACTCAGGAGCAGTTACCCTCCCAGCGTGTAGGACTGTGCATACCACCCCAGTGCATTGATCTGTAAACATGGAGCAGTTACCCTCCCAGCATGCAGGAATGTGTACACCCACCCCAGTTCATTGATCGTAAACCTGGAGCATTCAATCTCCTAGCATGAAGGGCTGTGTGCCCCTCCCTAGTGCATTGATGTGTAAACCGGAAGTGGTTTCGATCCCAGTATGTAGTGCTGTGTACACCACCCCAGTACATTGATCTGTAACCCAGGAAAAGTTACCCTCCCAGTATGTAATGCTGTGTACACCATCCCGCTGCATTGATTTGTAAGCCAGGAGCAGTTACCCTCCCATCATGTAGGACTGTGTACACCATCCCAGTGCATTGATCTGTACCCCAGGAGAAGTTACCCTCCCAGCATGTAGGACAGTGTACACCGCCCCACTACATTTATCTGTAAACCAGGAGCAGTTACCCTCCCAGCATGTAGGACTGTGTACACCACCCCAGTGCATTGATCTGTAAACCAGGAGCAGTTACCCCCACCAGCAAGTAGGATTGTGTACACCACCCCAGTGCATTGATCTGTAAACCCGGAGCAGTCACCCTCCCAGCATGTAGGACTGTGTACCCCATCCCATTGCATTGATCAGTAAATGACGAGTGGTTACCCTCCCAGCATGTAGGACTGTGAACACCATCCCAGTGCATTGATCTGTAACCCAGGAGCAGTTACCCTCCTTGCATGTAGGACTGTATACCCCACCCCAGTGCCTTGATCTGTAACCCAGGAGCAGTTACCCTCCCAGCATGTACAGCTGTGTACACCATCCCAGTGCATTGATCTGTAAACCAGGATTAGTTACCCTGCCAGAGTGTAGGACTGTATACACCACCCCAGTACATTGCTCAGTAACGCTGTGTTAGATCCTGGCCAGCATGGGGAATCTTGCAGCCCATGCTGGAAGTAACAATATGTACAGCTCCCACCCGTTTACATCTCCATATCTCCAATGGTCCATGGTAAGGGCGTGCTGTGGTTATAACCATCACTGCCAGGGCTAGATGGTGGGGAATCAGTTTAAATATCACCACGTGGGAGGAGTTTGGGGTATAGTCAGAGAGAGGGAGACTGGGAGACAGTGTCATGGAAGGACGTGTTCCCAGGTTTCAGAATGCTAAAATTTAGACACTTCGATAACATCCTGTATCATGAGCCAGTCTTCCCAGGAAAGATGGGAAAAATTGATATTGGTCAGATGAGCATTTGTTCTGCGTCTTTGTTACTGGAATTTGTTTCAACAGAATCAATGACTCATTGGGCAGATTCTAACAATAATTTATCTTTGTTCGATTTTCCTTGAGTGTAACAGAGGGATTATCTGTACGAGGCTGAGGTAGTTTCCTGGTGCTATCATATAGAACTCACCTCATTAACTACCCACCCCACCCCATGGTGCCCCTCTCATTCAATTTCAGCCCTATTCTCCCACCCATCATGGCCGGTGGTACTCACCATTGCCCGGATGTCCCTGGATATTCCGTGATCCCTGGCACTGGTGCCACCTTTAAAAGGCCAATGGGAACACGGTTGAGCTTTCTCAGTTCGGAGCTGCCCTGCACAGTTTACCCCGAGCATGGCAGATAAGAGGCAATTACACCGCGGTTTGTCGACAGACGCATGGAGGTCCTGGTGGATGGGCTAGTATAGAGGAGGACCATTCTCTTCCCAGAGGGGGCTACAACACCAGACCCACAGAGCATGGTATGAGCTCCCCACCCAGCTCAGTGCAGTATCTGCGGTCTGAAGAAATGTCCAGCAATACAGGACAAGCATCAATAACCGTCCCCGGTCTGTCAGGATAAGTGTCACCGTATTCTCTCTGCTCCCTCACGCTCACACGTCATAGGAGTGTCACTTTATATCTGTCATAGGACCTATCGCCGAATAAGGCTCATGCTCCACCACTCTCACTAATTCATGCAGCATCTTTCCCCCACACCCCCATCTCTCTCTCTCTCTCTCTGTCACCCCTTCCATTACACTAATAACACTGCATGAATACAATACTGTGGACTGACTCTCCCCATCTCCCAACCACACCAGCACTAACAACAGGGCCACCCACTCCCACCCTCCCCCCCCCCCCCCCACCCCGCCATGTGGGGAGGACTCTGGTACAAGCCGGAGAGGACTGGAACACCTCGTGTGGAGATTCTGAAACATCCACGTCCCACCGACCGAGGAAGGAGCAATGCTCAGTGAAGGGCAATTCTCACTTTAAACCCACTGGCAGCTCCGTATCCCCCCGACACAACTTAGAAACTGTGGCCCTGATGCCATCTCCCTTTTGTGCCGAACTGGTCCAAATGGAATCCCCACGGTCTCGGTGGACAGGAGGTGGGCTCACAACACATCTTCACCACCACCTCCCAGGAAGGGAGCCCAGTGACTCCCTCCTACACCACCCCCTGTAAACAGGTCAGATACTGAAACTAACTGTGATAGTTACTGCTCTCCCCACTTGTCCTGACATCTTCAACAATCTATGGTCATATACATGCAGCACTCTCTGTTCCTGCAGCCCCATTATAACGGTACAGCCTGTATTAAACTGCCTTTCAATGTCATTCCTACCACAGTACATCACCTCACACTGTTCTGCATTGATCCCCATCTGCCCGAAAACTACTCCAACGTATCACTGTCCTGTTAGAGTTCCACACTGTCCTCCATAGACTTTACAGTTCTTCGAGGTTCGGTGCCATCAACAAACATTGAAATTGTCATAGCATCACAGTCCCCATGAAACAACTGAAATCCTGCCCCTCACTCGCGAGTGTGAGCAAGTGAAATACTGATATATTCCCACGGACAGAGTAGAATAATGACATTCTGTCAATGGAGCAACAAAAATCCTGACACATACGAGACAGAGTAGATGAAATATTGAAAAACCACAGAGCAAGAGAAATACGGATAGGTTCCACTTATCGATATTCATCAGGGTATAATGTGATGAAGTTGAAAGCGTATACTGTTCATTTAAGCGAGGGTGAATGCTGTTCTGAACTGAGAGCTGACAAGCACCTGTGATATGAGAGGATGGTAGACCTGGAGTTAAGCAGTTAAGAGAAAGGGGGTCTCAGAGTTGTGAATAGTTCATGTAAAATGTTCACTTTCAGAGTTATAAATTAAAACGATGATTTTATTTAAACAGTGGAATTTGGGAGTTCTCTGTCCCTCATATTTTAACAGTTTACAAGGCGAATTGAGCATTTCTTTATGTTTAGTTTAAGTTACCAGATGAGCTTCACGCAGTGCCCTAACCATTCCCGTCTGTACATCTGTGTTTCTCTGTGTGGGGCAGGTCTAGCAGTCTCTGTGGTGCTTAAAGTGATGAAATGCCTCCCTCTGCTGGCCTCCACACGCCACTGCACAGGCATTGGCAGAGGGTGAAAACCAACAGGGATTCATTCAGAGAGGGGGAGAGAGAGGGCAGCTGCTCACAGCACCATCCAAACTGATGTCTTATCCATGTACTGATCTAAATGTCCTTTAAACGTTGTAACTGCAAACACTTTCACCACTTCCTCTGGACGTTCATTCCACACACAAGCCAGATTCTGTCTAAAATAATTACCTCTCATGAGTTTTGCAAATCTTTTTCCTTGCATTTAAAATATCCCTCAGTTTTGAATCCCCAACTCTAGGGAAAAATACATCAGCCCTTCAGCTTATCTGTCCCCCTCACGATTTTATAAACCTCCGTAAAGTTACCCCTTAATCTCATCCTCTCCAGTGAAAAAGTCCCAGCATACCCAGCCTCTCCTTATAGCTCACTCCCTCCATTCCCAAAAACATCCAGGTTAATCTGTTCTCAACCCTCTCCAGCTTAATAATATCAAGGTCAGTAATTTCAAAGTGAATAGTCAAGGTGTTTTCTAAGGGTAGGGGAATCCAAAATTACAGGACATAGGCTTAACGTGAGAGGGGAAATATTAAAGTGACCTGAGGGGCAGCTTTTTCACCCAGAGGGTGGTATGTCTATGGAATTAGCGGGCAGGGTGACAAGACTGGACACAGTATTCCAGAAGAGTTCTCACCAATGTCCTGTACAACCTCAACACGACGTCCCAATTGCGATACTCAAAGGTCTGACCAATGAAGACAAGTGTGATAAACACCTTCTTAACCACACTATCTGTATGAGATGCAAATTATAAAGAATTATACCTGACAGCCTAGGTCTCTGTTCTACAACACTGCCAAATGCCCTACTCTTAATTATATAGATCCTGCTCTTGGTTGATTTACCAAATCCAATACCTCGCAATAATCCAAACTAAACCCCACCTGCCACTCCTCAGCCCAGTGTATGATATTACTGGCTCCTCACGTTCCCCCTTCAATTTTAAAATGCCCATCCCTCTCCAGGATGCCTGCATACTCCGGCCTTGATTTTCACAAAGACCCTGAGTTTGGTTTTCCTTCTGTGGTTAGAGGGAGGAGGGACAGATTGAAGACACAGTCAGTGGGGAGGAGAGGCTGGACAGTAATCACCGGCCAGGAAGAGGGAAGTCGCACGTTAGAATTGGGTAAGAGTGATCGGTGTTTTGTGACCAGAAATTCAGCTCTTCTTTCGTCTCTCGTGTTCAGTAATAAATATCCATTTGAGACCCTTCATTGGGCAGAGTGTGTCTGCAGGATTCCTTTCCTTAATATTGCAGACTACAGATAATAGCGATTAAAGACGTTCATAGTAAATTTCGATGGCACAGCACGTACACTCAACATCCTACAGTTGAGACAAATATCTTGCATTTGTTTTACAATACAAAGTGCTTTGTGTAATTCAGTAATGGTAACCTGACTATATTAAATCCACACTGAGCTGAAAGTGGGCACTAAAATATGACCCAACATCTGGGTATGGTAGTGTAGTGTGTAGTGTCCCTGTCTCTGAGCCATAGCTCTGGATTTGATTCCAATTCCTAAACTTGTGTGGTTGTGTTCCTAGCTCTGAACTAGAAGGCCTGGATTCAAGTCCTGCCTGTTGCAGAGGTATGTCACACCATGTCAGAACAGGCTGATGAGCAAACACACAGGAGAATACTGTTACAGCTTTATGGGTATTGTTGAGTGATGCTAGTGTCCCTACCTCTGGGCACAAAGGTCTGGGTGTAAAGCCCACAGAGGTGTCTCATGACACATCTGAACAAACTGATTAAAATGGATTTAGAATTGTGACTTGATTGAGAAGTAAGAGGTATCAGTATTGAATGTCAGAATTTAGGCCCAGGATGAATGAAAGTACAACTATTCGTGTTGAATGAAGTCACATTTCGCAGCAGTAAAGGTTTATAAAATCAGAATGGTCATGGATAGGGTGAGTAGTCAGGGTTTTTTTTTCCAGTTTTGGGGCGTCCAAAACCAGAGGGCATTGTTTGAAAGTGAGAGGGGAAAAGTTTTGATGAGGCCTAAAGGGCACCTTTTCACACAGAGTGGTGTGCGTATGGAATGTGCTGCCAGAGGAAGTGATGGAGGCTGACACAACTACAGCATGTAAAAGGCATCTGGATGCTGACAGACCTGCCGAGCTTTTCCAGCAATTTCTGCATTTGTTAAAAAATACATGCATTTTAACACAGGTATTCTGAATACATTAAATATTTTATTTTTTTTAATGACGCAGGGCCACGTAAACATATTTCAAATCGGCCGAGACCATTTTTTGCTAAGGATATGGCTCTGTGTATGACAGCAGCAATGATGCACCTACATGGAACAGAGAATGTGATGGAGACATAGTTGACAATGTACAAGGAGACCTCACATGGTCCAGTTTGGGAAAGGATGATATTATTGTGGTATTCAACGCAGAGAGGGAGAAAATGTAATCTCCTGAGAAGGAACGGCCTATTGCACTCTCTCTCCTTCATTGTCCCTCATCACAGCAATGTGTGCAAGCTAAAACAACTCTACAGTTATCATTACCATTCTTATTTATATAGAATCCCCGCAGTGTTAAAACAGGCCCTTCGGCCCAACAAGTCCATACCAACCTTCCCAACTCATTCCTCATTCCTGAAGAAGGGCTTATGCCCTAAACGTCGATTCTCCTGCTCCTTGGATGCTGCCTGACCTGCTGTGCTTTCCAGCAACACATTTTTAGCTCTGATCTCCAGCATCTGCAGTCCTCACTTTCTCCTCCTATATTTACCCCTGACTAATGCACCTCACCTAGAATTCCCTGAATACTACAGATAATTTAGCATGACCAATCCACCAACCCTACACAGTTTGAGCTGTGGTAGGAAACTGGATCACCCATTAGAAGCTCACACAGGAAAGTGGAGAATGTGCAAACTCCACAGCGACAGTCACCCAAGGCTGGAATCGAACCCAAGGCAGCAGTGCTAACCACCGTGCTACCCTTTGGCTGCTCCCTGAACAGAATTTATTGGAATCTACTCACTGCCTAAAGCAAAGGGAATTCAGCCAAATCTAACTCTCCCAGGATGAAATCCCATTGCTAGCAGCTGTGTGAGTACAATATCGTCAGAAGCAGAATAACATTTTGGACAATCTCAATTTTTACTTTTGTCAGGAGTTCCAATAATATCTGGACAAAGTTCTTTCAAATTAAAATTGCAGAAATTTTGTTAATCTGTGTGTGTGTGTGTGCGCGTATACATGTGTTTGTGTGTGTGTGTTTGTGTGTGCGCGTTTGTTTGCGTGTGTGTGTGTGTGTGTGTGTTTGGAAAGGGAAGTATGAGAACATAAGACCATAGGAGTGGAAGTAAGGCCATTCGGCCCATCGAGTCCACTCCGCCATTTAATCATGGCTGATGAGCATTTCAACTCCACTTACCCGCATTCTCCCCGAAGCCCTTAATTCCTTGTGACATCAAGAATTTATCAATCTCTGCCTTGAAGACATTTAGCGTCCCGGCCTCCACTGCACTCTGCGGCAATGAATTCCACAGGCCCATCACTTTCCGGCTGAAGAACTGTCTCCTCATTTCTGTTCTGAATTTACCCCCTCTAATTCTAAGGCTGTGGCCACGGGTCCTAGTCTCCTCGCCTAACGGAAACAATTTCTTAGCGCCCACCCTTTCCAAGCCATTGATTATATATTTGCAATACCTAAACAGTTTGCCATTCATCTTTCCACCATAGTTTGAGTAACATTGCTCTGGATCATAAACGTGTTGTTTTAGCAGATTAAAGAAACTAGCCTGACGTGTTGCTAAAATTGACCCTGACCCAGTCTGAGACCGATATCATCGGCCATATCACCAACCTGGTTACATTTAACATTTGTTGTGAGCAGTGGAGGAGTGGGACTTGAAAATGAAACAATGGCCCAAAAGCCGGGGAACTATAGACCGATGAACCTGATGTCAGTGGTGGGTAAGTTGTTGGAGGGGATTCTGAGGGATAGCATTTACATACATTTGGAAAGGCAAGGACTGATCGGGTAAGACAACGTGGCTTTCTGCATGGGAAATCATGTCTCATTAATTTGGCTGAGTGTTTTGAAGAGGTGACAAAGAAGATTGATGAAGACAGTTTGGTGGACATTGTCTATGTGGACTTCAGCAAGGTGTTCATTTAAAGAACAAAGAGCAAAGAAAATTTACAGACCAGGAACAGGCCCTTCGCCCTCCAAGCCTGAGCCGATCCAAATATACTGTCTAAATCTGTCGGTCAATTCCTAAGCATCTGTATCCTCTGCTCCCCACCTACTCATGCATCTGTCCAGACTCATCTTAAATGAATCGACTGTGCCTGCCTCTACCACCTCTGCTGGCAACATGTTCCAAACGCCCACCACCCTCTGTGTGAAGTACTTACCGCGTGTATCCCCCTTAAAAATTCCACCTCTCACCTTGAAAGCATGACCTCTCGTTACTGAATCCTTCACCCTGGGAAAAAAACTTGTCTCTATCCACTCTGTCTAAACCCTTCATGATTTTGTAAACCTCAATCAAGTCCCCCCTCAATCTCCTTTTTTCTATAGTGAAAATAAACCTAACCTACTCAGCCTCTCTTCATAGACAGTATTTCATTCTGATTGGTAGACAGGTGAGCAAGTTTCAGTCACATGGGATACAGGAGAAGCTCGTCTCAATTGGCTTGAAGGAAGAGGGGTATTTTTCAGACTGGAGGCTTGTGAGTAGCAGTGAGCTGTAAGAATCAGGACTGAGTTCACTGCATTTCATCATTTATGTAAAGGATTTAGATGCGAATATTGGGGCCATAGTTAGTAAGGTTACAGATTACATCAGAAAGGTGGTGTAGTAGATTATCTCAGAGTACGAGACCACAATTAGATGGGACAAAGGGGCAAGGAGTGAGAGATGAAGTTTAATTTAGATAAATACGAGGTTTTGCATTTTGTGAATGCAAACCAGGGCAGGAATTATACACTTGATGGTAAGGTCCTGGGGCGTGTTGTGAAACAAAGGGACACAGAACTGCAGGTACATAGTTCCTTGAAAGTGGAGTCGCAGGTAGATAGAGAGGGACAGAACACATTTGGCACATTTGCCTTAATCAGTCAGAGCATAGAGTATAGGAGTTGTGGTGGCATGTTACATCTGTTCAGGATGTTGGTGAGGCCACTTTAAGAATACTGCGTACAACTCAGTTTTCTGCAGAACTGACTTACACAGATGTTCCAGGACTGGAAGTTTGAGCTTTAGGGAGAGGTTGATTAGGTTGTGGCATTTCCCCCTGGAGTGTCAGAGGTTGAGGGGTTACAGTATAGAGGTTTCTAAAATCATCAGCGGCATAGATATTCTGAACAGCCATGTTCTACTCCCCAGGGTAAGGGAACCCAGAGCAAGAGAGCATAGGTTGAAGGGGACAGGGCGAATGATTTAGAAGGGACCTGAAGGTAAATGTTACACACAGAGAGTGGTGTGTGCACAGAAAGTGCTGTCATAGGAAGTGCTGAAGGTGGTTACAATCGCACATTTAAAAAGTGTCTGAAAGAGGAGGGACATTGACCAAATGCTGGCAAATGTGACTGGATCAGATGTGATATCTGATCGGAGTGAACAGATTGGACTAACGGGTCTGTTTCGGTTCTGCATGACTCTCTGATTCTACAAAAATGATGACGAATAATTCTGGCAGAACCTTTCAAGTGGGAATTCCCTTCACTGGAAGTTTATCATGCACAGAAACAGAGGAGACTATTCAGCCCTTCAAAACTGTCCCACACGCTTTCAGGTGATTTGTGAAATGTGATTGGAAAACCCAGGCACGGGTATGAAAGAGGCCCCTCATCTCTCTTTACAGAGCTTCCCCTCTCTGCAACTTGTGCTTCATTTGTTGGTCATGTTGTAGACCCAGATTCACTGTGAATACAGCCCCTATACCTCACCCAGAGATGGCTCACAAAATCATCTGGTCTCCCTGACTGCAATATGCAACAACATAACATTCATGAAAATAACACCCACTAACTTTCCAATAACAGAATGGGAGAATATCAGAAACAGGGGCATGATGTTCACTCCCCAAACCTGCCTTGTCCTTCACTAAGATTGTGGCTGATCTGCTCTCGGTCTGAAATCCTCTTTAATACCCAATTCCTCATAGCCCTCACTTCTCTGACAGATCAATATCCATCTACCTCCTCTTCAAATAATTTCAGTCTTCTCATCCCCGAACACTTCTGAGAACAGAAATCCTGACATTCAATCCCACCTGTTTGAAGAAAATACTTGCAGCTCCAATATCATGGTCTATTGATAAGAACAAAAGAGGTTGAGACAAGGGTTCAGGTAAAATGGACTGGCCCTGATATCAAGGCAGTGGTTGACGTCTGTTGACATCAAGGAGCTGAACAAAACTGGACTTAATGGGAATCAAAATAAACTGTCCAGTGTTTGGAGTCAAACATGGCACAAAGGAAGATGTTCATTATCTCAGTCCTGGGTCACCTCTGTGCGAGATCCTCAGGGTAGCTTCCTCTTCACAAACAGCTTCAGCTGCTTCATCAATGTCTCTCCTCCTAACCCTCCCCACCATAAGATCAGAAGTGGGGATGGTCACTGAAGATTCCACAATGTTCAGAACATTTTGTCCCCCCTCAGCTCCTGAACTGGTCTGTGTCAATGTGCAGCAAGACCCAGACTCCATTGAGAGTTGTGCTGTTAACCTGTCAGTAACATTCATGTAACTGCACTGCACATTGCCACAGTACAATAAGAGTTCATTCAGCACTTCATGCTGGTTTCACAGGAATATGAGGAAGTCATTCAGCCCATAGACACTATTGGAGAAGAACAGGGACAGCCCATTCAGTGCCTCCAGCCTATTACACAGGAGGAGAAGGAGTCTAGTGTGATGGACCACACCAGAGCCCCTCCAAAATATTGGAAGGCAATAGCCTCGATTCTAATGTTTTCTTATTTTAAAGGAAATCTAAAGGGTCTGTTCCAGATGCAATGTGACAGCATCAAGATAAAATTCAGTGAGAGTAGCAGCCAGGAGACATTCCCTGAAGCTTCCAACTCTGTTGAGACCCGTATAGTTTTTGATGTTACTGAGAAACCAAAACCCAGAGATCCTAATCTGTGAGAGCTGGCCACACCCATTCAGGCTGCATTAAAATAAACCTAAGGCATGCCTCGCTGTTACTCAAGTGGTCTTATCTAGCCAGCTTGGTAACGATCGTTCAATCTCTCTCTTAAAAGAAACCAGGACAAAATAACCTCTTAACGCTACAGCATCATCACACTTGTCAGTACATTGAGCTATCAAACAGGAACCAGGGGTAACCAGTCAGGCCCTTGACCCTGTCCAATCGGACGAGGAAGAAGTCAATCAGCCCCTTGAGCCACTTATACAGGAACAGTAGGAGGCCATTCCCAGCTCAATGCGCTTACACGGGGACAGAATGTGGTAAGTGATGCTGATTCCTGATGAATGTCTTATTCCCGAAACGTCGATTCCCCTGCTTTCGGGTGCTGCCTGACCTGCTGTACTTTTCCAGCAATCGACGCTCTACTCTGATCCTGGATTAGTGGTGCTGGAAGAGCACAGCAGTTCAGGCAGCATCAGAGGAGCAGTAAAATCGACGTTTCGGGCAAAAGCCCTTCGAGGAGGAAAACCTCTTCAAGGCAGGCATCCTTGCAAGAGGTTTCGCAGTAGGGTTAGAATCAACTAGGTAAAAACAATGACTGCAGATGCTGGAAACTCTGATCTCTAGCATTGGCAGTCTTAAGTGTCTGCAAATTGATGCTCCAACATGATGAACAATTGGAGCAGAGGCTGCACAGACAGGCTGCTCCACATTGCTCCTCCTGGCTCCGTTGCTTATGATGCACACGTGGGACTTTAACGCGGTTTTCTAGCGGTGAGCAGGGAAGGCATATGTCTTGTGCGAAGTCTGAAGAAGGCATCTTTCATCCCCGAGAAACCAGCCTGATGTTGTCTGTGTAGGGCGGAAGCTGGTGGGAATGGCTACGTGTTTCAGATCGAAGGTATTGTGGCTGCTGTTGGGGATTGTGAACAACATGGCGTACAGTACGAGTTCATATGCGGACTGCACATTAACTTGGGGAGAGTTAGTTAAGGCATATAAACTATTAGGATAGTCAGGTTAGACTGATGAATGGACTCTCTAAGTTCAAATAATGCTGACCGTGTTCATGTTGATCTTGTCTAATGCACGTCCTGTTCAGTGTAACCTGTATGCCTTACTCTGTCCAAGTCTATTTCCATCCTATGATCTCTCTGGCCATGCTTACTATGATCTGCCTCCACTGCTCATAAATAAAGTGTTTCCCTGTACTGAGGTACACGTGCCAATGAATCAAACCAATCAATCCTGGGTAAAGTATGGAACTTCTCACCCTGTCAATGTCTCTTTTGGAAATAAATGATCGCTGCCACTCTTCGTGTTTCAGCATCACCATTTCTTCGTCTCTCACAGCTCTACAGATTAAACACTCAGCTTCTTTACTCTATCCTCATGTTACCATCACCGGTGTCTGTGGTAAGGGAATCATTCCTTACAAAGGAGATCAAATCTGTACAGAGTGCCCCTAATGCTCTCTCAACAAGGCTTTACAACAGCAGGAAGATGGCTTTACTTATGAACTCGAACCATCTTACAATGAAGGAGAGCATACCATTGACTGCATCCATTACTTACACAGCGTTTGATTCGGAGCAGTCAGCATGGACTTGTGAGTAGGGGATCATGCTTCCCAAATTTGTTAGAGTTCTTTGATGAAGTGACCAGGAAGGTTGACAAGGACAGAGGGGTAGACGTAGTCTCTATGGATTTCAGTAAGGCCTTTGATAAGGTCCCACATGGCATGCTGCTTAGGAAGGTTACATCGCGTGGAATGCTAAGGGAACAGGCCAACTGGATACACAGTTGGTTTGTTGGTAGGAAGCAAAGGGTTTAGTGGAAGGATGATGGTCAGACTGGAGGCTGGGTCCATAGCTGTTTGTTATCTATGATTATCTATGATTATCTATGACTGCAGACACATAGACATGGGATAAAACTTTTCAATGATCTCTGAATCAGCAAAGCAAGACACTCTATTGTATCAAACGGCTCTGAGATCTGAAAGGATAAACCTGGACAGAACACCTGGCCCCAGCCTCAGTATCGGAAAAAGGGAATGGGAAACACAGTCCTGTTGACACTGCAGAGACCTCCTTCCTAACATCCGAGAGCTTGTGACAACAATATACAAAAGACAATAGGTGCAGGAGTAGGCCATTCTGCCCTTCGAGCCTGCACCACCATTCAATATGATCATGGCTGATCATTCTAATCATTATCCTCTTCCTACCTTATCTCCATAACCCTTGATTCCACTAAGTTGCCCGTAGTCTTAGGTAAGGGGTAAATATCGGGGTATGGGTGGGTTTGGCTTCGGCGGGTCGGTGTGGACTTGTTGGGCCGAAGGGCCTGTTTCCACACTGTAATCTAATCTAATCTAATCTAATCTAATCTAATCTAATCTAATCTAATCTAATCTAATATCCGTTAATGTGATTAACCGTTGCAAGCTATAAATAGGAAGTACAGTCATCCCTTTGGTCCATCGGGTTTGCTACCGAATTCAGTATAATGATGGCTTGCCCTTTATGTCCACATCGTTCTCCTGCTCTCCCACCATTCCTTTACTGTCTCTAAATCCTTATTTATATTCAGTGTGTTGGCTTCCAGGTTCGATCCCATTCCCCAGGTTCACCAGTCGCTGAGTGCAGACATTTATTCTCATCTCATTGCAGAATGGTCTGTCTGTCCCTAATACTGTGGCCCCTTGTTTTAGACACCACAGCCTGGGGAATTATCATTCCTGCTTCTAATCCGTCTCACCCTGTCAAAGTTTTATATATCTCATTGAGATCTCAACTCATTTTCCTAAACCCCATGGAATACAGGCCCAGTCGCCTCAAACTCTGCTCCCACAACAAGCCTGTCATACCAGAGATCAGTCTGGTCATCCTTCACTGCTCTCCCTCAATGTCAGGTTTGTCCTTTATGAGCTACGGAGAACAAACCTGCACACAATACTGCACAGTGTTTGAGATGAGAAGTCACCAAGGCCCTTGACAGCTGCAGTAAGACACGCTTACTCCTGGACTCAAATCCCCTTGGAATGATGGTCAGCACATCATTGAACTTCCTAATTGCTTCCTTTCCTGCAATATTGCTTTCAGTGACTGGTGTACAGGGAGATCCAGATCCTTTGCAATGTTACAGCTCCCCACATGGTGGGTCTAAGTACCCTGGTCAGCATGACAATGCCATTCCCAGTGTTGACCTCTGGGTTCAGACCTCACTGCGCTGCAGGGACCTCGGAGGACTGCGCAGATGGAAACAAAAAAAAAGGAGCATGTGTCCCTTTGTAGATCAACATGTTTCAAACAATCCCTTTTCAAATGATAGGCTGCCAGTCTATTGTTCCCACCAAAGGGCACACCGCCACCTCTACCCACATTGCTCTCCATCTGCCACGTATTTGCCCATTCACTCCACTTGTCTTAGTCACCTTGAAGCTTTTTTTACAACCTCCTCACCCACTTACAATCCAACATCCTTTAGTTCTGTCAGCAGGTTGGGATATATTGTATTTGATTCCTGCAACCAAATGTTTAATGAGTATTGTGAACAGTTGGGGCCTGAGTAACGATCTCTCTGATATCCCAGCAACCTTCCTCTGTTTTGTTTTAAATAATATTTATTTCCTGAATCTGTGTGTGACTGGCTGGGTCAGCATTTATTTCCTGTCCCGGCTTGCCCCTTGAGAAGGTGGTGGTGAGCTGCCCTGTTGAACCGCTGCAGTCCACATTGAATGCCAAGCAGCAGTGGTTAGATTGTATTTTAGTGGTGATGGTCACGGTGTGACATTTGTGTGGCGTGAATATTACTTGCCACTTGTCAGCCTGGATACTGTCCCGGTCTTGTCGCATTTCGACATGGCCTGCTTCAGTATCTGAGGAGCCACAAATGTTGCTGAACATTGTGCAATCATTGGCGAACATCCACACTTCTGACCTTATAATAGAGACAAGGCCATTGATGAAGAAGCCCTGAAGATGTATGGGACTAGGCCACTGCCCGAGCAACTCCTACAGCCTTGTCCTGGAGCTGAGTTGACTGGCCTTTATCAAACATAACCATCTTCCTATGTGTCAGGTATGATTCTAACTAGCGGGGGGTTTGCCCCTGATACCCATTGATTCTAGTCTTGCTAAGGCCCCTTGATGCCACAGTTGGTCGAAGGCAGCCTTGTTCTAAAGGGCTGTCAATCTCACCCCACCTCTGGAATTCAGCTCTTTTGTCCATCTTTGAATCAAGGTAATGAGGTCAGGAGCTGAGTGGCCCTGGTGGAGCCCAAACTGGGCGTCATTGATTAGGGTATTGCTGAGCAGGTGCTGCTTGAAAGCACTGAGATCTTCCACCACTTTACTGATGATCGAGAGTAGACTAATGGGGTGGTAACTGGCCGGATTGGATTTGTTCTGCTTTTTATGCATGGGAGATACTTGAGGTAATTTTCGACGTAATCGGGAAAATGTCGCTGTTGTAATGGTATTGGAACAGCTTAGCTAGGGCAGTGACAAGGTCTGGAGAACAACTTTTCAGTACTATTGCCAGAATATTGTCAGGGAATGTACCCTCTGGGATAGCCAGTATCTCCAACTGAATCTGGATACCGCGTGGAGTGAACCAAATTGGTTGATGACTGGTAACTGAATTGCTGAGGACCGCTGGAGGAGGCCAAGATGGATCATCCACTCAGCACTTCTGACTGAAGATTGTTGCGAATGCATGAACGTTATCTTTTGCACTGAAGTGCTGGGCTCTTCCATCATTAAGGATAGGGATACTTGTGGAATCTCCTCCTCCAATGACTTGTTTAATTGTCCATAACTATTCTCAACTAGAAGTGGAAAGACTGCAGAGTTTCGATCTGATCCGTTGCTTGTGGGATCTCTTAGCTCTGTCTATCACTTATTGCTTATGCTGTTTGGCACACACGTTGTCCTGGTTCGTGGCTTCAACAGGCTGACACCTCATTTTCAGGTATTCCCAGTGCTGCTCCTGCCCACCTGCACACTCCATTGAATCAAGGTTGATCCTCTGGCTTGATGGTAATTGTTGTGAGGGGGATATGCCAGGCCATGAGGTTATGATGGAGTACAATTCTGCTGCTATTGATGACCCACAGCACCTTATGGAAACATAGACTTTTGCTGCTAGATCTGTTCAAAGTCTGTCCTATTTAGCACCGTGATAGTACCACCCACAATGGTGGAGGTTATTCTCAAAGTGCAGGTGTGACTTTATCTTCAAAATGACTATGTGGTCGTCACTCTTACCGATACTGTCATGGACAGATACTTCTGAAACTGGCAGATTAGTAAGGCTGTGGTCAAATATGGCTTTTCCCTCTTGTGGTTCCTTCACCACCTGCCACAGACCAAGTCGAGAAGTTATATCCTTTCGGACCCAACCAGCTCGATCAATAATGCTGCTGCTAAATCACATTTTTGTGGACATTGACATCCCCCACCCAGAGTACATTTTGTGCCTTTGCCACCCTCAGTGCTTCCTCCAAGTGTTGGTCAGCATGGAGGAGTACTGATTCATCAGTTGGGAGAGGCTGGTACATGGTAATCAGCAGGAGGTTTCCTTTCCCATGTGTAAAGTTACATGAGACTTCATGGAATACAGATCACTGTTGAGGACTTCCAGAGCAATTCCCTTCCAACTGTATCCCACTGTGCCACCACTTCTGCTGTGTCTATCTTGCTGGTGAAACAGGAGATATCCGGGGAAGGTGATGGGGTGTCTGGGACATGGTCATACTCACAGAATCATACCTTAAATACAATGTCAGTCTGTTGCTTCACAAGTCTGTTTATTTCTATTCATTATTTCCTGCCAGCTGTCCGATTCTAGAAGCATGTCCATATATTCGCCCCAATCCACTAAGATTTGATTTTGCAAACTGGGCTTGGAGCTTGACCAAAATCTTTCTGAAAATCCACATGTTTTACCTCCATTGCTTCTCTTTCATTTGTCTCCCAGTCTGTTTCTCAAACATAATTCCCATTTCATAAATCTATGTTGGTGTTGTCTATGACCATTACTTTCAGTCCCGATAATTTCTCCTAAAACATTTACTTACTATGTTCTATGTTCCATGTACTATTTCGTTTTCCACATCAGACTTGGTTTTCCTGGTATTGTCAGAAAGTCCTGTGAAGACAGAACTGAAGTAGTGGATTCATACTTCTGCCATTTCCCTGTTTCCCATTCTCCATTCTCTGGTTTCAAACTAGAAGGAACCCACACTATTTTTTCATACTTCTCACATTGACATAATTTGACAAGCTATAACAGTTCCCTCTTATAACCTTTGTGAACATTACCTTCAGAAACCTATCAATTCCTGTGTTAAGCTGCTCAGCTCCACATCATACACGCACAGGAGCATAGTCTCTGTATAAACAGAAATACAGCACAATCTATATTAGTCACACTTTCCAACACCAGGCACACAGCCTGGAATGTTATGACACTTCCAAGTGCTCGTCCAAGTACACTTAACGGTTGAGAGATTAGCCGTGATAACTCCCCTCTTAGGAAGTACATTCAGGACCTCAACACACTCTGGGTGAAAAAAAAGTAATCTTTAAATGCTCGCTGAATGTCAAACCCTTCACTTTAATGTGTACTCCCTTGTTCTTGACCCTCTGCCTAAAAGAAACAGCTACTGTCTATACACCCTGTCGAAGCCACTTGTTAACTTATCCTTCTGAATCACATCCCACGCAGCCTCCTCTGCTCCAAAGTAAACAACCTGAGCTTATCCAGCCTCTCTCCATAGCTGATATGCTCCATCCCAGGGAACATCCTGGTGAATCTTCTCTGCAACCCCTCCAGTACAATCACATCCTTCCTGTAATGAGGCTCCCAGAACGACATACAGCACTCCATCATGGACTAAACCAAGCCCTGTATAGCACTTATAATCTATTCACTGATTAATAAAAGCTACACCCAAGGTTCAATTCTTAACTTGTCCATTACCCAGTTCAGTCACATTCAGGGATGTGTGGAGAAACACCCTGTGAGCTTCCTCGTGTGCTGCCAATCAGTGTGTACACCCCATGTCTGGTTCCTTCTTCCAAAGTACATCACCTCATATTTATCAGGATCACATTCCATCTGCCATTGATCTGCCCATCTGACCATTCCACTCGAATCTTCCTGTAAAATCAGAACTTCCTCCTCAATGCCAACCACCCGGCCAATCTTTGTGTCAAACACAAACTTACTTATCACAATTCCCACCCCTCCACCCACTCCCCCTCCAGATTCACAACTATACCATTTATGAATGCTACAAATAATAAGGGACACAGCACTGATCACTGTGGTACACCAGGGGACACTGGTCTCCAGTCACACAAACAGCCTTCTCTCATCACCCTCTGACTCCTGACACTAAGACAATTTTCGTTTTAACATTTCAATTCATCCTTGATACTCTGAGATTTTACTTTATTTTTTCAATTTCCTATGTGGAACTTTGTCAAAGGCCTTGCTGCAAAACTAAATATGCGACCTCCTCAAACTAATTCAATCAAATTCATTAGGTGCGACTTCACTCTGATAAAGTCATGATGATTACCCCTGATCAAACCTTGCGACTCTGATTGGAGTTCGATTTTCTCCTTCTCTATTTTCTTCAGTCGTTTCCCGAACAGTGATCTAATACTCGCTTTTCCATAGTTACCTTGGCGAATATTTACCACCCTTACTGTGAAGTGGAATCATATTAGCTGCTCTCCGGTCCTCTGGCACCTCCCCTATGGTCAGATTCCAATTAAAAGTTCCTCCCTTGACTCCAACAGTATCCAGACCTGCGGATTTGTCCAATTTTATACCAAACAAAGCCTTAAACCCCTGCTCGTATTTTACATCAATCTCTTCAAGAGCTTTCCAGTCCATCCTCTCGAATTCTGTACCTGTATCCTCCTTCTCCCAAGTAAAACAGCTGTGATGTTTACATGTACCAATCTATCAATGTTCTCCGGGTTGACGCACTGATTGCCCCTTTGGTTTCTAATGGACACGAGCTGTTTGCTGATAATTCTGTTCTACTTGTCCGTGTAGAATACCGTGGGATTCTCCCTAATATCGCCTGCTTGCACTTCTCCATGTCCCTCTGTTATTCAGTCCCCTCTATGTTTCTAAGTTTCTAAGTTTCACTGCAATCACCTCTCATCTTTTGAAACTCGAGATCACAGACTGAGTTTCCCCATCAGACAATCTTGCCATTTTATGGATTAGTCTGGAAAATACCTTTTGCAGTTCCTCTGTAGTCAGTATATTCTATCTTAGATTGGGACTCCAAACGGTACACAATACTCTAATTTCAGTCTCAGCAACACTCTATGCAGCTGGTGCACGACATCTTCTATATTGCAATTACATACACATGAATGTAAACCTAATTTTTCGTTTCCTATTTGCATGCATTCTTCCCAATTCCTTTCACTTTAACTTTTCTCATGAAGTTAGTGGGAGAGTTCTTAAAAAAAGATCCTCCTGAATATCCAACGATACGTTCTCGATTAGCTCCTTGTTGCCAACGTCCACAAGAATCATCCTCAAACCGTTCCAAAAAATGTTTGCCACGTATGGTTTTCGTTTCATCGATGCATGATCATCCTCCCCAGTTTTCCCATTATCTTCTATATATCCAGTAACATGTTCTTTGTAATTCAGCCCAAGAGACACCCGACCGCGGATTACAAGTTAACTGATCTGTAGTTCACCACTCTCCATCTTCATCCTTTCTTAAACTGTTGGATAATATTTATAACTATTGCCATATCCAGATTGGCTAAATATCTTTCCGGAATGTATTGGAAAATAACATGAAAATCTGCGATGAAATCAATACGTCTATTGCTGCTTCCTCTGAAATTCTTGTATGAAGTACATCTGATCTGTCAGATTTAGAAATACTCAATTCAGCTTTCTTTTCAAAGATGACCTCAACAGTGATAAGAATGATCTAAGACTTTACTTACACAAGTCCCATTGTCACTTGGTATTTCTAGGAGAATTTCTGGATATTCTGCCTTGAAGATAGACACAACGAAACTGTTTCTTTCTCCTGTGATTTCTCTGTTCTCTTCAATAAATTACCCTGTCCGCACACATACTGTTCCATATTTGACCTTGTTTTTACTTCTGTTTCATACACTGATGTACGTTATTTTTTTTAGCAGTCTTTATGTTTTTCTTTAGCAGTCTTTATGGTTTTCTTTTGTTTGCATGCTGTTTCCCTTTTTGATTTCCTTCTCAGTTTCTTGGTCATCCGTTGCTGTCATCCTACATTTCCCCGAATCCACTGGATTACTACAATGCTTGGCATTTTTCTAAGCTGCTTTCTTTGACCTAATAGGTAGTTAAAGGTGAGGCTGAAAGGGTTAGGTCGGAGAGGAGGGTGGACCAGATTGATGGGAAGGAAGATGAACACATAGGAACGTTCAAAAGGGGGAGTGTGCTGAGTTGGAATATTGGATAGGGATAAGGTGGAGTTAAGGGAAATGGGGAAACTGGTGAAATCGACATTAAACCCTTATGGTTGGAGGGTCCCAAGGCAGAAGAGGAACCTTTCTTCATCCATGCTTTGGGTGGTTAGGGTTTGGCGATGGAGGAGGCCCAGGATTCTCATGTCCTTGGCAGAGTGGAAAGGACAGTTAAAGTGTTTAGCCACAAGGTGCTGGAATTGGTCAATGTGGCTGTTCCGGCGATGTTCTCTGAAATAATCCACGTGTGTCTCGCCAATGTAGAGAAGACCACACTGAGTTTAAAGGATGCAGTAGATGAGGCGGTCTGTCTCACTTCATCACCTCTCACTTTCAACACTACCTTCATCTATCTATTGCATTCCTAGCTACCTGCCTCCTGCCACACCCCCTTCTCATTTATCTCTCAGCTCCCTTGATGCAGAAACCTCATTCCTGATAAAGGGTTGTGCCCGAAACGTCAATGCTCCTGCTCCAAGTACGCTGCCTGACTTTGCTTTTCCAGCGCCACTGATCTCCAGCAGCTGCAGTGCCCAGTTTCTCCTCACACCTTCAGGGCTTGCATGATTCAGATTTATAACAGTTACTTCAAATAAAACAAAAACTACCGTGTACTCAAACCGCATAAAAGAAAACCAATGCATTGTGGTCACTGTTCCCAAAAGGTCCTTTTAAAGTAAAAATTTCAATTAGCTTTTCTGATCATCCAACATCAATTTCTAAATAACCTGATCTCTAGCTCTGTGCTCAACAAAATGTTAATGCCAGCTATCTAACACATGCTCATGAAATCCATTTTTCCCAGCATTAGCATTCAGTTTGGTTAACACAGTTTAGATATAATGTAAACAGTACATTATTACTGCAGTAGCCACAATTGTGTATATCTTATTTTCCTGTTTTATAACCTACCCAACATTTGTACTGCAGCTTTCACTTTGATATATAACTCCTATCAATGTTTCTGCTCCTTGCTGTTTTTACGCTCCACCTTACTAGATTCTGTAGAATCTGAGTGACGTGGACTTTGGGGAGATTAATGGTAGAGATCATTTCGCCACATCGTTTATGATCTTCTTAAGCATCATCGTGACATTTTCTCCAGATCTCCCGTTATGCCAGTGGAGTAGAGAAGCACAATGATCGTTCAACAATGCTCTGTACTTCCCCCAGAGAGCTGAGACTGCTCTAACCTGGGTGGGAACCTTACAGCAGGCTGGTAAAGCATTGCTGCTGCTATACATGGTCTTAGTGAGATCAAATCTGGAGTAGTGTGTACAGATTTTGTCTCTTCGATGAAGAAAGGATGTTTTTATATTGGAAGCAGCTCAGAGATGGTCCCTTCAACTGATTCCTGCAATGAAGGCGCTAACCTATAATGAAAGGATGATCAGGTTGATCCAATATCCATTGGAGTTTACAAAAATGAAAGAAGATCTTATTTCAACATAGATGACAGGAAGGAGTCAACAACTGAAGAGAATTACACAGATAATGGAGGAATCCATTCCGTTCTTCAGCTTGTTGCACACGAACAACAGAAGGATATTCAGGCCTTTGACCCTTTTACACCAGAATAGGACGAGGCTGTTCAGCCCCTGGAGCTGAATGTATATTTACAGGAGGAGGCCAATCAGCCCCTCGAATCAATAACACTGGCCCCACAGTAGGCCATGCAGAACCAGTATCCTACTACACAGCAACAGAATCAGTCCATTCAGCCACCTCAAGTCCGTAACATAGGAACTGAAAGCGGTCACACAGTGACTGGGGATTTGTTACAGTGGGATAACAGGAAGCCATTCAGACCCACCGAGTCTGTTGCAAGAGAATTGGATAAGGATAAAAACTATCTGAGACTTATTTCATGAGAAAGGAGGAGGTAATTTAGACACGTGTCTGTTGTATGGGAACACAAGAAGACCAATCGCCATCTTAGTCCCATCTCTGGGATACATGAGGAGACCGTTCAGTATCTCCACCTATTATGGAGAAATATGAGAAGACCCATCAGCCCCTCAGAATGTTGCACAGCAACGGGAAGTTTCCATAATCCCTCACTCCTCTAACGCATCAACAGGGGGTTGTCATTCTGGCCTTGGAGATGACAATGTGGGAACGCCAGAAAGACTTCATCCCATCGATTTTGTACACCAGCAGGATGATGAGTCCAGTCAGCCACACATACCGCTTATGCAGCAAGTGGAGCACATCTCTTAAAACCCTTTTGCCAATCAAACAGGAATTCAAAGAAAACGTACATGTTTTAAAAAGGGATGAACTTATAATAACTGAATACATTAGGGAGTAAAATGTAACAATAAAGTATTGTAATTTAAGGCAAATTATTAGAATCCATTGTTGTGGACATTTGCAAACGTAAACCACAATTCATCGGAGTCAACGTGGTTTTGCAAAGGATAATCATGATTGAAGTGTTTTCTTGAGTTTTTTTAAAGATGTGACAAACAAGGTGGATAGTGGGCATCCTGGAAATGGAATATGTCTGGTCTTCGTGAAGGATTCAGATACGTCGCTTCTCCAAAGAGTGAGTGGTAAGATCAGACAGCATCGGTTTAGGAGTAATTTATTGGCTTGGATGGAGGATTGGTTAACCAACAAGATGCAGTCAGATGAATTAATTGTGTCATTTTCTATTGGAAAATGCAATTTGTTGGGTGCCATAGATTTCAGTTCTCATGCTTCAACCATTTGTGATTGACATTATTACTCGGTTGACGGGATAGAAAATGCTATAGCTACATTTTCAGATGACACAAACATTGGTGGGAAATTACTTCGGAATGATGATGCAAGAGATTTAAAAACTATATGTATAGATTGTGTGAATGAGCAAACATTTGGCAATGAAAATTAAAGTGGATAATTATGGGGTTATTAAAGTTGGCCAGCCAAATAGAAAGGCAAATTATTATCTAAATGGAGAGAAACTTCAAAGTGCTTAAGTGCAGAGGGATTTGGTTGCCTGCTTGCATATCACAGAAAACTTACTTGCGGATACTTGAAGTAATGAGGAATGCAAGCATAACTTGAGCGTTTATTTGTAAAAGGATAGAGTAGAAAGGTTGCTGTAGCTATGCAAGGCGTTAGTGAGGCTGCAACTGGAGTACAGTTTGGGTGTCCTGCAGAATGAGGTATTTCCATTACAGGCAATTCAGAAGAGATTCATTAGATGGATTCCATATTTGAAGTGTTTGTTTTATGAAGAGAACTTGAGCAGTTTAGGCCTATACTCTCGAGTTTATAAGAATGAAAGGAGATCTCATTGAGATCTGTAAAATGCTAAACGTAATTGAAAGTGTAGATGTGGAGTGGATATTTTTTCATGTGGCGCAATCTACAATAAGAGACTAGAGTTTGAGGATCGAGAGATGGCAGGAAAGTGGAACATAGGCCGCGATGACATCAGCCATGATTGTATTCCATGGCGGAGCAGGTTCGAAGGGTTGGATTCCTGACTGATGCTCCTTGTTCATATTCAGCTTTACGTCTGTGTTACACAGTAATGGGAGAGGATTATGTATCAAACAGGAAGCAGGCACTCCGGATAAATCAGTCTAAATCATTTGATAGATCGTCACCAGAGGAGTCACACAATGACCAGTGCTGGGTCC
Source organism: Chiloscyllium plagiosum (assembly GCF_037043375.1). Lineage (NCBI taxonomy): Eukaryota > Metazoa > Chordata > Chondrichthyes > Orectolobiformes > Hemiscylliidae > Chiloscyllium > Chiloscyllium plagiosum. The sequence continues at coordinate 74,594,135 of NW_028270177.1, forward strand.
TCCACTATTTACAATCTATATCAATGATCAGGAGGATGGAACAGATATAGAGATACTGAGTTTGGTCATGTTGCTGTGATAAGCAAGAGATTAAATTATCAAGAGAGGGTGGAGGGTCTACAGATAGATACAGAGAGGTAAAGGCAATGGATAATAATTTGGCAGCTGCAATAGAACATGATATAATCTGTCATTTCAATTACAGGAATAATGGAAGGCAGTATGTTACTGAAATGGAGAGGGATTACAGGGATTAATGATACTGTGTATTGGGGGGTTCACTCAGACCCGTTCAGACATGGGACGTTTTGCTCCATCCCTGATCGTCTGCTCCTTGACACTCCAAGTGACCCCATTGCTCTCGTGCACATGGAATACTTTGAAGTGTTTGGTTGGTGATGGGGGATGCTGTGATCAAACGTGTATCAAAGGGATGGTCTTTATCCAAGATACATTCATTCCTTTCTACATGGAGATCTGAAGATGATGGGAATGGCTGCCTGCTTGTGAATGAAGAGGTTGTGGTTGCTGTCTGGACAGGAGTATTCACCAACATGATGTCCTGTGATGGGCACGCTGCAAAATTATTACAGAGAGTGCTCCTTCAGTTCCTCTACCTCTCCCCATTGACACGGCTACTCCGCAGATGCCATGTACACCATCGGGAATCCAACTATACTGGATACACCCGGCAGTTCCCTGCTGAGGATAAATACAATGTACTGACCTCATCCACCATATATATCCTCCGTCACTGAATGGTTACATTGATGGCAACATACTGGGAAATGATGGATATGTCACCCAGTCCTGTTTGAAAAGTTCCAGAACATTGAAGCTGAATGAAACAGTGACCCTAACAGCCACTGGCAGCACCGTCCTTCCCCCTGGTGTGAAGCTGCAGGACGTATTAAAGGAGGTGGCACCGCTCTGTGACCAGCTCCTTGTTCAATCAGTGTCCCCTCACACTCTGCTCCTGGGTAAAGTGTAGCTTGCGCAGCTGTTCCTGGAAAGCCAGGGTGGGTCCTGCACATTCCTTTAAACACACACACTAACTCCGTGTTTTCAGATCTTTCCCTCTAAGCAGCCTCTGCTGCATTTGTTGTTCATGTTACAGGCCCAGATGCTGTAAGTACAGTCCTCAGTCTCCATCCAAAGTTGGGTCACCAAATCCTCAGGTCTGCCTGCATGTCTGAGGCAGCTCACAGCACAACCTCCAGCAAACCATCCCCAGCTGCTGCACTAACTTTCCAATAACAGGATTCAGTTCGAAACCTCTCGTCTATAAGTGTTGTGGACCAGACCAGATTCCCGCAAAATATTTTAAGAAGGCCGCTTAGACCCAAACCTTTCCTTATTTTGAATATAGATGTGAAGTGTGCTTTCCAGATATGTTGTGACTGGTCAAACCACTCGACATTAGGCAAAATATAATCTATTCAAATGCTTTAGTTAAAATACAATCAAAGAAAAGAATATTTTGGGATGGCTTATATGTTGGAACACTTACACAAACAATAGATACCATACCTTATTGGTATACACCGCTTGGCACAAAGATATATTCAAATACAGATTGTTACATTGCAGTTTTCTGATCCAGGAGAAATCAACATAAATAGAGATCTCAGAGAGCAAGGCAGCTAGGGATCATGTATTGACACTTCCAACCATTCTGGGACCCGAACAGCTTCTGAATGCTGCAGCTAAAAACAAAACGAGTAAACCTGGTCTGGGAGAGCTGGCCACTGCCCTTCCATTGTTACCACCGTTTTAATAAAACCTAAAGGCTTTCTCAGTTATTTACTTAAACTGTTTTCAGACAGCAGTTCTGCACGTCTGCCTTTAAAACCTCTCGTCAAAAAAAACCAAGAGAAAATAACCTTTTTACGTGATAGTATTCTCACAACTCCACCTCTAATAAAATGATCCATCAATATACAAAAATGGATTCATTTTAGACCGCCTAATCTTCCACTATTATTAGACTGGAATGAACATATATTACATTGACTCTGAGCATACAAATGTTCACAACTCGATTCGATTTCAGTCATTTCACTCCTGCCACAGAATGCCTTTTGTCTTTCTTCATCCAAGTCTCCACAACATGTCAAAACTTAAGTTTTCTCGCCCTGTCAACTTTATAATTTCAATAAACTCAATAAAAACAGACTGGTATTTTTCTCCCTAAACGTCTCCAAAATCTTTAAGGGGTCACGATCAGTGACAAAGATTTGTCTCAGGTATGTTATTGGCAATTTAAATGCTGAAATGTTGTAACGCCAACACCAAGCTCATTGTGGAATAAATCAGTTGATGTTTCCACCGGACACTCCAACCACACGTTACATAATGGAGCACTTCTCATCTCTCCAATAGTCCCTCTGAATGACATAGCTCCTCATGTCTCAGCATAAAAATATTACATCCTTCTGTACCACTTCGTGATGTAACCGCTTCACCTGCTACTCCTGGCCTATGTCAGTAAACCTTACTCTCACAGGTATATGTTTTAAGAAGATCTCACACATTCTTCTGAATCCCTCACAGAAACCAAACTTTGATTTCTGAACTCAATCATCATCATTAGCCATTTCAGATTCTAATCTTGCCATAGTAACTCTCTGCTCTTCCACACGAGTTCTCACGAACTGCAGGAAGTGAATTGTTGAACTTCTCCAAAATTAGAGTCTCTCTCAGAGTGCCATAACTTTGCTCTGTTTTACTACCCTTCCCCACCTTTCAAAATTACTTTGTTTGATTCTTTCAAACACAACGAGCGTTTAACCAGGGATGCTATTTTAGATTCCTGAAACACTGTTGGCTTTTGACACAAGCTCATATGCACTTCAGATGGCTTTCTTCACCTCCTCCGATAGGGATGCAAATACCTATCAGCTTTGTTTGGATAAACTAAATCCACATGTTCTCTGGCCACTGCACATGTTTAGCCACTTTCTGATATGAAATTAAAAAGGCTCCCCCATCATTCTCATCAAATTTAGATAATGCCTGGATGTATTTAAACAGATCCTGATCAGGCCTTTGGCCACTATAGGGTTGCTCAACCTCACTATCCTCTAATGAAAATCCATACAAAATGAAGAGGAATTTAGAATAACTTAACTATTGTAAAGCTTAACCGAATAATGAATACAGTACGTTCTACAAATGAACTGTTCAATCTATTAACATCACCTAAACACACCCCTTGGCAAAAAGGAACATTCAGACATGCATTCTTGCATACAGTTCTCCAATCCAGGAGGAAACACTATCAAGTGAGGCTTTAGAAAGAGTAACAGCTAGGGATAATTTACTAAAACTTCCAACCCCTCTGGGAGTCCAAACACCCGGTGATTGTTACAGCTGCAAGAAAAAACAAACTAGAAAGCCTGGTCTGTGTGAGCTGTCCATTGTTACTACTATTTATTAAAAACCCTAAAAGCCCCGTGAGTTATTTACTTGAGCCGTTTTCAGTAGGAACTTTGGCTTTTAAGACCTCTTACTAAAAAAAATGAGAAGCTAACGTTTTAATTAAAAAGTAACAGCATTGTCAGGCAACTTAGATGCCTGGTCGTTTACTCAGTGGGCTTGCTCGTGTTACTGATCGCAAGGTCACCTGAGAGGGACAACCACAGGTACAGACCAAGTTACAAGGATGTGTCTCATAACTTCTGAAACACACCTGCCCATGGACCATAACATGGAACATACCAGGAAGTGAACAACAGTTTGACACACACCATTTCAGTATTTCTGAGCTACACAATGCCAGCACTCGATACACCAGGGAGCCAAAACCCAAGGCCAGGGAAAGATACAGAGGGACAGAGAGATTCACATTAAAGACAGAAACAGACAATTAATTTACTGAAAAGATGTTGTGGAAATATGGGGAAAAAGACAGGGCAGTGGGACTAACTGGAGAAGTGAGATCTTCGAGAGTAAATTTACAAGAATGAGAACATTGAATAAAGGCGTCGTCAGATCAGCTGGAATGGTTTGTGACGTCAAATTCTCTATCTGCTTCACAGAACACCACAAACAACATAAACTGGGACAAGATGACAGCCCAGCATGGACAGCTGTGCACACCATGCTGTGTGTTGTTCAGTGAACTGCACTATCTGCCCAGCATAGAGAGTATTGCAAACGTTACTATCATATGCTAACTTTCCTCGCATCAGATTACTGCTTGCAATGGGAAGGTTTGCTCTGTGTGTGTGTGCACGCGATTGGCGTGGTTGAATGCGAAACTCACTGTTTGAGAAGGAACGCACATGGAGGAAACTTTTAAATAAGAAACAACTGGCAGGCTTTTTATTAATCAACAGAGAGAACGAGAGAAGTTTCATGGACAGATGAGATAAAGTGTTTGAGAATATTAAAATAAAGTCATTGCCAGACACAACAGCAATATACATCGGCGTGCATATGAATTACAGATGGATGGGGGTTTGGTGTGAATTCGAATCAGATTTGCTTCGGCAGGTTTGAAGCCGGGAGCGTCAGCAGCAGATTATTTGCTTCATTTAGCCTGTATTTCATAGCTCAAGATTCAAACAGCAGATGGAATAAGCAGTGAGATATATTAGATTAGATTACATTACAGATTACATTAGATTACATTACAGTGTTGAAACAGGCCCTACGGCCCAACAAGTCCACACCGACCCGCCAAAGCGCAACCCACCCATACCCCTACATTTGCCCCTTACCTAACACTACGGGCAATTTAGCATGGCCAATTCACCTGACCTGCACATCTTTGGATTGTGGGAGGAAACCGGAGCACCGGAGGAAACCCACGCAGACACGGGGAGAATGTGCAAACTCCACACAGTCAGTCGCCTGAGGCGGGAATATTCTGGAGTGGTGAGTATTTCAAGTTAGAAATGGTCAGGACGTGGTGTCAATATTAAGCTCATGATCAAAGGGATCACCCACAGTTGTGACTTGTCTGCTTCAGCTGTAGATATTGGCCAGGGATGGGATGGAAACAGTGGAAGGAAGTGGAGTTTGTAACCAGAGCAGGAGACGGTGACCTCTATACTCATAACAGCAAAGGCAATGATACAGTGCATTGTGATTCTCCCCTGAAACTGAATAGATCAACATAGAGACCCGGAGTAACACTGCCAGAGCAGAGAGCGAGACAGTTATTGATGTCGTTAGTAGTGGTCTGTAGAGTGAATATCTGGATTGAGAGATTCAACAGGAACAATAATAGTGGCAGGAAGTGTAGACTACATGAAATAACAGTAATACAGTCATAACTGGTTTATAGAAACAAAATCTGGACAGTGACACTTTCCAGGAACACCAACGATAGCCAGGAAGGGATAATAAAAATATTGAATAATGAAAGAGCGTAATAGATCCGCGGTGATAATGGCAACCAATCAAATGCAGAAAGATACCAAACATAATTGGATAAGCTCCTGTCTATTGTTGGAACATGCCAGTCCAATGTTCTCAGATTCTGATCCATTGTTTGAATATTCCAGTCTAATGTTCTCAGATTCTGATCTCTCCTTCCCCTCTCTCTGGATCTGCTGATCCCTGTCAGTGCTGTCTATGATGCTCCCGCTCATGTTATGGAATAATACATTGAATGGAGCCCATTTATCATTAAAAGATGGAAATCCTCCACTGGCATAATTAGAATCCATGGAGATTGGCATTAATCGCAGTCACTGAACAGATAGGCTCAGTTAAATTGTTCAAAACACACTTTTAATTTATTGGGTTTGGATGGAATGGATGAGGGTTGCTGAGGGATGGATCATAAATCTTTCAATCTTTTAACTCTTTTTATTAACTTGTATGTGAGAGTATTAACAGGACACTGCAGGGGTATATATATGTTCCACTCTGTTTATGAAAGGAGGCAGTTATAAAATAACAGATCGGCAGCATAAAAAAAAGTCGGGTGGGCAAGCTTCTCGATACCTGAACAAAAAGTACGGTACTTATTGACCAGTGTGAGGCTACTCCTGGTGTTAATGCCCTGTTGTCAAATCCTTTCATAACCTTGAGACAGAGCATTGAGACTGCTGCTCAGGAACAGACCGAAGCAATTCTGTCCCTATGGGCCTCTTACAGAGGGATAAGAGAAGGCCATTCAGCCCATATTAGCCTGGTGCTACTTGAAAAAGTGGTAAGCTGAAATATTGGCACATTTTGCCGAAAGATTCATTCAAAACAAAGAGATATGTCGCTGCAGCTGTATAAAGTGTTACTGAGAGGGCACCTGGAGTACATTGTGTTGTTTGTGTTTCTGTAACACCATCAGATACAGTTTAACGGCTGTTCATAATCCACGGGTTGCAATCTCATTTAATGTCTCGGATCTGTTACACAGGGACAGGAGGAGGGCATTAAGCCTCTTGAGTCTATTTCAGAGGGACAAGAGGAGGTCATTTAGCCTTTCCAGTCTATTACAGAGGGACACGATGAGCCCATTCAGCCTCTCGAGCCTGTTGCAGAGGGGCAGGAAATGTTTATTTAACATTCAAGTCTGTTATGCATAAATATTAGTTTCAAACTAGTTGTGGAATAGGAAAGACCTGATGTAAACATTAAAGTTCTAACTTTGAATAAGGATAATTTTGAAAGTGTTAGGCGAGCCCTGTGAAAGGCACATTGGAATACCCTATTCACAGGTAAAGGGACGGTTGGAAAATGCAAGGCCATCAAAACGTGGTTTCAGAGAGTCCAGAGCCAACATGTTCCTATTAGTGAGATGGGCAAGGCTGGTGTGTGCAGGGAGTGCTGGATGGCTAGATATATTGATGTTATGGTCAAGGTAAGGAAGGAGGCATATGTCAGGAAAACAGAGCTGAGATTAAGTGAATCCCGAGGGGAGTATAAGGGCAATAAGTGTATAGTCAATGGGGAAATTGGGCCAGAAATATGTGGACATGAGATGGCTTCAGAAATAGTGTGAGTGAGCCATTGAAGAAATTCTACAAATCCTTTAATGGCAAAATATTAACTAGGGAAACAATAGGGCACTTTAAAGGTCAGTAAGGCTACCTATGTGTGGAACCATAGGAGATGGAAGGAATACTAAACAAGTATTTTGCCTCGTATTTAATGTAGAAGAGGTTACAAGAGCGAGAGAATGAAGAAATACATAGTGATATCTTGAAAAGTATCCATATTACAAGGAGATGTTGGACATTTTAAATCATACAAAGGTGAACAAAGCCCTGGGACCTGATCAGTTGTATTCCAGAATATTGTGGGAAGCTAGGAAAGAAATTGCTCAGCCTTTTGTTGATGTATCTGTAACATTGATTTCCACAGGTGAGGTGGCAAGAGACTGGAGGGTTGCTAACATCGTGTCATTATTTCAGAAATTAAGGAAAACCCAGGTAACTATAGATCGGTGAGCCTGACGTCAATGGTGACTACATTGTTGGAGGGGATTTTGAGGGAAACGATGTATATGCATTTGGAAAGACAAGGACTGAAGAGGGCTTTGTACATTGGAGATCACGTCTCACTGACTCGGTGGAATGTTTTGAGGAAGTGATGAAGATGGTTGATGATTGCAGGACAGTGAGTGTTGTCTTTATGGAATTCAGTCAGAAAACCAAAATGTTCTACATGGTAGACTGGTTAGCAAGGTTAAACTACCTGGAATCCAGGGAGAGCTTGCAATTTAGATCCAAACTTTTCTTGAATATCGGAGACAGGGTGTGACAGTTGGCATTGTTCATTAAATTGGAGACCTGTGACCAGTGGCGCTGCTCGCAAAGATCAATAGTGGGTCCACTGCCTTTGTTACTTATACAAATCATTTGCACTTGAGTATATGACGTATTGTCAGTAAGTTTGTAGATAATTCCAAATTTGGTGGTGTAGTCGACATGAAGAATGATCTCTCAGAATATAATGGGAACTTAGTGAGGTGAGCTGAGGAGTGGCAGATGGAGTTTATTTTAGATAAATGTGAGGTGTTGCATTTTGGCAAGAAAAGTCAGAGTCAGACATATAGGTAGGGTCCTGTAGAAAGTTGCCAATCAAAGAGAAGTCTATAGAAATGATAGAATCCCTACAGTTAGCAGACAGGATTTTCAGCCCATCGAGGCCACACCGTCCCTCTAAACAGTATGCCACTGAACAAACCCCTACCCTATCCCTCTCAGCCTGCATTTCCCATGGCTAATGCACGTTGCCCACACATCCAAGGGGCCTACACACAATTTATGATGGCCAATCTACCCTTACCTGTATATCGTTATACTGTCGGAGGGAAACATAGCACCCGAGGAAGCTCACACAGACACGGGGAGAATGTACAATCTCCACACAGCCAGTCATTCAAGGATGGAATTAAACGAAGATCGCTGCACTCTGAAGCAGCAATGCTAGCCACTGAGCTACTGTGTCACCTTGTGGTGCAGGTTCTCAGTTCCTTGAAAGTGCCGTCACAGGTAGACAGTGCAGTGAAGAAGGCACTTGGGGATCTTTCCTTTTTTGGTGCGTGCTTTGAGTCTAAGCAATTGCATGAAACGTTACATCTGTACAGGACATTGGTTCGGCCACTTTTGTAATATTGCCTTTAATTCTGGTCTCCCTGCTGTCGGGAAGATGTTGTCAAACTTGAAAGGGTGCAGAAGAGATTTAAAAGAATGTTGCAGGTGTTGGAGGGTTCGAGTTACAGGGAGAGTTTGAATAGGCTGGGGCTATTTTCAAGTATTGAGGCTGAGGGTGGACCTTAAAGAGGTACATAAAATAATGAGGGGCATAGAAAAAGTAAACAGTCAATGTATTTTCCAAGGATAGACGATTCCAAATATAGAATATAAAGGCTTAAGGTGAGAGGAGAAAGATTTAAAAAGGGACGTGAGGGACAACATTTTCACACAGAGACTGCTGCGTGTATGGATTGAACAGCCAAAGGAGGTGGTGGAGGCAGGTACAGTTACACCATTTAAAAGGCATTTGGATGGGTATGTGCACGGGAAGTGTTCAGAGGGAGATGGGCCAACTGCTGGCTAGGGGGACGAGATAAATTTAGGATATTTGGTTGGTATAGATGACCAGACCCGAAGGATCTTCTTCCATGCGAGACATCTCTGAGAGTCGATTGACTCTTGAGTGTTTAACATGGGAGCAGGAGGAGGCTATGCAGCTTCTGAAGTTTATCAGTCAGCGTGTTTGCTCAATTACTGACAGTCAAATACAAAAATACATCATTCACATTTTGATGGTGTTTTGCAGAAACAGGAGAAAGGCTTTTAGTCAAGAAAAGCTGTAAAGAATGTGAAGAGGCCATTCACTCCCTCAATTCCATTCCACATGAGCAGCAGTTGAGCACAGAGCTATTGGAGCCTGTTACTCTGGAGCAGTTGGAGGACATCCATTTTCACAAACTTGGCATCAGGAGGGAATCATTCAACTGCTTGAAACTGGCACACAGAAACAGGAGGCAGTCACTCAACTGCACGAAACTAGGTTAGACAGGGGATTGCAGGGGATGATTGGAGTTGTTTGTTTCCAGGTAAAAGAATCTCGGGCAAGTGGGAGGGCTTTAAAAGTAAGATAGCTCGAGTTCAAGGTTTCCATTTTCCTATGAAGGTGAAGGTTATGTCAGACTGGAAGAGAGAACCCTGGATGTCAAGAGATATTGAGGCTTTGACCAGAAAAAAGGAGGCGTGGCTCATGTTCAGGCAGCTCGTATCAAGGGAATCCCTGGAGTATTACAGGGGATAGAGGAGATTACTGAAGAAGGAAATCAGCAGGACCAAAAGGGGGTATGAGGTAGTCATGGCTGAGAAGATTAGAGTGAATCCAAATTCAGTATCGGAAAGATAAAGAGCAACTAGAGAGAGAATAGGATGCTTTAAAATCTAAAACCGTCATGCATGTGTAAAACCTCAAGAGATGGGTGACGTTCTCAATTTCCCCTCGGTGTTTATTATGAAGAAAGACATGAAGATCTGTGACATTTAGGAGGTTAGTTGTTATATCTTGGTACTGTCCATATCACAGTAGAGTTGCTGTTGGACATATTAGAACGCACAAAGTCAGACAAATCTCTTGGTCCTGACCAGATATATCTAAGATCACTGTAAGAGGCGAGAGAAAAAGCTTAGGGACAAAGATCCCGGAAGACTGGGCGGTGGCAAATGTTGTGACCTTATTCAAGAAAGGCTGCGAAGAAAAGCCTAGGAAATATAGACCAGTAAGCTTCACACCTGTTTTCGGTGAACCACTTGAGAAGGTTCTGAGAAATAAGATGTGCATGCATTTGGAAAGACAGAGTTTGACTTGGAGCAGTCAGCATGGCTTTGTGCGTGGCGGATCATGCCTTACAAATTTTGTTAGAGATTTTTGAGGAAGTGACCAGGAAGGTTGATGAGAGCAGGGTTGTAGACATATTATATATGGATTTCAGTCAGGCCTTTGATAAGGTTTCACATAGTAGGCCGCTCTAGAAGTCTAGATCGCATGGAATCCAAGGTGAACTGTCAAATTAAACTGAGCTGCCACTGGAAGTGGTTGAAGTCGGTACAATAACAGCATTGAAAAGGCATTTGGACAAATACAATGATAGTAAAGGATTAGATGGATACAGAGCAAAGACAGGGAAATGGCAAATTGGTAGATAAGGTGCAATTACACCATGGTTTGCTGACAGAGCACGGTGGGCGTATTGGATGGGCGAGTACAGAGGGGGAACATTCTCATCCCAGAAGGTGCCACACCACCAGACCCACCGAGCATGGTCTGTGCTCACTACCGAGTTCAGTGCAGTATTTGAGGTCTGAAGAAATGTCCAGCAATACAGGACAAGCATCAATAACATTCCCCACTCTATCAGGATAAGGGTCACCGTATTCTGTCTGCTCCCTCACAATCACTGTATATCTGTGATTGCAACTACCCCCGAACAAGGCTCATGGTCCCCCACTCTCACTACTGCATGCAACACCTTCTCTCTCTCTCTCCTTTGCAATACCTCCCACACAGTCATAGAATATTCTGGAAAACGCCGATTATAGAATGTTCCAGATAATGTTCCAAATATTTCCCAGTTTCAGGAAAATGATAGTGTGCCAGTGTGTAACACATAAGAGTTACTTGACTCACCTTAATGATATTAAAACAAAAACAACTTCTAAACACGTCTCGTTATAAATACAATTTCGAGCAAAAAAACATTTTTACCCTCAGGCGGTATCTTGACCGTTTTCTGAACTGTACCACTTTCCTTATTATGCATGTTTCTCTTAAACTTTGTCTGTGACTGTTTCTGTCTCTAACAGTTACACAGTCTCCCACTCAGTTGGCACGACTGCAGGTTTGTGATGTAGAGGCAGACCAACAGCGCAGGTTCAGTTCCTCACACTGACAGAGATTACCATGAAGGGGACACTCTCTCAGCTTCACCCCATCACCCGAGATGTGGTGATCCTCAGGATAAACCACCATGAGTGGTCTTTCTAATGAGAGTTTTTTGGGACTGTATTCTATCAATGTTAGCATTTTAATTCAAAAAAATATTTAAGAAGAGATTTTTAGTATTATAATAAACCAATAACAACACAACTCAAATAACTGAATAAATTACATCCAATTTCATGTACATACAAAACAAATTAAAACACTACACAGACAGAAGAAAAAACAAAACTAAACAAAAAATAATGAATAAATAATACAGCTCAGCAGAACAAAAGGACAGCTCTTGCTCATCAAGAGCATTAACTGATACACATTTTTATGTTCATAGTTCTTCCTCTCTGGGGGTGGGGGAGTTCAGACATCCAACGCAACAGAATATTTTTCCTCTCACGGAAAGTACAGAAGGATATGATATAACTTTTTTCCCATATTCATTTTTGGAAAGTACCCTGGGCAGGCCCAGGAAAACAGAAACCAAGTCCATCTCCAATTCAATCCCCAATACACACTCTATCACATCTGACACAGTGCTCCAATATAGATGAAGTCTGCAGCAGGACCACAAGCAATGAGTAAGAGTGCCTGTAGACATTCTGCATTTAGGACATGCTGAAGATAATCCCACTTTGCATTTTTGAGAGACGATTTGGGGTCAGATAGACCCTACAAAGAATTTTCAACTGCATGGAATGGGTCCTATTACAGATCAAAATCCTTCGAGCATTTTCACAAATATCCTCCCATGTCTCCGAGGTGTTCTGAACCCCAACTCTCTCTCGCAGATATCACAACGCTGCACAGACTAATCTGAGAGGGGACACTCTCCAACTAATTATAAAGGGTACTGACAGAGAGTGTATTCTAAGCAATAAGCGCCCTCTTCCCTTTATCGGATCTGTAAGAGTGTGGTAAAAGTGTGTTTTTTTTAAAAATCAGATCTCTGATCTGGAAAAAAAAACAGAAGAGATCTCTACTAGATGGTCCATACATACGAGTTATTTGATCAAATGATATCATTGTTTCCCCATCAAATAACACGTGGTGGCTCAGTTGTGAGCATTGTTGCTTCACAGCACTAGGGTCTCGGCTTTGGTTCTGGCCTTGGGTGACTGGTTGTGTGGAGTTAACATTCTCGCTGTGTCTGTGTGGGTTTCCTCCCACAGTACAAAGATGCGCATGTTAGATGAATTGGTGATTGATAAATCACCCATAGTGTTCAGGGATGTGTAGGTTTGGGCATTAGTCAGGGTAAATATGGGATGGTAGGGGAATGCGTCTGGATGGGTTACTCTTCAGAAGGTCGAAGTGGACTTGTTGGGCCCAAGGGCTTTTATCCACACTGTAGGGATTCTACTAATTCTAAATCACTCAAGCAAGGTACACCCCTTCCTGTCGACAGTTTAAACCTGGAATCCATTATTCCCAGATGACAATCCGGTGTACCAATTACAGGGGTAAGAAACATGACTTTGGCTGTATTGTCGTCGATCTGACGCATTGTCATTCGTGCTTTAACAATATTGATAATTATTGGGTTTATGACAATACTTCATAAATGTTGCCAATTTAGTTAAGAAAAACAGACTAATAAGGGTTCACTTTATCTAATAGGGTTCAATATCTCACAGTATTGAAGCCGAGTCCTCAGCAGCCAAGGCACTAACATAGGATAAAAAAGAACTTAATTGATAGCTTTTATCTGGGCGATCTACTCCCCACAATCTGTGGGGTAGTTGCGATTTGGTTAGCTTGATAAAGAGTCGCTCATGCTGCCAAATAAAAGAGCTAAACCAGCCATTATGTCTCCTAAATACCTATGTGGGAAACATCAAAGGAAGTATTCACACGGGGTGTAGTAAATGAGGGAGGACATTCTTTAGTCAGAGCTATCCGACCTCGCCAGGATATTGGAAGTGCCTCCCATCTTTGAAGGTTTTGTTTAATTTTGTCAAACAAATGGACATAGTTCACGTTAAATAAATGATCAAAGACGGATGTAATGAATATACTGAAATAGAGAACCTCGCCACCCTACACCCCCGTGACCATTTAAAAGGAAACCAGGATTTGCCCTCATCAGGTATTTCCCCAAGACCTCCCATAGACATGGCCTCCAATGTTGTAAAATTAATCATAGAGCCCGAAAAGGCGGCAAGCGAATTATTGCATTGCATCACGTGAGCTGCCGAAATTGCGGGATTTGACAAAAACATAAGGCCATCTGCATACAACATAATTTTATGTGACTTTTAACCCACTTCTGGGGCAGGCATGTTGGGGTAATATTCCCAATTGTGCAGGATGCCACCGAATCTAAGATTGTTGCAGGGATGGGGAAGAGATCAACCCTCGTGTGCCATTTCTGCGGGTTAAAGAAGAAAATAAAATCCCTACTTGTGAGGTAGATCTGCCTCCAGACATCCACCAGCTCAAGTTCTAGACACAAATCCATTAATTGCTTACATTATAACGAGGGCATTGGGGAAGCTTTGGACATTCTGTCCATCGTGGGGCCATAAGACAGTCGAAATTTCGTTCTGCAATCATGTGCCATGATGCAAGATAACTGAATTTAGAAAATGCATCTAAGAGAATTTTAAAAGGTGCACCGGGTGGCAATAAACATTTAAAATACTGTATTAATTCCCGTAGATCAAGACTTTGCGATTATGATCTTTCCATGGGTAATACAATCTAGTAATTTAAATGGAAGATTCTTCCTATCCATTATGACTTTTCCCCCACTCTTAGTATTAAAAGACGAGAAATAAACCCGATCGAACCCGCCCTGCTGTAACGTCAAATGTTTGTGTCATCAAGGTGCATCTCCTGCAATAGGAAAACTCTCTCTTTTTAAGACGAGAAAGTATATTTTTCCTCTTGACTGGCAGATGGCTCCCCTTAATGTTCCAGGTACACCATTTAAGCACATCATTATCCATAACACACTGCAGCAACATTTGAACTCCAGAGAATATCATATCGAATTACACATTGCTGAGCATTAATGACAAAAGACTCATTGAGCCTTAAATCTGTACAAAATAAAACTACTGCAACTAACAAGCTCTTAAAACTTCCAAAGCTAAAACCATAAAAAAAGAACGAAACAAAATCCAAAGTACCAATGACTCTTGATAGGGATTTTACCCCCCGCACCCCCCAGTGGGGACGCTGACGGCATAGGTCTCTGTTCTCCAACACTGACAAAGGCCTTGCTTTTAATTGTATAGCTCCTGCTCTTGTTTGATTTACTAAATCCAATACCTCGCATTAATCCAAACTAAACTCCATCTGCCACACCTCAGCCCAGTGAGTGATATTACTGCCACCTCACCTTCCCCTCTCCAGGAGGCCTGCACACTCCGGCCTTGATTTTCACAAAGACCCTGAGCTTGGTTTGCCTTCTCTGGTTAGGGGGAGGAAGGACAGATTGCAGACACAGTCAGAGGGAACGAGAGGCTGAACAGTAATCAGCGGCCTGGTATCATTTCATGGTTTTAGGAAGAAGGCAGTCACACGTGAGAGTTGGGTAATACTGATCGGTTTTTTGGGGCCAGATATTATGGTCTTTTTCCGTCTCTGGTATTCAGTAATGAAAATCTATTTGAGACCCTTCATTGTGCAGAGTGTGTCTGCAGGAATTCTTTCCCTAATATTGCAGAACACAGATAATAGCGATTAAAGCTGTTCATCGTTAACTTCGATGGCACAGCACGTACACCCAACAAGGTAAAAGCAATGACTTCAGATGCTGGAAACCAGATTCTGGATTAGTGGTGCTGGAGGAGCACAGCAGTTCAGGCAGCATCCGAGGAGCAGTAAAATCATCAGGAAGTGCTTTTTCCCGAAACGTCGATTTTACTGCACCTCGGATGCTGCCTGATCTGCTGAGCTCTTCCAGCACCACTAATCCCGTACACTCAACATCCTACAGTTAAGACAAATATTTTGCACTTGTTTCATACAAAGTGTTTTGTGTAATTCAGTATTGGTAACCTGATTATAATAAATCCACACCGAGCTGAAAGCTGGGATGGTAGTGTCGTGGGTAATGTACCTGCCTCTGAGCCAGAGGTTTGGATTTGATTCCTGAACGTGCGTGCTGGTGTTCCAAGCTCTGGACTAGAAATTCTGGATTCAAGTCCTGCCTGTTGCAGAGGTATGTCACAGCATGTCAGAACAGGCTGATGAGCAAACACACAGGAGAATAATGTTACAGGTTTTCGGGTATTGCTGAATGGTGCGAGTGTCCCTATCTCCGGGCACAAAGGTCTGGGTGCAAATCCCACAGAAGTCTTTCATAACACACCTGAACAAACTGATTAAAATGGATTTAGAATTGTGACTTGATGGAGAAGGAAGAGGTGTCAGTATTGCATTTCAGAATTTAGGCCCAGGATGACTGAAAGTCACAGCCATTCGTGTTGATTGGAGTCACATTTTGCAGCAGTAAAGGTTTATATAATCAAAATGGTCATGGATAGGGTGAGTAGTCAGGGTTTTTCCCCAGATTGGGGCATACAAAACTAGAGGGCATTGGTTGAAATTGAGAGGGGAAAGTTTTGACGAACCCACAAGCACCATTTAACAGAGAGGGTGTGCATGTGGAATGAACTGCCAGAGGAAGTGGTGGAGTGTGGTACAAATACATCATGTAAAAGGCATCTGGATGCTGACAGACCTGCCGAGCTTTTCCAGCAATGTCTGTATTTATTGCAAAATGCATTCATTTTAACACAATATTCGGAATACATTAAATATTTTATTTTTTAATGACGCAGCGACATATCTTCAAATAAACCGAGACCATTTTCTGCTAAGGGTATGGCTCTGTGTATGACAGTAGCAATGACGCACCAACATGGAACAGGGAATGTGATGGAGACATAGTTTGGACAACATACAAGGAGACCTCACATGGTCCAGTTTGGGAGGGGATGACATTATTGTGTGATTCAGCTCAGATAGAGAGAAAATGTAATCTGCCTGAGAAGGATTGGCCGATTACACTCTCTCTCCTTCATTGTTCCTCATGACAGCAATGTGTGCGAGCTAAAACAAAAAATCTACAGTCATCGTTACCATTCTTATTTTTATAGAATCCCTATAGTGTGCAAACATGCCCTTCTGCACAAAACTTCCATACCAACCTTCCCAGGCACGCTCACTTACGTTTACTCCAACCGATGCACCAAACCTAGAAACCCCTGAACACTTCGGACAAATTATCATGCCCAATCCATCTAACCAGCACAGCTTTGGACTGTGGAAGGAAACTGGAGCAACCATTAGAAGGGGAGAATGTGCAACCTCTACACAAATAGTCACCCGAGTCTGGAATTGAACGCAAGTTCCTCGTTCTGTGAGGCAGCAGTGCTAACCACTGAGCCACTGTGATACCCTTGGGCGATCCCTGGCCAGAATTCATTGGAATCTCTCCACTGCCTAATGTAAAGGGATTTCAGCCAAATCCAACTCTTCCAAGATGAAATCCCATTGCTAGCAGTTTGTGTGAGTAGAATGTCTTCAGAAGCAGAATAGCATTTTGAACAATCTCTCAATTGTTCCTTTTGTCATGAGTTACAATAATATAGGGACAAAGCGCGTTCAACTTGAAATTGCAGAGATGTTTGTTTGTGTGTGTGTGTGTGTGTCAGTGTTTTTAGAAAGGGAAATATCGATTCTTTATTTGCAATTTCCAAACAGTTTGCCATTCATCTTTCCAAGATAGTTTGAGTAACATGCTCTGGATCATAAACGTGCTATTTTAGCAGATTAAAGAAACTAGCCTGACTTGTTGCTAAAACTGACTCTGACCCAGTCTGAGATCGATATCATCGGCCTTATCACAAACCAGGTTACATTTGACATTTGTTGTGAGCAGTGCAGCAGTGGGAATTGAAAAGGAAACATGACCCAAAAAGTCGGGGAACTATAGACCGGTGAGCCTGATGTCAGTGGTGGGTAAGTTCTTGAAGGGGATTCTGAGGGAAAGGATTTACATACATATTTATGCCTGCTCCTTGAATGCTGCCTGACCTGCTGCGCTTTTCCAGCAACACATTTTTCAGCTCATACATTTGGGAAGGCAAGGGCTGATCGGGGTAGTCAACGTGGCTTTCTCCATGGGAAATCATGTCTCATGAATTTGATTGAGTTTTATGAAGAGGTGACAAAGAAGATTGATGAGGGCAGTTTGGTAGACATTGTCTATATGGACCTCAGTAAGGTGCTCACAACATTCCAATTGGTAGGCAGATGAGTAAGGTTCGGTCACACGAGATACGGAGGAAGCTAGTCAAAAATTGGCTTGAAGGAAGAGGGATATTTTTCAGACTGGAGGCTTGTGAGCAGCAGTGTGCTGTAAGAATCGGTACTGACTTCACTGCATTTCATCATTTAGGTAAAAGATTTAGATGTGAATACTGGGGCCAAAGTTAGTAAGGTTACAGATTACATCAGCAAGGTGGTGTGGTAGATTATCTCAGAGCACAACGAGACCACAATTAGATGGGACAAAGGGACAAGGAGTGACAGATATAGTTAAATTTAGATAAATACGAGCTTTTGCATTTTGGGAAGGCAAATCAGGGCAGAAATTATACACTGAATTGTCAGGTCCTGTTGTGGATCAAAGGGACATAGGGCTGCCGGTACATAGTTCCTTGGAAGTGGAGTCGCAGGTAGACAGAGTAGTGCAGAACACATTTGGCACATTTGCCATAATCAGTCTGAGTATTGAGTATAGGAGTTGTGGTGGCATGTTGCCTCTGTATAGGATGTTGGTGAGGCCAGTTTAAGAATACTGCGTACAACTCGGTTGTAGGACTGAAGGTTTGAGCTTGAGGGAAAGGTTGATTAGGTTGAGGTGTTTCCCTCTGGAGTGTCAGAGGCTGAAGGGTGACATTATAGAGGTTTGTGGAATCATCAGAGACATGGATATTCTGAACAGCCATGTTCTGCTCCTCAAGATAGGGGAGTCCCGAACAAGAGGGCATAGTTTGAAAATGAGAGGGCGAATAATTTAGAATGGACCTGAAGGTAAATGTTTCACACAGAGAGTGGTGTGTGTGCAGAACGTGCTGCCAGAGAAAGTGGTGAAGGCGGCTACAATTGCACATTTAAAATGTATCTGAAAGAGAAGGGATACTGGCCAAATGCTGGCAAATAGGACTAGGTCAGATTTGATATCTGATCCGAGTGAACAGATTGGACTAACGGGTCTGTTTCCGTTCTGCATGACTGTCAGATTCTATAAGAGGGATGGCGAAAGATTCTGAAAGGACCTTTCAAGGGTCAATTCTCTTCACTGGAAGTTTATTCTGCCTTTATGTTCACATGGATTGAATGTTGTTTAGTTAAATATTTGACAGGGAAGTGAGTCACGGGTAATAGTGTACAAACAGGAAAGTGGGGCTGAGTCCACAATCTTAGACCCTGGTGGAGAAGGCTCAAAGTATCTAATGTCCCACTCCTGCTCCTCAGTCCCATGTTTCTGCATTCCATCCAGCCCCGCATTCCTGCTGGACAGGAACAGTTGGAGGCCACTTACTCCTATAACCTGTTGCACAGAAACAGAGGAGACTATTCAGCCTCTCAAGGCTGTCACACACGCTTTGAAGTGATTTGGGAAATGCAATTGGAAAATCCAGGCACGGGTATGAAAGAGGCCCCTCATCTCTCTTTACAGAGCTTCCCCTCTCTGCAACTTGTGCTTCATTTGTTGGTCATGTTTAGACCCAGATTCACTGAGAATACAGCCGCCATGCCACACTCAGCGATGGCTCACAAAATCCTCTGGTCTCCCTGCGTGCAACATTCCAATACAGACATTCATGAAAATAACACCCACTAACTTTCCAATAACAGAATGTGCGAACATCAGAAACAGGAACCGGTCGTTCACTCCCCAAGCCTGCCTTGCCCTTCACTAAGATCATGACTGATCTGCTCTCTGTCTTAAATCCTCTTTCATACCCAATTTATCCTTGCCCTCAGCTCTCTGACAGGTCAATATCTATCTACCTCCTCTTCAAATACTTTCAGTCATTTTTTCTCCCCAACACTCTTGAGACGAGAAATCCTGACATTCAATCCCACCTGTTTGAAGAAAATACTTGCTGCTCCTATATCATGGTTTATTGATATGAACAAAAGACGTTGAGACAAGGGTTCAGGTACAAATGACTGGCCCTGATATCAAGGCAGTGGTTGACGTCTGCTGACATCAAGGAGCTAAACAAAACTGGACTTAATGGGAATCAGAGTAAACTCTCCAGTGTTTGGAGTCAAACATGGCACAAAGGAAGATGTTCATCATCTCAGTCCTGGATCACCTCTGTGCAAGATCCTCAGGGTAGCTTCCTCTTCACAAACAGCTTCAGCTGCTTCATCAATGTCTCCCGTCCCCACCCTCACCAACATAAGATCAGAAGTGGGGATGGACACTGAAGATTCCACAATGTTCAGAACATTTTGTATCCCCTCCAGCTCCTGAACTGGTCTGTGTCAATGTGCAGCAAGACCCAGACTCCATTGAGACATGTGCTGTTAAATGGTCCGTAACATTCAGCTACCAGCACTGCCTGACACTGCACATTGCCACAGTAAAATAAGAGTTCATTCAGCACCTCACGCTGGTTTCACAGGAATATGAGGAAGCCATTCAGCACATTGACACTATTGGAGAAGAACAGGGACAACCCATTCAGTGCCTCCAGCATATTACTCAGGAAGAGAAGGAATCTAGTGTGATGGACCACACCAAAGCCCCTCGAAAATATTGGAAGGCGGTAACCTAGACTCTATTTTTTTTTTATTTTAAACGGAATATAAAGTGATTGTTCCAGATGCAATGTGACAAGTCAAACTACTCGGTGTGAAGCTAAACACTATTTATTGAAATACGGAAGATAAAATGAAAGCAAAGAAAGAGGAATTTAGAAAAATGTAGTTCTATTAGACAAGTTAACAGAATAACAAATCTAGGAACTACTACTAATTAACTGTTCCATTATCGGGAAATCCCATAAACACAGCCCCTGGCAGAAAGGAAAATTCAGACACAGTTTGTCACAAACATTTCTCTAATCCAGGAATTAAAAAACAGCACTAAGAGAAAATTCAGAGAGAGTAGCAGCCAGGAGATAGTCACTGAAGCTTCCAACTCTGTGGAGACCCCAATAGTTTCTGATGCTACTTAGAAACCAAAACCCAGAGATCGTAATTTGTGAGAGCTGGCCACACCCATTCAGTCTGCATTAAAATTAACCCAAAACCTCCCTAGCTGTTTACTCAGTGGCCTTAACTAACCAGTTTGGTAACGATCATTCAATTTCTCTCTGAAAAGAAACCAGGACAAAATAACCTCTCAAAGCCTGCAGCATCATCACACTTGTCAGCACATCGAGCTGTCAAACAGGAACCAGAGGTAACTCAATCAGGCCCTTGGTCCTGTCCAATCGGAAGAGGAAGAAGCCATTCAGTTCCTTGCGTCACTTCCACAGGAATAGGAGGAGGCCATTCGGCCCCTAAAGCCACTTCCAAAGCAACACGATGAGGCCATTCAGCTCCTTCAGTCTCTTACACAGGAACAGAAAGAGGCCATTCAGCACCTAAAGTCACTTACACAGGAACAGGAGGAAGCCATTCAGCCGTTAAGTCACTTAGACAGGAACAGTACGAGGCCATTTCCCCTCAACGCACTTGCAAAGGGACAGAATGAGGTAATTGATGCTGATTCCTGATGAATGGCTTATGCCCAAAACGTGGATTCCCCTGCTTCTCGGAGCTGCCTGACCTGCTGTGCTTTTCCAGCAATCTACTCTCTACTACAATCTCCAGCATCGGCAGTCCTCACTGTCTCCAGATTGATGCTCCAACATGATGATCAAGTGGAGCAGAGGCTGCACAGACAGACTGCTTCACGTTGTTCCTCCTGGCTCCGTTGCTCATGATACACACGTGGGACATTAACGTGGTTTTCCAATGTTGAGGAGGGAAGGCATATGTCTTGTGTGAAGTCTCAAGAAGGCACCTTCCATCTCCAAGAAGCCAGCCTGGTGTTCTCTATGTAGGGCAGAAGTTGTTGGGAATGGCTACCTGTTTCAGATCGAAGGAATTGTGGTTGCTGTTGGGGATTGTATGCAACCTGACGTTCAGTAAGGGTTCACATGCCGACTGCACAATAACATGGGGATAGTTAATTTAGGCATATAAACTATCAGGAAAGTCACGTTAGACTGATGAATCGACTCTCTATGTTCAAATAATGCTGATCTTGCTCATGTTGATCTTGTCGAGTGCTTGTCTTGTGCAGTGTAACCTGTATGCCTTACTCTGTCGAAGTCTATTTCCACACTATGATCTGTCTGGCCATGCTTACCAAGATCTGCCTCCACTACTCAGAAAGAAAGTGTTTCCTTGTACTGAGGTACACGTGACAATAAATCACACCAATCAGTCCTGGGTAAAGTATGGAATTTCTCACCCTATTAATGTGTCTTTTGGAAATACACCTGCTACACCTCGTTTCAGCATCACCATTTCTTCGTATTTCACAGCTTTGCAGATTACACTCTCAGGTTCTTCACTCTACCCTCATGATACCGCCATCTGTATCTGTGGGAAGGATATCATTCCTTACAAAGGAGATCAAATCTGTAGAGAGTGTCCCAAAAGCTCTATCCACAAGGCTCTGCAACAGCAGGAAGATGGCTTTGCTTATGTCCTCGAATCATCTTACAATGAAGGACAGCATACCATTGACTGCACCCATTACTTACACAGGGTTTGATTCAGAGCAGTCAGAGTAGACTGACTGGGCGGCACGGTAGCACAGTGGTTAGCACTGCTGCTTCACAGCGCCAGAGACCCGGGTTCAATTCCCGCCTCAGGCGACTCTCTGTGTGGAGTTTGCACATTCTCCCCGTGTCTGCGTGGGTTTCCTCCGGGTGCTCCGGTTTCCAAAAATGTGCAGGGGTAAGGTGAATTGGCCATGCTAAATTGCCCGTAGTGTTAGGTGAAGGGGTAAATGTAGGAGAATGGGTCTGGGTGGGTTACGCTTCGGCGGGTCGGTGTGCACTTGTTGGGCCGAAGGGCTTGTTTCCACACTGTAAGTAATCTAATCTAATCGGTAAGTAATCTAATCTAGACTTGTGAGTGGGCAATCATGCTTCCCAAATTTGTTAGTGTTCTTCGATGAAGTGACCAGGAAGGTTTGCAAGGACAGAGCTGTAAATTTAGTCTCTATAGATTTCAGTAAGGCCTTTGATAAGGTTCCACATGACAGGCTGCTCTGGAAAGTTCGATCACGTGGAATGCTGGGGGAACTGGCCAGTCGGATGCACAGTTGGGTTGATGATCGGAAGCAGAGGGTTTAGTGGAAGGATGATAGTCAGACTGGAGGCTGTGTCCATTGCTGTTTGTTATCTATGATTTGGTTGAGAAAGTACAAGGCATGATTAGTCCGTTTGCAGATGACACTAAAATAAGTGTTAGCGTGATCAGTGAGGAAGTTTATCAGAAATTGCAGCAGGACTTTAATCAGGTGGGGAAGTGGCCCGAGAAATGGCAAATGAAATTTAATATAGATGTGTGAGGTCTTGCATTTTGGAAACTCAAATCAAGATAGGAGTTTCACGGTGAATGGGAGGGTCTTAAGGGGTGCAATGGGCAGAGAGACCCTGGTTTTCACGGGCACGGTTCTCTAAGAGTAGAGTCACAGGTAGACAGGGCAGTGAAGAAGGCTTTTAGCACATTGGCCTTCATCAGGCAGGATATTGAGTATAGAATTTGGGAACTGAAGCTACAGTTACACAGGAATTTGGTACGGCCGCACTTGGAGTATTGTGTTCAGTTTTTGTAACCTTGTTATAGGGAAGATGTTATTAAATTAGAAAGAGTGCAGAAGAAATTTACAAAGACGTTGCCAGGACCCAATGGTCTGCGTTATAGGGAGAGGTTAGACAAGCTAGGACCTTTTTGTTAAAGTGTAGGAGACTGAGGGAATCCTTATAGTGCTGTATAAAATCACGAGGGGTATGGATAGGGTTAATTATCTCAGTCTTTTTCCCAGGTGTACAGAATTGAGGATTAGAGGGGATCAGTTTAAGGTTCGAGGGGAAGGAATAAAAGGGAACCTGAGGGGCCAACTTCTTGACACAGAGGCTGGCACATGGATGAGCTGCCAGCAGATGTGGTTGGGGGGTGAACATTAACAACATTTCAAAGCATTTGGATAAATATGTCGATAGGAAAGGACTGGAAGGATATGGGCCAACTGCAGGGAAATGGGGCTAACGTGGATGGACATTTACAAGGTGGAGATGAACCCATCTGTTAATGAAAACCAAACACTCAGAAAAGCTCGCCTCGCCTCGTAATCTGTTAAATTATGAGGGACACAGATCTCCTATATTCGACTATTTAAACAAAATTAACAAGTTTGTTTCTTAACTTTAATAGTGAACACCAAACATCAACTATTCACAAATACAAGCTACTTACTATCTGACTCCAACTCTGTAAAAATATGCTGTTCCAACAGCCCACATATTAAACATTACAATCTCAAGACCACACAGTCTCTATCTTCCCCACTGTGTTCACTCTTTCAGCTGCTGATCTCCCTGGGTCATTTTTTTATTGCAAGTACGTTTGCATGAACATGTATCTTTGATAGAGAGTGTTTGAGATGGCCAGTTAGCACTCCTGCTGTACAGCAGTGGCTCTGCTATTGGATGGCAGTAGTTCTCTCACCAGTGTTCAAAATGCTGGGTTTGTATACTCCCCGTGATATAGTAATTCTCATAATTTGGTTGCTGTCCAGATATCCAAACAATAATATTCAAATTCTGTTGGCTTCTGGTTTCCTGAGCGTTATTTAAACTCTTTGATTGCATTTAAATGGCTGTCAAAACAGCAACCAAAACTCTGGTATCTATTTCTCAGCTAATGGTGACGTGTGGAATAGTTTGACCTTTAGCTGGCATCTGTTGCTTTAATTTCTATTCGGCAAAACCCCGCTCTGTTTTAAAGTACCCTATATGTTTTTGGCTTTGTAACATCTCCCCACTTCAGGAAATAAAATGAAACAGCAGAATGAAAAGATGGCTACATTTCTTTTCCTCTAATTCTTAATCCCAATTTTATGAAATACAAAAGTATTAATCTCAGTTATATCATTCATATTAATTCTGCACACCATTATAACACTGGAATAAGGCAAATCTTACCTGTACGTTTTCCTTTAAATCCGCGAAAACACATCTGCTATCACATTGTAGGAGCCGCAGCATGGACATTTTGTGAGTTGAAAGTCGGTAAGGTAAGACTCCAATGAAATCGTCTCATATTCTGCTCTTTAACTATTCCAAAAAATGCGAGAGATTTGTCATTGTCCACAACCATCTCCGACAATTTGTTTGTCATATACACATTAAAATATTGTCAGGCCAGTGTGAAACTTCATCATTCTTGTTCAATAATGGAGATTTAGTTTTTTTTTACTGGTGGATATTGAGTTTTTTCGACAAGTGGCCAATTAGCCATTCAGTTCCATCATCATCTTTCTGTATCAATACATCTCCGAGCCCTATATCCCGAAAACCAAACACAATTTTCAAAGGGTTTCAGAATATTTGGTGCAGCTAAAACTGGTGCGGTGATTAATCCTGCTTTAAAATTCTCAAATGCCTCCTGGCATTGTTCTGTCCACCACAATACTGTGTTCTTCTTTAATAAATCCATCAGTGGTGCCCATACACTGCTGAAGTTTGGAACAAACTTCTGATAGAATCCACTCAGTTCCAAACATCGAAGCACTTCTTTCTTCGAGGATGGTCGTGGAAATTCCTCAAAGCCCTTCGTCTTTGTGTTCCATGGAGGCAACCTTCCATGGCCAATGTAATGTCCCAGGAACGTCCCCTCTGCTTTCAAGAATTCTGTTTTCTTTAAGTTTATTCCCAAGTTTGCTTTTTGTAATCGTTCAACATGCTCTGTCAACTTTAACATGGGAGCTTTCAATCACTTGCTAAAGATCACTACATCATACAGATAACCTGCACAATTTGTTCATCTGGCCACAGCTCTGTTCCTGAGTCTTAAATGTAGTGGTGCATTATTCATTCATATGAAATACTCGGTAAAGTTTTTTGTCATCTCTGGTATCTTTACTAGATAGTTTAACTGACTCCACACTTTTTTTTAATTTGAAAGAGGCCACTAAACCTGGCTTTGAAGAGATTTCTTACCACTGGTGGCAATACTAATACGTCATCCCCACGGGAAACCTTCAAAGTTTCAGTGTTTTTATCTGCCACCTGCTTCACTCTATGCTGTGCTCTTCAGATACTGTTTAGCAAACTCACCGACTCCTTCTACTCTCTCCTTCACCTTATACACATAATTCTGGGGTCAGATTTCCGACTTCGGTCCTGTCAAATTATATTTAATTAATTTCAAAGGGCCTCTCACTGCATGTACGAATATTAACTCAAAGGAAGTAAAGTGAGTAGATTTATTTGGGGCTTCTCTAATGGCAAACAATTTAATGGGGCACCTTTATCCCAATCATTTGGCCAACCCTGACAGTAAACTGTTAACATACTCTTCAGCGTCTGATGCTAACTTTTCAATGCTCTCTGGGATTCAGGATGGGGCGCCCTTGATTTGAAGTCCTGAATGCCTAAGCCATCCATGACTACCTTAAACAGCTGAGCGGTGAAATGAGAACCTTGGTCTGACTGAATCTCTCTGGGCAGTCCACAGCGAGTAAAGAAAGCTACCAACTCCTCCACCTCCCTTTTTGCCTTGACACTCCAATAATGGAATTGCCTCTGGAAATCTGGTAGACACATCCATTATGGTCAGCAAATATTGGTTTCCACTTTTACTTTAGAAAGGGGAGCTACACAATTAATCATAACCCAAGGGCAAGGTTCTTCCAATGCAGGAATTGGCACTAAAGGTGCTGGTTTTATTACTGCCTGTTACTTACCTACCATTTGGTATGTATGTCACGTACAACAAAAAATAACCACGTCCTTGTGCATTCCAGGCCACTAGAAATGCTTCTGTACCTTAGCCTGAGTCTTCTGTACACCTAAGTGACCGCCTGCAGTTAGTTTATGAGCTACCCGTAACACTGTACGTTACTGCAAACACAATCTGGTGCACTTCGGCCCATTTCCCTTCTGCAGTAACCTATCGGGGACTCCATTTTAATTTTATGATTCTATCTTTAAGTTAATAACGTTCAACAATATATTCTGATTCCTTTTCTCTGTGTGTGCATGTGTATGTGTGTGTGTATATATCTGTTGTAAGTCCATTAGCCTTTCTGGACTAAACACCTCTGCCTGATCCTCTGCCTGTTCAGGTTTTTCCTGCACCGTTACATCAAACCGGGGGTCAGTTCACTGAGCATCAACCCATTTGTCTTTTTCGTTCGTTTTACGTTCCTGGTGTAACTTGTGACAGTGGGATCTTGTTACTACACAGTCTGGAAAAATTCCTGGGTAATTTTCTTTTAACTCACCAATTCCCTAGTCTTCCTTTGGCTTCTCCACTACAAGGAGTGCCTATCCCACCTCGCCTCCTGCGAAATCGTTCCCAAGAACAAACTGTATTCCTGGAACTGACACTCTGTTACTCACTGTCACTGTTACTTCCCTAATCTTGATTTGGCACTCCATCCTGATGTTACACAAGGAAATGCTTAATTTCTGTCCCTATTCCACAAATTAACACGCTCTTGATTAACATGCCAGAAAGAGTGAAAAACCTTTCATCTCTTACTATTAGAGGGTGAGAGAAAGTGAGGGCTGCAGATGCTGGAGATGAGGTTGAAAAGTGTGGGGCTGGAAAAGCACAGCCCGTCGGCAGCATCCGAGGGACAGGAGCGTAGACGTTTCAGGCATAAATGCTTCATCAAGAAAGTGGAAGGTAAGGGAGGGGGAAGGAGGTTGAGAAATAAATGGGAGGATGGGGGTGGAGCTGGGTGGAAGGGAGCTTGGAAGGCTATAGGTAGATGCAAGTGGGGTGTGATTGTGGTAGGTCGGAGAGGAGGGTGATAGGACTCCTATCGGTGGTAGGACAGCTGGAACCCTCAAACTGTGTAGCATCAACGTTGACTTCACCAAATTCCAAATCTCTCCTCCACCAACCTCTCCCAGATCCAAACATTCAACCGAGCACTGCCCTCTTGGACTGCCCTAATTAGCCATCTTCCTTTCCACATATCGACTCCACCCTCCCCTCCGACATATCACTATCACTCCCACCTACATCTTCTTATTGCCTTCCCAGTGACCCTCCCACCAACCCAGCTCCTACCCTCGTATTTATCTTTCAGCCCCCTTGTTCCCCCACCATGTTCCTAACGATAGGTTTCCGCCTGATATTCGATTGTCCTGCTGTTTGGATGCTGCCTGATCTGCTGTGCTTTTCCGGCGCCTCACTTCTCAACTATTAGAGACTGAGCAGATCCCATATCTCAGAAAATTATAACTTCTTGTCCTTCTCCGCCTGTTCTTTCTGAGTAAACTTTATCTAAAGACGTGAATTCTTTAGAGAGATTAGGCACTGCCTCCATACCCAGCCCTTGCCTAGGCTGTCCAATTTCCTGCAGCTCCTCGGCTCCACTTGGGTCTCCTTTACCAGTTTCAATAATGTCACTGGGCTTAGCCTCTTCTACCGCATCTTTCCCCAAAGTGTCTTCCTTTAACGCACAGCACGGTGTGTCCCAGCTTACTGCAGTGAAAACAACTTTTTCCCTGTGCCCTTCTTGAACTACCAGCACTGTAATTTTATGTGTTCCACTCCCTTATAGTGAGAGCACCTGAGACCTTTCACCACCTTTCAACCCCCTTCGGCTTCTTTCATCACCTGTGGTGAACTATTGTGAGCCACTGTTCGCTTTGTAATGTGTGATTGTCCCTTCTCCCAATTTCTATCCCTCACAGGGTGAAATTCCTGCCAGAAGCTAAATTTCATCACATGCCACAATGCATATTTACCTGCCATTTCTGCCGCAATTCTCACTTCTTGAACTTGCTATTCATTCACATGAATTCTTACTATCTCTGGAAGTGAGTCTTTTAACTTCTCCAGCAGAATAATCTCCCTTCAGGCCTCACAGGTCTTATCCATTTTTAAGGCCAGTACCCACCTGTCAAAATGACTGGATAATTCTTTCAAACTCAATATAAGTCTGACCTGGTTCCTTCTCTATTTTTTTGAACTTCTGTCTATATGCTTCTAGTACCAATTCATAACCAATCAAAATAGCCAGTTTGACATCTTGATAATCTCTTGATCCCTCATCTGACAGTGCTGCACATATCTCACCAGCTGTGCCCACCAATTTAGTCTGAACTACATTACCCACAAGTTCACTGTACACGTCATCTGCCGAGCCATTTTTTCAAATGAAATAAAAAAGATTTTGACATTTTTCTCACGGAAATATGGCAAGTTACTAACCTAGTTGTATACATCCCTACATTCTCCCTTCATCTCCATCCTGTTAATTTAACTTTCTTGTCTAATTCCCAAATTCTGAATTTCAAATCCCCTCTCTCTTTCTTTTTCCTCTCTTTCTCTTTCGTCTCTCTCTGTTTCCGTCCCTGTATTTATCTTCTAACTCCAGTTGCCACATTTGCAATTTAAGTTTTATAACTCTACTGCAGTTGCCTATTTCTCTGATACATCAAAGCGCTTAACCAACTCCATTACAATTCCAACTTCCCTTTTCTCCCGGGTTAAACCCAATTCCAACCTATTTGCTAATTCTAAAAAATGTCCTCCTTCTGTCTTTCTAAACTTTTTGGAAAATTTGGGAACCTCTTTAGTAATGTTAAAAGCCATTTCCCTCACTTTTCATTTAACCAACCACAAGTAACAAAATTAAACGAATTTTCCCACTGGTCTTATTTGAAGATCAAAGTCACTAATTGCAACGAGTTGGAATTTGCTGGGACCTGTTGTATCTCAAATCTGGTCAAGTCGGTCTAAGTGCCACACGGCTAGGCCCCAAACTGTTATGACATCAATGTCGAACCCCTCTGTTAATTAAAACCGCACACCCAGAAAAGCTCATCTCACATCATAATCTGTCAAAACGTGAGCGACAGAGAACTCCTAAATTCCACTAATAAACAAAAATAACAATTTATATGTGTGCAAGATAGCTCGCTGACTTTGACGTTTCGTCACCATAACTAGGTGACATCATCAGTGAGAGTATCTGCTGCAGTGCTGGTGGTATGTGCCGCCTCTCTATTGAAAGGTCTTGGTTTCTTAAAGTGGGTGATGTCATTTCCGGTTATTTTAACAAGAGAATGTAGACAGGATCTAAATTGATGCATTTATGATTGGACTTCTGGTTAGAATACCATTCCTCTAAGAAGGTTCTTGCGTGTCTTAGTATGTGTGTGTGCTTTGTCCCAGTCAAAGTGGTGCCCTTGTTTGGCTGTACGTATGGAACATATGCGTCATGTCTTTTGGTGGCTAGTTGGTGTTCATGTGTCCTCATAACACGACAACAGGACAGTTTCAATGTCGGAAAAATGATGTTATATGCACTGTTTAATCAATGTGTTTTTTCAGATAAGTCGCATTTTTCACATGTGCACAACAAATTGTAAATGAACAACAGAGACACAGTTAACGAAAAATGATGGATATGATGTATAAAATTGATAAAACATTAAAACATGATTTGATCCTCTCAACATTCCCTCCTTTTCTGGGATTCCCAAATCTAATCTCTCATTCTTATCAGGATGTGTGCTCCAAATTCTTGATTCTGGTGTCCCAACATATTTCAGTTAATCCCCTTTCTACCGGGACTTCAATATGTTGGCCTGCTGGGTTCTTTCCAAAGCTAGTGTCTGTCATATTATTGGAGATAAATATTCTGGCATCAGACTCAGCATTTGAATATATTGCTCTGTTGTACATGCACTGTACAAAGGACCACAGCACACAGGCATTGCCCAAACATTGGGGGATGTTCATCTTCTTCTTTCAATAATGTAGTTTTCTCATTTTCCACATCTCCATATCTATATCATCTCTCTCGTCCTCCCTTTGTATCTAGTTAAGAAATCCACCAAGTATTCTTCGTGGCACATCTCCCAAAACGCCTTAGAACATTGAACATAGAACGTAGAACAATACAGCACAGAACAGGCCCTTCGGCCCACGATGTTGTGCCGAACATTTGTCCTAGCTTAAGCACCCATCCATGTACCTATCCAATTGCCGCTTAAAGGTCACCAAAGATTCTGACTCTACCACTCCCAAAGGCAGGGCATTCCATGCCCCCGACACTCTCTGGGTAAAGAACCCACCCATGACATCTCCCCTATACCTTCCACCCTTCACCTTAAATTTATGTCCCCTTGTAACACTCTGTTGTACCCGGGGAAAAAGTTTCTGACTGTCTACTCTATCTATTCCTCTGATCATCTTATAAACCTCTATCAAGTCACCCCTCATCCTTCGCCGTTCCAATGAGAAAAGGCCTAGCTCTCTCAACCTATCCTTGTACGACATATTCTCCATTCCAGGCAACATCCTGGTAAATCTTCTCTGCACACTCTCCAAACCTTCCACATCTTTCCTAAAGTGAGGCGACCAGAACTGCACACAGTACTCCAAGTGTGGCCTAACCAAAGTCCTGTACAGTTGCAACATCACTTCACGACTCTTGAATTCAATCCCTCTGCTAATGAACGCTAATACACCATAGGCCTTCTTACAAGCTCTATCCACCTGAGTGGCAACTTTCAATGAGCTATGAACATAGACCCCAAGATCCCTCTGTTCCTCCACCTCACTAAGAACCCTACCGTTAACCCTGTATTCCGCATTCTTATTTGTCTTTCCAAAATGGAGAACCTCACACTTGGCAGGGTTGAACTCCATCTGCCACTCCTCAGCCCAGATCTCCATCATATCCAAGTCCCTTTGCAGCCGACAAGAGCCCTCCTCACTATCCACAACTCCATCAATCTTCGTATCATCTGCAAATTTACTGACCCACCCTTCGACTCCCTCATCCAAGTCATTAATAAAAATTACGAACAGGAGAGGACTCAGAACTGATCCCTGCGGAACTCCACTTGTAACTGGGCTCCAGGCTGAATATTTACCATCTACCACCACTCTCTGACTTCGACCGGTTAGCCAGTTTTCTATCCAAATGGCCAAATTTCCCTCTATCCCATGTCTCCTGACTTTCCACATAAGCCTACCATGGGGAACCTTATCAAATGCCTTACTAAAATCCATGTATACTACATCCACTGCTCTACCCTCATCCACATGTTTGGTCACCTCCTCAAAGAATTCAATCAGACTTGTAAGGCAAGACCTACCCTTCACAAATCCGTGCTGGCTGTCCCTAATCAAGCAGTGTCTTTCCAGATACTCATAAATCCTATCCCTCAGTACCCTTTTCATGACTATACCCACCACCGAAGTAAGACTAACTGGCCTGTAAAAACTGGCCTTCTTTCAGTTTATATCTAACACTCTCTTCAAGATGTAATGTGGTTATAATTAAGCAATGTAACTACAAAGACATGCGGGCGTAGCCTGCCAGCGTTAATTGGAAGGGGAGCTGAGCAGGAAAGACCATGGAGCAGCAATGGGAGGAGGGTCTGGGGATAATTCGGGAGATAATACCAGAAATGCCACCCCAAGAACTTGAAACATACTCATGGGAGAACAAGGCAGCCATGAGTGATAAGGCATCAAACCAAAAGAGAAAATATACAATGTGGTGAAGATGATTGGGAATCCTGAGAATTCATTGGCTCTGCAACTACATAACGCTGGCATCACTGACACTACAGAGCTCTTAGTCATGGTCAGGGAGAGAAACAGAGGAAATACATTCACTTTAAACACAGAAGATGGTATTTCTCAAGGAAAAAGATTCAGGTGAATTAAACATTTGAATTAAGATCAGTTAAATGCTTTTGCGGAATGTGTCAGATTGGAAGCAAGACCCGGGGAGACAGACCCTCAGCAGAATGAGAGTATGAAAATGGAAGTATTTCCACATCAGAAACCCGGTTAGGTCACTGAGTATAGGGCTGATGGATGAATGGGTCTCAGTGAGAATTGGGGAACAGACAGCAGAATTGCTTTGCAGATATTGCAGCTCGAAACTGCGTATTCATGTAGTGCTGTAGACCACAGCAGCAGGAAAAGCAAATCTGCATTCCACCACAACCTGTAACTTTTTGCCAGGGTAACACCTCAGTCTGTCATTACCATCAACACCATCTATGGCTCAGAGACGAGTGTGGGTGAACATATCAGAATCAGAATCACATGAACTTTAACCTGATGCTAACTCATTAAAGCTACCAGACTTGACCAACAGATCTGATCGAAGCCCTGCAGTCCTGTCACATTCAGTTATAAATGCTGATGGACGATTAAACAAATGACTGGAGGAAAGGGATCCACAAATATCCCCATCCTAAATAATGGAACAGACCTGCACATCAGTGTAAAAGAGAAGGATGTTTTGTCTGCACCATCTTTTGCCAGAAGTGTTGAGTCGATGATACACCTCATCCTCATTATGATGCCCACAAAATCACAGATACCAGTCTTCAACTACTTTGATTCGCTGCCCGTGACATGAAGAAACAGCTGGACACAGTAGATACGACACAGACAATGGGCCCTGACACCATTCCTGCAATAGAACTGAAGACTTGTGCTGCACAACAAGCCATGTCCCTGGGGAAGCTGTTTCATTCCAGCTCCAACTCTGACATCTCCCTGGCAATGAGGAAAATTACTCAGCTAAGTCCCGTCCCCTAAAACGGGAATAATTACAATCTGACCATGTACCACCCCCTCAATTCCATCACGACAGTCACATTGGTGGGAGTTCTTTTTGACAGAGCTGTCAAGCAGCACAGAAATAACCTGCTCAGTGTGGTTTTTGACAGGTTCCTATGTGAACATGGTGCTGCTGTGGAAATGTCACTGGATTACTAATCCAGACCAGGCTATTGCTCTGGCAGTGGGTGGAAGTTAAAGACAATTAATAAAATATCGAGATCTAAAATCTGGTGTCAGTAACAGTTACCTTGAAGCCAATATCGATTGTAAACAGAATTTCCTTCTCCAATGTACTTTTAGGAAGTGAATCTCCCATGATATCCTAGGCTGGCCTAAAAGTGACTCCAAAGAGCCTGACATGTGATAAACATTTTAATTGTCTCTGAAACGGCCAAGCAAGGGCACTCATTTGTATCAAACTACTCCGAAGTCTGAAAGGATGAAACAGGACAGAACATCCGGCCTCAGCATCAGTGTCGGAAAAGGGAATGGGAACACAGTCCTGTCGACCCTGCAGCGGCCTCCTTCCTTACACCTGAGAGCTTGTGACAACATTTACAGAGCTTTCCCACAGACTGCACAGAAACATCGGGAAAGGAGTAAGTCATACAACACATTGAGCCTCCCCCATTCTAGTTCATGGGAAAAATCTCCGCAATACACTTACCCCACACGATATACATATCCGTTAAGGTGAGTAACCTTGGGAAGCTATAAAATAGGCGGTGCAGTAGTACGTTTGGTCCATCGAGTTTGCTAACCAATTCAATAAAATGATGGTTGGCCCTTCATTTCCACACCATACTCCTGCTCTCCCACTATCCCTTTACTGTCTCTAAATCCTTATTTATAATCAGTGTCTTAGTTTCCAGGTGCGAGCGAATTCCCAAGGTTCTCCAGTCAATGAGAGAAGCCAGTTATTCTCATCTCAATGCAGAGTGACCTTCCTGTACCTAATACTATGGCCCCTTGTTTTAGATGTCCCAGGCAGGGGAATTATCATCCCTGCTTCCAATCTGTCTCACCCTGTCAGAGTTTTGTCTATTTCACTGAGATCGAAACTCATTTTCCTAAACCCAATGGAATACTGGCCCAGTCTCTCAAACTCTGCTCTCACAACAAACCCGTTATCCCAGAGACCAGTCTGGTCATCCTTCCCTGCTCTCCCTCAATGTCAGGTTTGTCCTTTATTAGGTAAGGATACCAAAACTGCACACAATACTACACAATTTTCGAGATGATATCTCACCAAGCCCCTGTACAGCTGCAGTAAGACACTCTTTCTCCTGGTCTCACATCCCCGTGAAATACATTTGAAGGTCAACACACCATTTATCTTCCTCACTGCTTTCTGTTTCTGAAATATTGCTTTCAGCGACTGGTGTCCAAAGAGATGCAGATCCTTTTCAGTGTTACAGCTCCCCACTTGGTTGGTCTGTGTACACTCCTCAGCATGCCAACGCCATGCCCAGTATTGACTTCTGGTTACAGAACACACTGCACTGCATGGGCCTCAGAGGATTATGCAGAAGGAAACAACAAAAAGGAACATACGTCCCTTTGTAGATCAACATGTTTCAACCCATCCCTTTCAAATGGTAGGCTGCCAATTTATCGTTTCCAGCAAAGAGCACACCATCATCTCTATCCACATTGTTCTCCATCTGTCACATATTTACCCATTCACTCCACTTGTCTTAGTCTTCTCGGTGCTTTTTTATATCCTCCTCGCCCACTCACAATCCCACATCTGTTAGTGCTGTCAGCAGGCTGGGATATATTGTATCTGATTCCAGCAACTAAATGTTGAAAGGGCATTATGAACAGCTGGGCCCTCAGCACCGATCCCTGCGACACCTCAGCAACCTTCCTCTGTTAATTTCTATTTATTTATTTCGTGAATCTAGGAGTCACCGGCTGGGCCAGCATTTATTGTTTGTCCCTAGTTACCCTTGAGAAGGTGGTGGTGAGCTGCCTTGTTGAACGCTGCAGTCCACCAGCTGTGGTTGACCTCCAATGCCATTAGGGAGGGAATCCCAGGATTCTGACCCAGTGACTGCGAAGGAGCGGTGATATATTTCTAAGTCAGGATGGTGAATGGCTTAGAAGGAACCTGAGGATGATGGTATTCCCATACATCTGCAGCCCTTGTCCTTCGAGGTAGACATGGTCGTAAGTTAGGAAGGTGGTCTCTAAGGATCTTTGGTGAATCATTTCATTGCAGCATGTAGATAGTAAAACACTGCTGCTGCTGCTGAGCGTTGATGGTGGAGCATTGTGGATAAAGGGAAAGTCAAACTGGCTGCTTTGCCCTGGATGGTATAAAGCTTCTTGAGTGTTGTTGGGGCTGCACTCATCCAGGCAAATTGGGAGTCTTCCATCGCACTTCTGACTTATGCATTTTAGATGATAAACTTTTGGACAGACTTTTGGAAGTCAGGATGTGAGTTTCTCGCCGCAGTATTCCTAGCTTCAGACCTGCTCTTATAGTTACTGTGTTCATGTGGCGAGTCCCGTGAGTGTCTGAGCAATGATTACCCACCAGGACTTTGAAACTGGGGGATTCAGTCATCTTAACAACATTGAATGCCAATGGGCAGGTTAGATTGTATTTTATTGGTGATGGTCATGGTCTGGCATTCGTGTGGTCTGAATATTACTTGCCACTTGTTAGCCTGGATATTGTCCAGATCTTGTCACATTTGAAAATGGAATGCTACAGTATCTGAGGAGCCACAAATGTTTCAGAACATTATACAATCATTGACGAACATCCCCCTTCTGACCTTAAAATGGAGGGAAGGTCATTGATGAAGCAGCCCTGAAGAAGTTTTCGGTAACTGCGAGAGGGATTCCTACAGACTTGGAGCTGAGTTGACTGACCTTCATCAACCATGACCATCTTCCTATGTGTCAGGTATGAATCTCACCAGCAGGGATTTTGCCACTGATACCCATTGATTCCAGTGTTGCTAAGGCCCTTGATGCCACATAGGGTCGAACACAGCTTTGATTTAAACGGCTATTGCTCTCACCTCACCTCTGGAATTCAGCTCTTTTGTCCATGTTTGAACCACGGAATGAGGTCAGGAGCTGAGTGGCCTGGTGGAGCCCAAACTGGGCGTCATTGACCAGGGTATTGCTGAGCAGGTGCTGCTTAAACCACTGAGACCTTCCACCACTTTACTGATGATCGTGAGTAGATTTATGGAGTGGTAATTGGCCGGATTGGATTTGTTCTGCTTTTTATATACAGGAGATACTTGGGGTAATTTTCCTCATAATCGGGGAATGCCATTGTTGTAACTGTATGAAAACAGTTTGGCTAGGGCAGTGGTAAGTTAGAGCACAAGTTTTCAGTACTATTGTCATACTTTTGTCAGATTATGGACCCTATAGAGTATCCAGTAAATCCATCCGTTTCTGGATATCGCGTGGTAACTGAATTGCTGAGGACCACTGGAGGAGGCTGAAATGGATAATCCACTCAGCACTTCTGACTGAAGATTGTTGCGAATGCATTAGCCTTATCTTATACACTGAAGTGCTGGGCTCTTCCATCATGGAGGAAGGGGTTATTTGTGGAATCTCTTCCTCCAGTGAATTGTTTAATTGTCCCCAATGTTTCTCGGCAGATGTGGAAGGACTGCAAAGCTTAGATCTGAACCGTTGCTTGTGGGATCACTTAGCTCTGTCTATCACTTACTGCATATGCTGTTTGGTGCACAAGTAGTCCTGTTTGCTGGCTTCAACAGGCTGACACCTCATTGTCAGGTATGCCCAGTGCTACTCCTGCGATCATGCACACTCCATTGAACCAATGTTGATCCTCTGGATTGATAGTAATTGTTGCGAGGGAGATATGCCAGGCCATGAGGTTATGCGGGAGTACAATTCCACTGCTATAAATGACCCACAACACCTTATGGACATCCAGATTTGAGCTCCAAATCTGTTCGAATTCTGCCCTATTTAGCACCGTGACAGTCCCACCAAAATGATGGACGTTAATGTCATTGTGCAGGTGTGACT
This sequence comes from Chiloscyllium plagiosum, assembly GCF_037043375.1. Taxonomy (NCBI): domain Eukaryota; kingdom Metazoa; phylum Chordata; class Chondrichthyes; order Orectolobiformes; family Hemiscylliidae; genus Chiloscyllium; species Chiloscyllium plagiosum. The sequence continues at coordinate 74,631,470 of NW_028270177.1, forward strand.
TTGATTCCACAATGACGATGCGGTGGTCTCTCTTACCGATAATGTCATGGACAGATATTTCTGCTGTGGTCAAGTATGTATTTTCCTCTTGTTTTTTTTTCCTTCACCACCTGCTGCAGAACCAGTCTAGCAGTTATATCCGTTAGGACATGGCCAGCTCGATCAGTAATGCTATCGCTGAGATACTGTTGGTGGTGAACATTGAAATCCCCCAGCCAGAGTACATCTTGCGTCCGTGCTACCCTCAGTGCTTACTCCAGTGTTGGTCAGCATGGAGGAGTACTGATTCATCAGTTGAGAGTGCCTGGTACATGGTAATCAGCAGGAGGTTTCCTTTCCCATGTGCAAACTGATGCTATGAGACTTCATGGGTTACGGAGTCACTGTTGAAGACTCCAAGAGCAATTCCCTTCCAACTGTATCCCACTGTACCGCCACTTCTGCTGTGTCCGTCCTGCTGATGAGGCAGGAGATATCTGGGGAAGGTAATGGGGAGTCTGGGACATAGTTATACTCACAGAATCATACCTTACAGACAATGTCAGGCTGTTGCTTGACGAGTCTGTTTATTTCTATTCACCGTTTCCTGCCAGCTCTTCCATTCCATAAACATAGCCATATATTATCCCCATCCACTCAGATATGATTTTGCAAATTGGGCTTGGAGCTTTACCAAAATCTTTCTAAAAATCAACATGTTTTGCATCCATTGTTTCTCTTTCATTTGTCTCCCAGTCTGTTTCTCAAACATAATTCCCATTTCATAAATCTATGTTAGTGTTGCCTATGACCATTACTCTCAGCCACAATAATTTCTCCTAAACCATTTCCTTACCATGTTCTATGTTCCATGTTCTCTATCATTTTCCCACACCAGACTTGGTTTTCCTTGTATTGTTTGAAAGTTCTGTGAAGACAGAACGGAAGTACTGGCTTCTTAGTTCTGCCATTTCCCTGTTTCCCATTCTCTATTCTCTGGTTTCAAACTGTAAGGAAACTGTACTTGATTTCTCATATTTCTCACATTGACATAATTTAACAAGCTAATACAGTTAACTCTTATAACTCTTACAATATAACTCTTCAGAAAGCCATCAATTCTTGCCTTAAACTGCTCAATAATTGACCTTCCACACCATCCACTCACAGAGGCATAGATTCTGTGCCTACAGAAGTACAGCACGATCAATATTAGTCCCACTTTCCTACGGAAGGCCCATAGCCTGGAATGTTATGACACTTCCAAGTGCTCGTCCAAGTACTTTATAATGATTGTGAGGTTACCCGGAATAATTCCCCTCTCAAGAAGCATTCCCAGAACCCACACCCTCGAGGTGAAAAAATGTTTAAATCATCTCTGAAATTCAAACTCTTGACTTTAAAAGTATGGTCCTTTGTTCTTGAACCTCTGACTAAAAGGAACAGCTGCTGTCTATCCACCCTGTCCGTGTCGCTTATAAACTTATCCTTCTGAATCACTGACTCCTCAGCTTTCTCTGCTCCAAAGTAATCAACCCGATCTTACCCAGCCTCTCCATAGCTAATATGCTCCATCCCAGGGAACGTTCTGGTGAATCCCCTCTGCACCCTCTCCAGTACAATCACATCCTTCCTGGAATGTGGCTCCCAGAGCTACATACAGTACTCCATTTTGGACGAACCAAAGCCCTGTATAGCTCTTATAATCGACACCCTGATTAGGAAACGCTACACCCACGGTCCAATTCTTAACTAGTCCATTAACCAGTCCGGTCACATTTAGGGATGTGTGGAGAAGCACACTCTGAGATTCCCAGTGTGCTGCCATTCATTGAGTCCCCTCCTGCTTAGTTCCTTCTCCCAAATTGTATCACCTCATATTTATCAGGGTTACATTCTATCTGCCATTGATGTGCCCATCTGACCATTCCAACTGCATCTTCCTCTAACTTAAGGCCTTCCTCCTCACTGCTAACCACCCAGCCAATCTTTATGTCAAACATACACTTACTTATCACACCTCCCCCACTCTCCACCTAGCCCCCTCCACATTCACATTTTTTTTGTGAATGACACAAACAATAAGGGAACCAGCACTGACCTGTGGTACACCAGAGGACACTGGTCTCCAGTCACACAAACAGCCTTCTCCCACCACGCTCTGCCTCCTGCCACTAAGACAATTTTCCTTGTAACTTGTCAAGTTATCCTTCATATTGTGAGATTTTACATTATTTCTCAATTTCCCAGCTGCAAATTTGTCAAATGCCTTCCCACAAAACTAAACAATCGATCTCCTCAAACTAATTAAATCAAATCTATTAGATGTGACTTACTTCTGATAAAGTCATGATAATTATCCCTGATCAAACCTTGCGACTCTGATTGGAGTTCAATTTTCTCCTTCCCTATTTTCTCCAGTACTTTCCTTAACAGTGATCTAATACTCGCTCGTCTATAGTTCCCTGGTCTATATCTCTCAGCCTTACTGTGAAGTGGAATCGTATTAGCAGTTCCCCATTTCTCTGACACCACCCCTATTGTCAGATTCTAATTAAAATATTCAGTCAGGGTCTTTCCTCCCTTGACCCCAACAGCCACCTGTGATACAACTCATTCAGACATGGAGATTGGTCCAAATTTATACAGAACAAACCTCAAATCCCTGCTCGTATTTTACATCAATCTGTTCAAGAGTTGTCCAGTCCATCTTCTTGAGTTCTGTACCTGCATCCTCCTTCTCCCAAGTAAAATAGATGTGAAGGTTTCATGTAATAATCCATCAATGTTCTCCAACTTGACACACAGATTGACCCTTTGGTTTCTAATGTACACTCGCTGTTTGCTGATTATTCTGTTCTACTTGTCCGTGTAGAATATCGTGGGATTCTCCCAGATCTCACCTACTTGTACTTCTTCATGTCCCTCTGTTATTCAGTCGTTTCGATGTTTCCAAACATCACCTCTCATGTTTCGAAACTCGAGATTACAGGCTGAGTTACCCCGTCAGACAACCTTGCCAACTTCAGGGGTTAATTTCGAGAATATATTTTGGAGTTCCTCTGTAGTCAGTATATTCTTTCTTAGATTTGGACTCCGAACGATACACAATACTCTAAGTTTATTCTCACCAACGCTCCATGCAACTGGTGCACGACATCTTCTATATTCCAATTACATTCACATGAATGTAAACCTAATTTTTACTTTGCCATTTGCATATGTTCTTCCCAATACCTCTCGGTTTAACTTTTCTTATGAGCTTAGTGTGTGAGTTCTTAAGAAAAGCTCATGCATATATAACTATACTCTATCCATTGGTACTTCATTGCCTTTGTCCAGAAGAATCATCTTCAAACCATTCCAAAAAATGTTTGCCACTTCTGGTTTTCCTTTCATCGGTACATTCTCACACTCCCCAGTTATGTTATTACCTTCTAAATATCTAGTAGCATGTTCTTTGTAATCGAGTCCACCAGACACCCGACTGCGGATGACAAGATAACTGGTCTGTAGTTCACCATTCTCCAAATTCATCCTTTCTTAAACTGTTCGATAATATTTATAACCTTTGCCTTATCCAGATTGGCTAAATGCCTTTCTGGAATGTGTCGGAAAATAAAGTGACAATCCGCGATGCAATCACCATGTCTATTGCTGCTTCCTCTGAAATTCTTGTATGAAGTACATCTAGTCTGTCAGATTTATAAATACTTAATCCAGCTTTCTTTTCAAAGATGACCTCATCACTGATAAGAATGATCTTAGACTATACATACATAAGTCCTATGGTCACTTGGTATTTCTGGAAGAATTTCTGGACATTCTTCCATGAAGATAGACACAAAGAAACTGTTTATTTTCCCTGCGATTTCTCTGTTCTCTGCAATAAATTATCCTGAACGCACACCAACTGTTCCACATTTGGCCTTGTTTTTTTTTTCATACATTGATAGCGGCTTTTTAGCAGTCTTTATGTTTTACTTTCGTTTGCACGGTTTTTCGCTTTTTGATTTTCTTCTCAGTTTCTTGATCATCCTTTACTGGGTCCTACATTTCACTGAATCCACTGGCTTACTGCAACACTTGGCATTTTTCGAAGCTGCCTCCTTTCATCTAAAAGGTAGATGAAGGAGGGGTTGAAAGTGAGAGTCAGAGAGCAAGGAGGGTGGACTAAATTGATAGGAAGGTAGGTGGACATATAGGAACGTTCAAAAGGGCGGTGCTGACTTGGAAGGTTGGAGTGGGATAAGGTGGGTTTAGGGGAAATGGGGAAATGGGAAAATCCACTTTGATCCCTATGGTTGCAGGGTCCCAAGGCAGAAGAGGAGGCTTTCTTACTGCAGGTTTCTGGTGGCTCGGGTTTGGTGATGGATCAGGCCCAGGGCTCTCATGTCCTTGGCAGTGGGAAGGGGAGTTTTCGTGCTCAGCCACAAGGCGATGGAGTTATTCAATGTGGCTGTCCCAGAGATGTTCTCTGAAATGATCCACAAGTTGACCTTCTGCCTCGCCAATGTAGAGAAGACCACATTGGGTTTACTGGATGCAGTAGATTCTGTCTCCCTTCATCACCTATCACTTTCAACCCCACCTTCATCGACCTATCGCAATCCCAGCTGCCTCCCCCCTGTCGCACCCCCTTCTCATTTATCTCTCAGCCCCCTTGGCCCATGAGCTTCATTCCTGATGAAGGGCTTATGCCCGAAACATCAATTTATCTGCACTTAGTATGCTACCTGACGTTCTTTTCCAGCATTACACTCTTCGACTCTGATCTCCAGCATCTGTAGTCCCCACTTTCTGCTCACACCTTCATGGCTTGCATGACTCAGATTTATAACGGTTACTTCAAATACAACACAAACTGTCGTGTACTCAATCAGCATAAAATAAAACCAATACATTGTGGTCACCGTTCGCAAAAGGTCCTTTCCAGCAAAAGTTTCAAATAGCTCTTCTGATCACTCAACACCAATTCCTAAATAACCTGATCTCGAGCTCAGTGCTCGACATAATGTTTATGCAAACCATCTCACATGTGGTCATGAAATCCATTTTTCCCAGCATTAGCATTCATTTGGGTTAACACAGTTTAGATATAATGTAAACAGTACATTATTACTGCAGTACCCACAAATGTGTATATCTCATTTCCTGTTTTATAATATATCCAGCATTTGTATTACAGCCTTCACTTTGATATATAACTCCCATTAATGTTTGCTCCTCCTTGCTGTTTTTGCGCTCCACCTTACTAGATTCTGAGGAATCTGAGCGACTTGGGCTCTGGGGAGATTAATGGTAGATATCATCTCGCCACATCATTTATGATCTTCTCAAACTTTAATTTCTCCAGGTCTCCCGTTATACTGATGGTGTAGAGAAGGACAATGATCTTCCAATAATGCTCTGTATTCCCCCAGCGAGGTGAGACTGCTCTAACCTGGATGGGAACCTTACAACAGGGTGGTAAAGCATTGCTGTTGCTGTACAGGGCCTTAGTGAAATCACGTCTGCAGCAGTGTGTACAGATTTAGTCTCTTCAATGAAGAAAGGATATTGTTACATTGGAAGCAGTTCAGAGATGATTCCTGCAATGAAGGTGCGAGCTTATAACGAAAGGGTGATCAGGTTGACCCAGTAATCATTGGAGTTTACAAAAATTAAGGATGATCTTATTTCAGCATAAATGATAGAAGGAATCAACAACTGAAGCGAATTACAGAGATAATGGAGGAACCATTCCATTCTCCAGCCTGTTACACAGGAACAACAGGAGGATATTCAGGCCTTCGACCCTGTTACACCAAAACAGGATGAGACTAATCAGCCCCACGAGCCCATAACAGTAGGCCAGGCTGCACCAGTATCTTGTTAAACAGCAATACGATCAGTCCATTCAGCCTCCACAAGTCTGTAACATAGGAACTGGAAGAGGTCACACAGTGACTGGAGATTGCTACACTGGGATAACAGGAGGCCATTCAGATCCACCGAGCCTATTGCAAGGGAATTGGAGAAGGATAAAAACTATCTGACACTTCTTTCATTAGAAAGGAAGAGGTAATGAAGACACGTGTCTGTTGGATGAGAACAAGAGAAGATCAATCAATCCCTTGGTCCCATCTCCGGGATACATGAGAAGAACGTTCAGTAGTTCCACCTATTATGGAGAGGTAGGAGACGACCCATCAGCCCCTCAAAATGTTACCCAGCAACAGGAAGATTCTATAATCTCACAATCATCTAAAGCATCAACAGAAGGAGGTCATTCTGGCCTTGGAGATGGCAACATGGGAACACCAGAAAGACGTCAGCCTATCGAGTTTGTACACCAGCAGGATGATGAGTCCATTCATCCACACATGGCTCTTACTCAGCAACTGGAGCAGATCTCTTAACGCCTTGTGCCCATGAAACAGGAATTCAAAGAAAACGTAAAGGTTTTCGAAAGTGAAGAACTTATAATAATGGTATGCATTAGGGAGTAAAGTGAAACAATAAAGTATTGCAATTTAAGGCAAATTGTTAGAATCCATTGTTCAGGAAATTTGCCAAGTTAAACCACAATTCGTCAGTCAACATGGTTTTACGAAGGCTAAATCGTGATTGAATTGTTTGCTTGAGTTATTTGATGATGTTACAAATAAGGTGGATCGTGGGAATCCTGGAGATGGAACATATCTGGTCTTCCGAAAGGCATCAGATATGTCGCTTCTCCAAAGAGTAAGTGGTAAGATCAGACAACATGGGTTTAGGAGTAATTTAGTAGCTTGGATGGAGGATTGGTTAACCAACAAAAGTAGTCAAATGGAATGAATGTGTAATTTTCTTTTGGCAAATGCAATTTGTGAGGTGCCATTGATTTCAGTACTCATGCCTCAACCATTTGTGATCGACGGTATTACTGTATTCGGTTGACGGGATAGAAAATACGACACCACATTTTCAGATGACACTAACATCGGTGGGAAATTACTTCGGAATGATTATGCAAGAGATTTTAAATCTATATGGATAGGTTGGGTGAATGGGCCAACATTTGGCAAGGAAAATTTAAGTGAATAAATATGGGGCTATTCAAGCTGGCCAGTATAATAGAAAGATAAATTATTATCTAAATAAGAGAAAGTTCAAAGTGCTTAGGTCCAGAGGGATCTGGGTGTCTGCTTGCATATCACAGAAAACCTGCCTGCGGTATTGTAAATAATGAGAAATGCCAGCATAATTTCAGTGTTTATTTATAAAAGGATACAGAAGAAAGATAGGGAGTCTTGGTATAGCTATGCAAGGCATTTGTGAGGCTGCAACTGGAGTACCGTTTGGGTGTCCTGCAGAATGAGGTATTTCCATTGGAAGCAATTCAGAAGAGTTCCATTTGATTGATTCCATATTTGAAGTGTTTGTCTTATGAAGAGAAATTGAGCAGTTTCGGTCTATACTGTCGAGTTTATGAGAATGAAAGGAGATCTCATTGAGGTCTGAAAATGCTAAAAGTAATTGAATTTGTAGATGTGGAGTTGATTTGTTTTTCATGTGACGCAATCTACAAGAAGAGACTAGAGTTTAGGATGGAGAGATGGCAGGAAAGTGGAACAGAGGGCGCGTTTACATCAGCCTCATCGAGGGTTTGGATTCCTCACAAATGCTCCTTATTCTTATTCAATTCTTCGACTGTGTTGCACAGTAATGGGGAAGGAAAGGCTATGATACAGGAAGCAGGCATTCAGGATAAATCAGCCTCAATCAGTTAGACAGAACGTAACCAGTCCGGTCACACAGTGACCAGCGCTGGGTTCTCAACTATTTCCAATCTATATTAATGATCAGGTGGATGGAACAGATATACAGATGCTGAGTTTGATGATGTCGCTGTGATAAGCAAGAGATTAAATTATCAAGAGAGGGTGGAGAGTCTGCAAATAGATTCAGAGAGGTAAAGGCAATAGATAATAGTTTAGCAGGTGGAATTTAACATGATATGACCTATCATTTCATTTACAGGAATAATGGAAAGCAACATGTTACTGAAATGGAGAGGGATTACGGGACTTAATGATACTGTGTACTGGGGGGTTCACTCAGATCCGTTCAGACATGGGCGGTTTTGCTCCATCCCTGATCGTCAGCTCCCAGACACTCCAAGTGACCCCATTGCTCTCCGTAAACATGGAATATTTTGATATGGTTAATTGGTGGTGGGGATGGTGTTTTAAAACATGCATCAAGGGGACGGCCTTTATCCAAAATATATTCATTTCTTTCTACGTGGAGAACCGATGACGATGAGAATGGTTGACTGCTTTTGAATGAAGTGGCCGTGACTGCTGCCAGGACAGTGGGTATTCACCAACATGATGCACTGTCATGGGCACACTGTAACATTAATAGATAGAGAGAGAGAGCTCCTTCAGTTCCTCTACCTCTCCCCATTGATATAGGTACCCTGCAGATGCCATGTACACCAATGGGAATCCCACTATACTGGATACACCCGGCAGCTCCCTGCTGTGGGAGAAACAATGTATTTACCTCATCCAGCATATATATCCTCCATCACCGTATGGTGACATTGATGTTGAAATACTGGGAAATGATGAATATGTCACCCCGTCCTGCCCGGAAAGTTCTGGATCATAGAAGCTGAATGCAACAGTGACCCTAACAGCCACTGGCAGCAACATCCTCCCCCTGGTGTGAAGCTGCAGGTCGTGTTGAAGGAAGTGACACCGCACTGTGACCAGCTCCTTGTTCAGTCAGGGTCCCCTCACACTCTGCTCCTGGGTTAAGTGTAACTTGGGAAGCTGTTCCTGGAAAACCCGAGGTGGATACAGCAGATCCCTTTCCCCACACACACTCACTGTGTGGATTCAGAGCTTCCACTCTCTGCAGCCTCTGCTCCATTTGTTGTTCATGTTACAGACCCAGATGCTGTAACTACAGTACCCATGCTTCATCCAGAATTGGGTCACCAAATCCTCGGGTCTCCCTGAATGTCAAAGGCAGCTTACAGCACAACCTCCAGCAAACCATCCCTAGCCCCTCCACTAAATTTTCAATTACAGGACCCAGTCAGAAACCCCTCGGCTACAAGTGTTGTGGACCAGTCCATATCCTGGCAAAATATTTTGAGAAGGCCGTTTAAACCCAAACCTTTCCTTATTTTGAATATAGATGGGAAGTGTGCGTTCCAGATATGTTGTGACTGGTCAAACCATTGGACATTAAGCAAAATATAATCTATTAAAATGCTTTAGTTAAAATGAAATCAAAGAAAATAACATTTTGGGATGGTTTATATGTTGGAACACTTACACAAACAGTAGATACCGTACCTTCTTGGTTTGCACCGCTTGGCACAAAGATATATTCAAATGTATTCAGATCCTTACATCAGTTTTCCAATCCAGGAGGAAATAACATCAACAGAGATCTCAGAGAAAAACAGCTAGGGATCATGTCTTGAAACTTCCAACCCTTTTGGGATCCCCAGCAGCTTCTGGATGCTGCAGCTAAAAACAAAACGAGGAAACCTGGCCTGGGAGAGCTGGCCACTGCCCTTCCATTGTTACAATCGTTTTAATAAAACCTAAAGGCTTCCTCAGTTATTTACTAAAACTGTTTTCAGACAGCAGTTCTGCACCTCTGCCTTTAAAACCTCTCTTCAAAAACAATCCAAGAGAAAATCACCTTCTAACAGTGATAGTATCCTCACAACTCCACCTTTAATGAAATAATCCATCAATATACAACGGTGGAATCATTTTAGACCTCCTAGTCTTCCTCTGTTAGTCGTCTGCAACGCATATATATATATATATATATATATATATATATATATATATATATATATATATATATATATAAAACATTGACTCTGACCATACAAATGTTCACAACTAGTTTCTATTTCAATCATTGTATTCCTGCCACATAATGGTTTTGTCTTTCTTCATCCAAGTCTCCACACCGTGTCAAAACTTAGGTTTTCTCGCCCTCTCACCTGTATAGTTTCAAATTGAATGGCAGCTATAATAATCTCAATCGAAACAGACTGGTATCTTTCTCCCTAAACTTCTCCAAAAACTTTAAGGGGTCACTATCAGTGATAAAGATTTGTCTCAGGTATGTTATTGGCAATTTAAATGCTGAAATTTTGTAACGCCAACACCAAGCCTCCTTCCTCATTGTAGAATAAATCTGTTGATGTTTCCACTGGACACTCCAACCACACGTTACATAATGAAGCAGTTATCATCTCTCCAATAGTTCTTCTGAATGACATAGCTCCTCATGTCTCAGCATAAAAGAATTACATACATCTGTACCTCTTAATGCTCTAACCTCTTCACCTGCTACTCCTGGCATATGCCAGTAAACCTTACTTTCGCAGGTAAATGTTTGAAGAAGATCTCGCACATTCTTCTCAATCTGTCACAGAAACCAAACTTTGATTTCTGAACTCAATCATCATCATCAGCCATTTCAGCTTCTAATCTTGGATTGTTACTCTCTGCTCTTCCACACGAGTTCTCACGACTGCAGGAAGTGAATTGTTGAACTTCTCCAAACTAAGAATCTCTCTAACAGTGTCATAGCTTTGCTCTGTTTTTAATAGCCTTACCCACTTTTCAAAATTATTTTGTTTGATCCTTTCAAACTCAATGTGCGTTTATCCAGGGACCCCTTTTTAGATTCCTGAAACACTGTCTGTTGGCTTCTGGCACAAGCTCATATGCACTTCAAATGGCTTTCTTCACCACCCCATACTGGCCAGCTACCTCCTCTGATAGGGATGCAAATACCTATCAGCTTTGTTTGGATCAACTAAATCCACATGGTCACTGAGCACAGCATTTGTTTAGCCACTTTCTCAAATGAAATTCAAAAGGCTTCCCCATCCTTCTCATCAAATTTAGATAATGCCTGGGTGTATTTAAACATAACCCCATTAGGCCATTGGTTACAATAGTGTTGTTCAACCTCACTGTCCTCCTCATCCCGCCGACCGTCTGCCTTCATCTCCGCCTTCTATGTCAACTTTCCTCTCTAACTGTTAACTTTTTAAGTTGAAACTCTCTGCTTTTCTTCTGTCCTTTGCTCTCTTTCTTCTTCATTTCCTTTTCTTTTGTTTCTACTTTTCATCATAATTCAAACTGGTTCAATTCCTTCTCATGTTCAAGGTGCCTCATTTGAAATTGAATTACAGCAATTTCCAGAGAGTCTGATGGCGGTTCCACCAAATGTAATTGCAGAGCTATAGCTGTAATTATCTCACATTTTCTCACAGACAATCGCAACCCCAACTCCAGCTTGTCTGCCAATTCCTACAGCTTTGCCCTCATTACCTTTTGTAAAAACCCCCAATTCACTTTTCCATACCCAGAGAACTCTTAGTGACTGAATCTTTACACACAAAATACTATTTAAAGCAACCGAATTTAACATCCGGAAAAAAAAGGCACTAACAACTACCATACGCGACCTATGAACACAATAGCTTCCTGGTGCAGACTCTCCAGTGTCTGCATAAGCTTATTCTGGATACTTTGGTTTCCTCCCACAATCCAAAGATGTGCATGTCAGGTGAATTGACCATGATAAATTGTTCATAGTTTTAAGGGTTGTATGGGTTTGGTGCCTTAGTCGGGGTAAATGTGTAATAATAGCGTAGAGGAATGGGTCTGGGTAGGTTACTCCTCGAAGGGTCAGTGTGGACTTGTTGGGTCGAATTGCTTGTTTGAAAATTCTAAGCCCAATTTGGTATTATCGCTTTAGAACCGGACAAGAGTCCCCAGTTTGCTATAGACGAACCAGACTGCCTCAAATTATTTTAAGAAGGTAGCTTGGATGCCAACCTTTTCTTGTTTTAAAGGTAGATGTGAGTTGGGTGTTCCAGATGTGATGCCAGTAGTCAAACCACTCACCATGAAGCAAAACACCATATATTTAAACACTCTCATAAAAATCCATACAAAATGAAGAGGAATTTAGAATAACTTAAGTATTGGAAATCTTAACCGAATAATGGATACAGTACATTCTACAAATGAACTGTTCCAATATACTACAATCACCTAAATGCACCTCTTGGCAAAAAGGAACATTCAGACATGTATTCTTGCATACAGTTCTCCATTCCAGGAGGAAGCAGCATCAAGTGAGGTTCCAGAGAGAATAACAGCGAGGCATAATTTACTAAAACTTACAACCCTTCTGGGACCTCAAGCATCTTATGATTGTTATAGCTACAATAAAAAAGCCCAGAAAGCCTGGTCTGTGCGAGCTGGCCATTGTTATTACTATTCATTAAAAACTCTAAAATCCCCGTAAGTTAATTACTTGAGCCGTTTTCAGTAGGCAGTTTGACCTTTAAGACCACTTCCTAAAAAAAAGGAGAAAATAACATTTTATTCAAAATGTGACAGCATTGTCAGGCAACTTAGATGCCTGGTCCTTTACTTAGTGGGCTTCCTCATGTTACTGATCGCAAGGTCACCTGAGAGGGACAAACACAGGTACAGACCAAGTTACAAGGATGTTTCTCATAACTTCTGAACCACATCTGTCAATGGACCATCACATGGGACATCCCAGGAAGTGAACAACCGCTTGACAAACTCAATTTCATTATTTCTGAGCTACACAATGCCAACACTCGATACACCAGGGAGCCAAAACCCAAGGCCAGGAAAAGATAGAGGGACAGAGAGATTTACATTAATGACAGAAACAGACTGTTAGTTATCTGAAAAGATGTTGTGGAAATATATGGAATAAGTCTGGGCAGTGGGACTAACTGGAGAAGTGAGATCTTCGTGAGTAAAATTACAAGAATGAGAACATTTAATAAAGGCATTGCCAGATCAGCTGCAATGGATTGTTACATCAAATTCCGAATCTGCTTCACAGAACACCACAAACAACATAAACTGGGACAAGATGACAGCCCAGCATGGAGAGCTGTGCAGACCATGCTAGTGTGTTGCTCAGTAAACAGCACTATCTGCCCAGCATGAGAGTGTTGCAAACTTTACTATCATATGCTAACTCTACTCGCGTCAGATTACTGCCTACAGTAGGCAGGTTTGCTCTCTCTGCGTGTGTTCATCAGAGACTGAGAGAGCTTGTGTGTGCGTGTGTGCACGCAATGGGAAACTCATTGAATGCGAAACTCATTGTTTGAGAAGGAACGCACATGGAGCAAACAATTTTAAATACGAACAATTGGGAGGCTTTTGTTAATCAATAGAGAGAACGAGGGAAGTTTCATGGACAGATATGGTAAAGTGTTTGAGAATATTAAAATAAAGGCATTGCCAGATACAACAGCAATATACATCGGCGTGCACATGAATGACAGACGGATGGGAGTTTGGTGTCAGTGCCAATCAGATTTGCTTTGGCAGGTTTAAACCGGGAGCGTCAGCAGCAAATTATTGGCCTCATTAAAACTGTACTTCATAGCTGAAGGTTCAAACAGCAGATGGAATTAACCAATGAGATATATTCTGGGGTGATGAGTATTTCAAGTTAGAAATGGTCAGGGCATGGTGTCAAGAATCAGCTCATGGTCAAACGGATATCCCATAGCTGTGACCTGTCTGCTTCAGTTGCAGATATTGGCCAGGGATGGGATGGAAACAGTGGAAAGAAATAGAGTTTGTAACCAGAACAGTAGAGAGTGACCTCTATGCTCTTAACAGCAACGGCAATGATACAATGAATTGTGGTTCTCTCCTGAAACGGAATAGATCAACATAGAGACAAGTGAGTAACACTGCCAGAGCAAAGGCGAGACAGTAATTGAACACATTCACTGATGCAGTTAGTAGTGGTCTGGAGAGTGAATATCTGGATTGAGAGATTCAACAGGAACAATAATAGTGACAAGAAGTGTATACTATATGCAATAATAATACTACAGTCATAACCAGTCATAACTGGTTTATAGAAAACAAAATCTGGACAGCGGCACTCACCAGGAAGACCAATGATAGCGAGGAAGGGAAAATAAAAATATTGAATAATGAGAAGAGCGTAATAGACCTGCGATGGTAATGACCACCAACCAAATGCAGAAAGATACCAAACATAATCGGATAGCCTCCTGTCTATTGTTGGAATATCCCAGTCTAATGTTCTCAAATTCTGATCCATTGTTGGAACATTCCAGTCTAATGTTCTCAGATTCTGATCTCTCCTCCCCCTCTCTCTGGAGCTGCTGATCTCTGTCAGTGCTGTCGGTGATGCTCCCGCTCATGTCATGGGTTGACACATTGAACGGAGCCCATTTATTATTAAAAGATGGAAACACTCCACTGGGATAATTCGAATCCATGGACATTGGCATTAATCACACTTACTGAACAAATAGGCTCAGTTAACCTGTTCCATACATTACTTTTCATTTACTGGTTTTGGATGGGATGGATGAGGGTTGCTGAGGAAGGGACCATAAATCTTTAAAATTTTTAAATCTTTTTATAAACTTGTATATGAGAGTATTAACAGGACACTGCAGGGGTCTATATATGTTCCACTATGTTTATGAAAGGAGGCAGTTATATAACAGATCAGCTGCATATAAAAAAAAGACGGGTGGGCAAGTTTCTCGATACCTGAACACAATGTACGGCACTTATTGACCAGTGTGAGGCTACTCCTGGTTTTAATGCCCTGTTGTCAAATCCTTTCATAATCTTGAGACAGATCATTGATACTGCTGCTCAGGAACAGGCCGAAGCAATTCTGTCCCTATGGACCTCTTACAGAGGCATAAAAGAAGGCCATTCAGCCCATATTAGCCTGTTGCTACTTGGAAAGATGGAAAGCTGGAAGATTGGCACGTTTTGCCAATAGAATATTTCAAAACAAAGAGATGTGTCGCTGCAGCTGTATGTGGTGTTACTGAGAGGGCACTGGAGTATATTGTGTTGTTTGTGTTTCTGTAACTGAGAAAGGATGAACTTCCCTCGGATATAGTTTACCGGCTGCTCATAATCCATGGGTTGCTGTGTCATTTGATGTATTGTGTCTGTTACACAGGGACAGGAGGAGGCCATGAAGACTCTTGAGTCTATTTCAGACGGACAGGAGGAGCCTATTCAGCCTCTCGAGCCTGTTGCAGAGGGGCAGGAAATGTTTATTTAAATTTCAGGTCTGTTACACGTAAATATTAGTTTTAACCTAGTTGTGGAGTTAGGAAAGACCTGACATAAACATTAAAGTTCTAACTTTGAATAAGGTCAAGTTTGGAAGTGTTAGGCGAGCCCTGTGAAAGGCTAATTGGAACACCCTATTCGCAGGTAAAGGGATAGTTGTAAAATGCAAGGCCAACAAAACGTGGTTTCAGAGAGTCCAGAGCCAACATGTTCCTATTAGTGAGTTGGGGAAGGCTTGTGGGTGCAGGGAGTGCTGGATGGCTAGATATATTGATACTCTGGTCAAGGGAAAGAAGGAGCCGTATGTCAGGTAAACAGAGCTGAGATGAAGTGAGTCCCGAGAGGAGTATCGGGCAGTAAGTGTATAGTCAACGGGGAAATCCGACCTGAAAAATGTGGACATGAGATGGCTTTAGAAATAGGGTTAACAAGGCATTGAAGCAACTGTACACGTCCTTTAATGGCAAAATATTAACTAGGGAGAGAATTGGGCACCTTAAAGATTAATAAAGCTACCTATGTGTGGAAGCATAGGAGATGGAAGGGATACTAAACAAGTATTTCTCCTCAGTATTTAATGTAGAGGAGGTTACAAGAGCGAGAGAATGCAGAACTATATAGTGATATCTTAAAACAAGTATCTATATTAGAAGGAGATGTTGGACATTTTAAAACATATAAAGGTGAACAAATCCATGTGACCTGATCAGTTGTCTCCCAGAGGTTTGTGGGAAGCTAGGTAAGAGATTGCTCAGCATTTTGCTTATATATTTGTATCATTGATTTGTATCATTGAGGCGTCAAAAGACTGCAGGGCTGGTAACATCGTGTCATTATTTAAGAAAGTAAGGAAAACCAAGTAACTATAGATTGGTGAGCCTGACGTCAATGGTAACTACATTGTTGGGGGGGGGGGTGTTGAGGGAAAGGACGTATATGCATCTGGAAAGACAAGGACAGAAGAGAGCTTTATACATTGGCGATCACGTCTCACTGACTCGGTGACATTTTTTGAGCAAGTGATGAAGATGATTGATGAAGGCAGGACAGTGGATGATGTCTTTATGTAATTCAGTAAGAAAACCAAAATGTTCTACATGGTAGACTGTTTAGCAAGGTTAGACTGCCTGGAATCCAGGGCGAACTCGCTATTTATGTACAAAATTTTCTTGAATATTGGAGACACGGCGTGACAGTGGACATTTGTTCATTAAACTTGGGGACCTGTGACCAGTGGCGTGCCACAACGATCAATAGTGGGTCCACTGCCTTTTGTTTCTTATACAAATCATTTGCATTGGAGTATATGAGGTACGATCAGTAAGTTTGTAGATAATTACAAATTTGGTGGTGTAGTTGACAGTGAAGAATAATGTCTCAGCATATAATGGGACGTTGATTAGGTGAGCTGAGGAGTGGCAGATGGAGTTTATTTTAGATAAAGGTGAGGTGTTGCATTTTGGCAAGAAACATCAGGTTAAGACATATAGGTAGGGTCCTGACGAAAGTTGCCAAACAAGGAAACCTCCACAGAAATTATAGAATCCCTACAGTGAAGAAACAGGATTTTCGGTCCATCGATGCCACACCGAACCTCTAAACAGTATCCCATTGGACAAACCCCTATCCCTCTGAGCCTGCATTTTCCATGGCTAATCCACCTCGCCTACACATCCCTGGGTACTATACGCAATTTAGCATGGCCAATCTATCATTACCTATATATCTATCATGACCTATATATGTCAGAGGAAAACATAACATCCGGAGGAAACTCCTGCAGACACGGAGAGAATGTGCAAACTCCACACAGCCAGTCATTCAAAGATGGAATTAAACCCAGATCGCTGTGCTCTGAAGCAGCAATGCTAGTTTCTGAGCTACTGTGTCCCCTTGTGGTGCAGGTTCTCCGTTCCTTGAAACTGCCGTCACAGGTAGACAGCGCAGTGAAGAAGGCACTTGGTGATCTTCCCTTTATTGGTCCGTGTTCTGAACCTAAACAGTTGCACGACATGTTGCATCTGTACAGGACATTGGTTTGGCCACTTTTGTACTACTGCCTTTAATCCTGGTCTCCCTGCCGTCGGAAAGATGTTGTCCAACTTGAAAGGGTGCAGAAGACATTTAAAAGAATGTTGCAGGTGTTGGATGGTTAGAGTTACAGGGAGAGTTTGAACCGGCTGGGAATATTTTCAAGTGATGAGGCCGAGAGGTGACCTTAAAGAGGTTTATAAAATCATGAGGGGTATAGATAAGGTAAACGGTCAATATCTTTTCCCAGAATAGACGAGTCCAAAATTAGAAGACAAAGTTTTAATGTGAGAGGGGAAATATTTAAAAAGGGACATTTGGACAACATTTTCACACAGAGACTGCGGCGTGCATGGATTGAACAGCTAAAAGAGGTAGTGGAGGCAGGTACAGTTACACCATTTAAAATGCTTTTGGATGGGTACATGCATGGAAAGTGTTTAGAGGGAGATGGGCCAAATGCTGGCAAGGGCGACGTAATTAATTTAGGATATTTGGTTGGTATAGAAGACCAGACCGAAGGATCCTTTTCCATGCGAGACATCTCTGAGAGTCTATTGAATCTCGAGTGTTTAACATGGGAACAGGAGGAGGCTATTCAGCTTCTGAATTCTGCCAGTCAGCTTGTTTGCTCAATTAATGACAGCCATATACAAAAATAAATCATTCAGATTTTGATGATGTTTTACAGAAACAGGAGAAAGGCTTTTAGTCAAGAAAAGCTGTAAAGAATGTGAAGAGGCCATTCAGTCCCTCAACTCCATTCCACAAGAGCAGCAGTTGAGCACAGAGCTATTGCAGCCTGTTACTCTGGAGAAGGTAGAGGACATCTACTTTCACAAAACTTCGATGAGGAGGCAGTCACTCAGCTGCTGAAGACTGGGACACAGGAACAGGAGGGAGTCATTCAGCTGCTCGAGATTGGGACACAGGAACAGGAGGGAATCACTGAACTGTTCGAGGCTGGGTCACAGGAACAGGAAGGAGTCATTCAACTGCACGAGACTGGAACACAGGAACAGAAGGCAGTCATTCAACTGCTTGAAACTGAGACACAGGGAAATCGAGAGGCGAGTGAGGCCCGAGGATCCTGTTACGCAGAAACAGGAGGAGGGGAGTCACTCCCCACTAGTATGGGACACTGGGAGAGAAGGGGAGTTTGCTTGCAACAAACAGAATTATATGAATAAGTAGTATTCGTGGTCCATTCAATCCTGCCCCACCATTCACTAAGACCATGGCTGATCTGATTGTGATTCCCTCATTCCATTTTACGGAGACTGTCCTCTCTGCAGCCTCTGCTCCATTTGTTGATCATGTTGTCGACACAGATGCTGTAACAACAGTCGCTATGACTCATCCAGACAGTCGAGTCTAACCGGATGAGTCAGGATTTGAAGGGTCTAATAACAAGAATGAAAACACAAAATAAAGATATTTCCAGATGTTTAGTTCTCTCACAATCGCAATCCAACTCACATACCCAGCCCATCCATTATACTTTCCAGATGGAGCACTGTGTAGATCTGGCTAGCGTACTGCTGAATGCAATCCACCAATATCCAGAATGGAACTCTGTGCAACCACACCAATGCTTGATCTATAATCCTGGGATAAATTTCCAGCGTGTTTATCATGAAGAAAGACATGAAGACCTGTGACCTTTAGGAGGTTAGTTGTCATATCTTTGTACTGTCCATATCACAGTAGAGTTGTTGTTGGACATATTAGAATGCACAAAGTCAGACAAATCTCTTGGTCCTGACCAGATATATCTAAGAGGACTGTAAGAGGCGAGAAAAAAAAGCTTAAGGGCCAAGATCCCAGAAGACTGGGCGGTAGCAAATGTTGTGCCCTTATTCAAGAATGGCTGCAAAAAAAAAGCCTAGGAATATAGAACCGTAAGCTTCACACCTGTTTTCGGTAAACCACTTGAGAAGGTTCTGAGAGATACGATGTTCATGCATTTGGAAAGACAGAGTTTGACTTGAAGCAGTCAGCATGGCTTTGTGCATAGCGGATCATGCCTTACAAATTTTGTTAGAGATTTTTGAGGAAGTGGCCAGGAAGCTTGACGAGGGCAGGGTGGTAGACATATTCTATATAGGCCTTTGATAAGGTTCCACATAGTAGCCGCTCGAGAAGGTTAGATCGCATGGAATCCAAGGCGAACTGGCAAATTGGAGACACAATTGGCTTGACGTTGTGAACCAAATGACTAAGGTGGAGGTATGCTTGTCGGACTGGAAGCCTGTGACAACTGGAGTGCCTCATGGGTCGGTGCTGGGCCCATTGCTGTGTGTTATCTATATCAATAATTTGGATGAGAGTGCACAAAGCAAGCTTAGTAAGTTTGCAGATGACACTAAAATTGGAGGCATCGTTTGCAGTGAGGAACGTTATCAGAATTTGCAGCAGTACCTTGACCAGCTGGGGAATTGGGCTGAGAATTAGCAAATGGAGTTTAATACAGATAAGTGTGACGTCTTGCAGTTTGGAAAGTCAAATCCAGGTAGGGTTTTAATGATGAATGAGAGGGTCTGAAGGAGTGTAGTGGAACAAAAGGACGTTGGAGATCACGTGCACGGTTGTCTGAAATTTGAGTCACAGATACACAGGACAGTGAAGAAGGCTGTTGGCACATCTGGGCCTACATCAGCATAGTGAGTATAGAAGTTGGGACGTTATGTTGCAATTGTACAGGATGTTGGTAAGGCTGCAGTTAAAGGACTGTGTTCTGTTTTGTTCACCTTGCTCTAGAAAGAATATTATTGAACAAGAAATAATATAGAAGAAATTTACAAAGATGTCTCATCAGCTAAAGGGTCTCAGTTATAGGGAGAAGTTGGACAGTTGAACTTATTTCTTGACAGAGGAGGAAACTGAGGGGGTTCTTATGGAAGTATAGATTTTATCTAATCATGAGAGGTGTGCATGGGGGTGAATACTTCAAATATTTTGCATGTTTGGGGAATCGAAGTCTAGAAGACATCTGTTAATGTTTGGAGAGGAAAAAGTAAAAAAGAACCTGAGGGTCAACTGTTTTACACTGAGTGTGGTACACATGTGGACTGAGCTGCCAGTGGAAGTGATTGAAGTGGGTACAATAACAACATTGAAAAGACATTTGGACAAATACACAGATAGGAAAGGATAAAAGGAGAAAAAGCAAAGGCAGGAAAATGGCATATTGGTAGATAAGGGGCAATTACGCCATGGTTTGTTGATGGAGCACGGTGGCGTATTCATGGGCGAGTACAGAGGGGGAACATTACCATTCCCGGAGGGTGCCACACCACCAGACCCACCGAGCATTGTCTGTGCTCACACCCAGTTCAGTATAGTATTTGCGGTCTGAAGAACTGTCCAGCAATACAGGACAAGCATCAGTAACCTTCCCCATTCTGTCAGAATGAGTGTCACCACATTCTTTTTGATCCCCCACACTCACTGTATATTTGCGATTGCAACCACCCCCGAACAAGCCTCATGGTCCACCACACTCACTACTGCATGCAACACCTTCTCTCCCTCTCGCTCGCTCCTTTGCAATACCTCCCACATAGTCATAGAATATTCTGGAGAATGCCGATTATGGAATGTTCCAGATAATGTTCCAAATAATTCCCAGTTTCAGGAAAATGGCAGTGTCCCAGTGTGTCACACATAAGAGTCACTTGACTCACCTTAATGATATTAAACCAAAAACAACTTCTAAACACGTCTTGTTATAAATACAATTTCGAGCAGAGATCGTTTTTACCCTCAGGCATTATCTTGACCGTTATCTGAATTGTATCACTTTCCTTATTATGAATGTTTCTCTTTCTCTTTGCCTGTGATTGTTTCTGTCTGTAACAGTTACACAGTCTCCCACTCAGTTGGCAGGACGGCAGGATTGTGATATAGAGGCAGGGCAACAGCGCAAGTACAGTTCCTCACACTGACAGAGATTACCAAGAAGGGGAGACTCTCTCAGCCTCACCCCATCACCCGAGATGTGGTGATCCTCAGGATAAACCACCATGAGTGGTCTCTCTAATGAGAGTATTTTGGGAAAGTATTCTATCAATGTTAGCATTTTAATTTAAAAACATATTTTTATTGAAAAAGATATTTTTAAAATTATAACAACACAACACAAATAACTGAAAAAAATTACATTCAATTGCATGTACATATAAAACAATTTAAAACACTACATAGACAGAAGAAAAACAAAACTAAACAATAAATAATTAATCAATAATACAGCTCAGCATAACAAAAGGACAGCTCTCGTTCATCAAGAGCATTAACTGATACACATTTTTATGTTCATAATTCTTCCTCGCTGGATACTATATTCATTGGACAATATCGTCATGGCTATATAAAAACCCTTCTGAGAGTGGCAGATAAGCCTGTATCGCAGTAATCCAAAAAGGCTCCATGTCTGATATAACTCTCTGTTTTTTGGTGCAACATGCTAGTGAGAAAGTCCAAAGGGATATTCTCCATGAAGAGCTTATGACTACCCAACAGACCCGGGACGATGGTGGGAGATGGTGGTGGGAGGGGTTCAGACATCCAACACAACAGAATATTTTTCCTAGCACGGAAAGTACGGAATGTAAGGATATAATTTTGTTTCCCATGTTCATCTGTGGAAAGTATCCTGGGCAGGCCCAGGAAAACAGAAACCAGGTCCATGTCCAATTCAGTCCCCAATACGCACTCTATCACACCTACCACAGTGCTCCAATATAGATGAAGTCTGCAGCAGGACCACAAGCAATGAGTAAGAGTGCCTGTAGTCATTCTGCATTTGGGACATGCTGAAGATAATCCCACTTTGCATTTTGAGAGACAATGTGGAGTGAGACAGACCCTACGAAGAATTTTCAACTGCATGGAAAGGGTGCATTTACAGATCAAAATCCTTCGAGCATTTTCACAAATATCCTCCCATGTCCCCGAAGTCTTCTGAACCCCCAACTCTCTCACACAGACATCGCAAATCTGCACAGTCTCGTCTGAGGGGACACTCTCAAACTAATGATAAAGGGTACTGACAGAAAGTGGATTCTAAGCAATAGGCGCTCTCTTCCCTCTATCAGATCTGTAAGAGCTAATAAAAGTGTGTTTATTAGAAAAATCAAATCTCTAATCTGGAAAAAAATACAGAAGAGGTCACTACTAGGTCGTCCATGCGAGTTATTTGATCAAATGATATCATTGTTTCTCCAACAAATAACACGTGGTGGCTCTGTGGTTAGCACGACTGCCTCACTATGCCAGGGTCGCGGCTTTGGTTCTGGCCTTGGGTGACTGGCTGTGTGGAGTTAACATTCTCGCCGTATCTGTGAGTGTTTCCTCCCACAGTCCAAAAACGTGCATGTTAGATGAATTAGTCATTGATAAATCACCCATAATGTTCAGGGATGTGTAGGTTTGGGCAATAGTCAGGCTAAATATAGGATGGTAGGGGAATGGTCTGGGTGGTTTACTCTTCAGAGGGTCGAAGTGGACTTGCTGGGCCCAAGAGCTTGTATGCACACTGTAGGGACTCTACTAAATCTAAATCACTCAAGCAAGGCACACCCCTTGCTGCCCACAGTTTAAAACTGGAATCCATTATCCCAGGATGACAAACCGGCATACCAATTATAGGGGTAAGAAACATGGTTTTGGCTGTATTGCCCTCGATCAGATGCATTGTCATTCATGCTTTAACAGTATTGATAATTATTGGGTTATGGCAATACTTCATAAATGTTGTCACTTTAGCTAAGAAAAACAGACTAATCAGGGATCACTTTGTCTGAGACGGTTCAATATCTAACCGTATTGACGCCGAGTCCTCAGCGGCCCAGACACTAACATAGGATAATAAAGAACTTAATTGATAGCTTTTATCTGGGCGATCTACTCCCCACAATCTGTGGGGTAGTTGCAATTTGGTTAGCTT
The DNA here is from genome assembly GCF_037043375.1 of Chiloscyllium plagiosum. Taxonomy (NCBI): domain Eukaryota; kingdom Metazoa; phylum Chordata; class Chondrichthyes; order Orectolobiformes; family Hemiscylliidae; genus Chiloscyllium; species Chiloscyllium plagiosum. Next base: position 74,654,594 of record NW_028270177.1, read on the forward strand.
GATAAAGCGTCGCTTATGGTGCCAAATAAAAGAGCTAAACCAGCCACAAAGTCTCCTAAATATCTGTCTTGCAAACATCAAAAGAAGCATTCAACGAGGTATAGTAAATAAGGAAGGACATTTTTTTTTATCAACAGCTATCCGACCTAGCCAGGATATTAGAAGTGCCTCCCATCTTGGAAGGTCTTGATTAATTTTGTCAAACAAATGGACATAGTTCACGTTAAATAAATGATCAAAGACGGATGTAATGAATATACCGAAATTGGGATACCCTCCCCCACCCCCCCACCCCCCCGTGACCATTTAAAAGGAAACCAGGATTGCCCTCATCAGGTATTTCCCCTAGACCTCCCAAAGACATGGCCTCCAACTTTGTAAAATTAATCTTAAAGCCCGAAAAGGCAACAAGCGAATTAATGCATTGCATCTCGTAAGCTACCGAAATTGCGGGATTTGACAAAAACATAAGACCATCTGCATACAACATAATTTTATGTGACTTCCATCCCACTTCTGGGACAGGTATGTTGGGGTAATATTCCCAATTGTGCAGGATGCCATCGAATCTAAGATTGCTGCAGGGATGGGGAAGAGATCAACCTTCGTGTGCCATTTCTGCGGGTTAAAGGAGAAAATAAAACCCCTACTTGTGAGGTATATCTGCCTCCAGACATCCACCAGCTCTAGTTCTAGACACAAATCCATTAATTGCTTACATTATAAAGAGGGTATTGGGTGACCTTTGGACATTCTGTCCATCGTGGTACCATAAGACAGTCGAAATCTCCTTCTACAATAATGTGCCATGATGAAAGATAACTTACTTTGGAAAAATGCATCTACCAGGATTTTAAGAGGGTGCACCGGGTGGCAATAAACATTTAAAATACTGTATTAATTCCCATAGTTCAAGACTTTGAGGATTATGATCCTTCCATGGGTGTTTAATACAATCTAGTAATTTAAATGGAAGATTCTGCCTATCCATTCTGACTTTTCCCCCACTCTTAGTATTGAAAGACGAGAAATAAACCCGATCAAACCCACCCTGCTGTAACGTCAAATGTCCCTTGTCATCAAGGTGCATCTCCTGCAATAGGATAACATCTACTCTCTCTTTTTTAAAGACGAGAAAGCATATTTTTCCTCTTGACTGGCAGATGGCTCCCCTTAATGTTCCAGGTACCCCATTTAAGCACAGCATTATCCATAACACACTGCAGCAACATTTGAACTCTAGAGAATTTCATATCAAATTACACATCGCTGAGCATTAATGACAAAAGACTCATCAAGCCTTAAATCTGCAAAGTAAAACGACTGCAACCAACAAGCACTCAAAGCTTTCCAAAGCTAAAAACATAAAAAAAGAACAAAACAAAATCCAAAGTGCCAAAGACACTTGATAGGGCTTTTTTCCTCACCCCCCCACCCCACCCAATGGGGACGCTGACGGCCTAGGTCTCTGTTCTACAACACTGCCAAATCCCCTGCTTTTAATTGTATCGGTCCTGCGCTTGTTTGATTTACCAAATCCAATACCTCGCATTAATCCAAACTAAACTCCATCTGCCACTCCTCAGCCCAGTGAGTGATATTACTGCCACCTCACTTCCCCGTTTAATTTTGAAATTCCCTCCCCCTCTCCAGGAGGCCTGCACACACCGGCCTTGATTTTCACAAAGACCCTGAGCTTGATTTGCCTTGTGCAGTTAAGGGGAGGAGGGACAGATTGCAGACACAGTCAGTGGGGAGCAGAGGCTGGACAGTAATCGTTTGATGGTTTTAGGAAGAGGACAGTCACGCATGAGAGTTGGCGAATACTGATCCGTGTTTTCGGGCCAGAAATTATGGTCTTTCTCCGTCTCTGGTGTTCAGTAAGAAATATTTGTTTGAGACCCTTCATTGTTCAGAGTGTGTCTGCAGGATTTCTTTCCCTAATATTGCAGACTACAGATAATAGCAAATAAAGCTGTTCGTAGTTAACTTCGATGGAGCAGCACATACAAACAATGACTGCAGATGTTGGAAACCAGATTCTGGATTAGTTTGGCTAGAAGAGCCTCCTGATGAAGGGCTTTTGCCCGAAACGTCGTTTTTACTGCTCCTCGGATGCTTTCTGAACTGCTGTGCTCTTCCAGCACCACTAATCCCGTACACTCAACAGCCTACAGTTGAGACAAATAGTTTGTATTTGTTTAACAATACAAAGTGTTTTGTGTAGTTCAATAATGGTAACCTGACTATAATAAATCCACATCGAGCTGAAAGCTGATACATAAAATATGACCCAAAATCTCGTTATGGTAGTGTAGTGGGTAATGTCCCTGCCTCTGAGCCAGAGCTTTGGATTTGATTCCTGAACGTGCGTGGTAGTGATACAAGCTCTGGACTAGAAGTTCTGAATTTAAGTCCAGCCTGTTGCCGAGGTATGTCACAGCAGGTCAGAACAGGCTGATGAGCAAACACACAGGTGAATAATGTTACAGCCATTTGAGTATTGCCGAGTGGTGCTAGTGAACCTAGCTCCGGGCATAAAGGCCTAGGTGTAAATCCCACAGAAGTGTTTCATAACACATCTGAACAAACTGATTAAAAGTATTTAGAATTGTGGCTTGATGGAGAAGGAAGAGGTGTCAGTACTGCATTTCAGAATTTAGGCTCAGGATGATTTAAAGCACAGCCATTCGTGTTGATTGGAGTCACATTTCGCAGCAGTTAAGGTTTATAAAATCAAAATGGACATGAATAGGGTGAGTAGTCAGGGTTGTCCCCAGGTCCAAAACTAGAGGGCATTGGTTGAAATTGAGAGGGGAAAGATTTTGAAGAGCTCACGAGCACCATTTCACATAGAGGGTGGTGTGCATGTGGAATGAGTTGCCAGAGGAAGTGGTGGAGGCTGGTACAAATACAGCATGTAAAAGGCATCTGGATGCTGACAGACCTGTCGAGCTTTTGTAGCAATGTCTGTATTTGCTACAAAATGCATTAATTTTAACACGTTAAACATTTTATTTTTTAATGTCGCATGGGCATATAAACATATCTTCAAATCGACCGAGACCATTTTCTGCTAAGGATATGGCTCTGTGTATGACAGCAGCAATGATGCACCTACATGGAATAGGGAATGTGATGCAGACATAGTTTGGACAATGTACAAGGAGACCTCACATGATCCAGTTTGGGAGAGGAAGACATTACTGTGTGATTTGGGTCAGAGAGGGAGAAAATGTAATCTGCCCGAGAAGGAACGGCCGATTGCACTCTCTCTCCTTCATTATTCCTCATCACAGCAATGTGTGTGAGCTAAAACAAAAACTCTACAGTCATCGTTACCATTCTTATTTTTATAGAATCCCTTCAGTGTGAAAACAGGCCCTTCTGCCCAAAACGTCCATACCAACCTTCCCAGGCTCGCTCCCTTACATTTACCCCGACCGATGCACCCAACCTAGAAATCCCTGAACACTTCGGACAAATTATCATGACCAATCCATCTAACCAGCACAGTTTTGGACTGTGGAAGGAAAGTGGAGCAACCATGAGAAGGGGAGAATGTGCAACCTCTACACAAGTAGTCACCCGAGTCTGGAATTGAACGCAAGTCACTGGTGCTGTGAGGCAGAAGTGCTAACCACTGAGCCACTGTGATACCCTTGGGCGATCCCTGGCCATAATTCATTGGAATCTCCTCATTGTCTAATGCAAAGGGAATTCAACCAAATCCAACTGTTCCAGAATGAAGTCCCATTGCTAGCAGCTTGTGTGAGTAGAATGTTTTCAGAAGCAGAATAACATTTTGAACAATCTCTCAATTTTTCCTTTTGTCATGAGTTACAATAATATATGGACAAAGCGCTTTCAACTTGAAATTGCTGAGATTTTGTTTATCTGCGTGTGTGTGTGTGCGTGTCTGTGTGTGTGTGTGTGTGTGCGTGTGTGTCTGTGTGTGTGTGTGTGTGTCTGTGTGTCTGTGCCAGTGTTTTTAAAAAGGGAAATATGGATTCTTTATTTGCAATATCCAAACAGTTTGCCATTCATCTTTCCCCCATAGTTTGAGTAACAATTACTCTGGATCATAAACGTGCTTTTTGAGCAGATTAAAGAAACTAGCCTGACTTGTTCCTAAAACTGACACTGACCCAGACTGAGACCGATATCATCGGCCATATCACCAACCTGGTTACATTTGACATTTGCTGTGAGCAGTGGAGTAGTGGGAATGGAAAAGGAAACAATGACTCCAAACTTCGGGGAACAATAGACCGGTGAGCCTGATGTCAGCCGCGGGTAAGTTGTTGGAGGGGATTCTGAGGGACAGGATTTACATACATGCTTATGCCCGAAACGTCGATTCTCCTGCTCCTTGGATGCTGCCTGACCTGCTGTGCTTTTCCAGCAACACATTTTTCAGCTCATACATTTGGGAAGGCAAGGGCTGATCGGGGTAGTCAACGTAGCTTTCTGCTTGGGAAATCATGTCTCATTAATTTGGTTTTATGAAGAGGTGACAAAGAAGATTGATGAAGTCAGTTTGGTAGACATTGACTATATGGACCTCGGGAATGTGTTCACAACATTCTGATTGATAGGCAGATGAGTAACGTTCGGTCACATGGGATGCAGAAGAAGCTAGTCACAATTGTCTTGAATGAAGAGGGGTAATTTTCAGACTGAGGCTTGTGAGCAGCAGTGTGCTGTAAGAATCGGTACTGACTTCACTGCATTTAACCATTTATGTAAAGGATTTAGATGTGAATATTGGGGCCATAGTTAGTAAGGTTACAGATTACATCGGAAAGGAGGTGTAGTAGATTATCTCAGAGTACAACGAGACCACAATTAAATGGTACAAAGGGACAAGGAGTGACAGATAAAGTTAAATTTAGATAAGTTCTGCATTTTGGGAAGGCAAATCAGGGCATAAATTATTCACTTAATTGTCAGGTCCTGGGGCGTGTTAGAAAGGGAAATATGGATTCTTTATTTGCAATATCCAAACAGTTTGCCATTCATCTTTCCCCCATAGTTTGAGTAACAATTACTCTGGATCATAAACGTGCTATTTGAGCAGATTAAAGAAACTAGCCTGACTTGTTCCTAAAACTGACACTGACCCAGACTGAGACCGATATCATCGGCCATATCACCAACCTGGTTACATTTGACATTTGCTGTGAGCAGTGGAGGAGTGGGAATGGAAAAGGAAACAATGACTCCAAACTTCGGGGAACGATAGACTGGTGAGCCTGATGTCAGCAGCGGGTAAGTTGTTGGACATAGGGCTGCAGGTACATCGTTCCTTGAATGTGGAGTCGCAGGTAGACAGAGTGGTGCAGAACACATTTGGCACATTTGCTTTAATCAGTCAGAGCATTGAGTATAGGAGTTGTGGTGGTATGTTGTATCTGTACAGGATGTTGGTGAGGCTATTTTAAGAATACTGCGTACAACTCGGTTGCGGAACTGGAGGTTTGAGCTTCAGGGAAAGGTTGATAAGGTTGAGGTGTTTCCCCCTGGAGTGTCAGAGGCTGAAGGGTGACACTATAGAGCTTTATAGAATCAGGGGCAAGATATTCTGAACAGCCATGTTCTGCTCCCCAGGATAGGGGAGTCTGGAACAAGAGGGCATAGTTTGAAAGTGAGAGGGCGAATAATTTAGAAGGGACCTGAAGGTAAATGTTTCAGACAGAGAGTGGTGTGTGTACAGGAAGTGCTGTCAGAGGAAGTGGTGAAGGCGGTTACAATCGCACATTTAAAAACTATCTGAAAGAGGAGGGATATTGGCCAAATGCTCGCAAATGGGACTGGATCAGATTTGATATCTGATCGGAGTGAACAGATTGAACTAACGAGTCTGTTTCCGTTCTGCATCGCTCTCTGATTCGAAAAGAAGGATGACGAAAAAGTCTAAAAGGATCTTTCAGTCGGAATTCTCTTCACTGGAAGTTTATCATGCCTCTATGTTCACATCGATTGAAAGCTATTTATTTAAATATTTGACAGGGAAGTGAGTCACGGATGCTAGGATACAGACAGGAAAGTGACGCTGAGTTCACAATCTTAGTCCCTAGTGGGGAAGGCTCAAAGTATCTAATGTTCCACTCCTCTTCTTAGTCCTATGTTTCTGTGTTCCATTCAGCCCCTCATACCTGCTAGATAGGAGCAGTTGGAGGCCACTTACTCCTACAACCTGTTGCACAGAAACAGAGGAGACCATTCAGCTTCTCAAGACTGTCACACATGCTTTGCAGTGATTTGGGAAATGCAATTGGAAAATCCAGGCATGGGTATGAAAGAGGCCCCTAATCTCTCTTTACAGAGCTTCCCCTCTCTCCAACTTGTGCTTCATTTGTTGGTCATGTTTAGACCCAGATTCACTGAGAATACAGCCGCCATACCTCACCCAGAGATGGCTCACAAAATCCTCTGGTCTCCCTGCCTGCAACATTCCAATACAGACATTCATGAAAATAACACCCACTAACTTTCCAATAACAGAATGTGAGAACATCAGAAACAAGGGCAGGTCGTTTACTCCCCAAGCCTGCCTTGTCCTACACTAAAATCATGACTGATCTGCTCTTGGACTGACCTCCTCTTTCATACCCAATTCATCATTGCCCTCAACTCTCTGACTGATCAATATTCAGCTATCTCCTCTTCAAATACTTTCAGTCATCTTGCTCCCCAACACTCTTGAGAAGAGAAATCCTGACATTCAATACCACCTGTTTGAAGAAAACACTTGCTGCTCCTATATCATGGCCCATTGATGTGAACAAAAGAGGTTGACACAAGGGTTCAGGTAAAAATGACTGGCCCTGATATAAAGGCAGTGGTTGACTTCTGTTGACATCAAGGAGCTTAAAAAAACTGGACTTCATGGGAATCAGAGTAAACTCTCCAGTGTTTGGAGTCAAACATGGCACAAAGGAAGATGTTCATCATCTCAGTCCTGGGTCACCTCTGTGCGAGATCCTCAGGGTAACTTCCTCTTCACAAATATCTCCAGCTGCTTCATCAATGTCTCCCCATCCTCACCCTCCCCACCATAAGATCAGAAGTGGGGATGGTCACTGAAGATTCCACAATGTTCAGAACATTTTGTCCCCGTCAGCTCCTGAACTGGTCTGTGTCCATGTGCAGCAAGATCCAGACTCCAGTGAGGCTTGTGCTGTTAAAGGGTCCGTAACATTCATGTAACAGTATTGCTAGATTATGCACATTGCCACAGTGAAATGAAGAGTTAATGCATCACCTCACGCTGGTTTCACAGGAATATGAGGAAGCCATTCAGCCCATTGACACTATTGGAGAAGAACAGAGGCAGCCCATTCAGTGCCTCCAGCCTATTATTCAGGAAGGGAAGGAGTCTCGTGTGATGGACTACACCAGAGCCCCTCGAAAATATTTGATGGAAGTAGCCTAGATTCTAATATATTCTTATTTTAAAGGAACTGTAAAGTGTCTGTTTCAGATGCAATGTGACTGGTCAAACTACTCGGTGTGAAGCAAAACACCATTTACTTAAACACGAGAGATAAAATGAAACCAAAGAAAGAGGAATTTAGAATACCTTAATTCTACTGGACAAGTTAACAGAATAATAGATCAAGGAACTATGACTGATGAAGTGTTCCAATATAGGAAACTCCCATAAACACAGCCCCTGGCAAAAATGAATATTCAGACACAGAATGACACAAACAGTTCTCCAATCTAGGAATTAAAAACAGCATCAAGAAAAATTCAGAGAGTAGCAGCCAGGAAACATCCATTGAGGCTTCCAACTCTTTGGAGACTCCAATAGTTTCTGACGTTACTGAGAAACCAAAACCCAGACATTCTAATCTGTGAGAGCTGGCCACACCCATTCAGGCTGCATTAAAATTAACCCAAGGCTTCCCTCGCTGTTTACTAAAATGGTCTTCACTAGCCAGCTTGGTAATGGTCGTTCAATCTCTCTCTTAAAAGAAGCCAGGACAAAATATCCTCTTAAAGCTGCAGCATTATCAGACTTGTCAGCACACCGAGTTGTCAAACAGGAACCAAGAGTAACCAATCAGGCCCTTGGCCCTTTCTAGCCCTTTCTAGTCGGACCAGGAAAAAGCCATTCAGTCCCTTGAGTCACTTACACAGGAACATGATGAGGCCATTCAGCCCCTTGAGTCACTTACACAGGAACAAGAGGAGACTATACAGTCCCTTGAGCCACTTGGGCAGAACAGTACGAGGTCATTTCCCCCTCGACGCACTTCCACAGGGACAGAATGAGGTAATTGATGCTGATTCCTGATGAATAGCTGATGCCTGAAACATCGATTCTCCTGCTTATCGGATGCTGCCTGACCTGTGTTTTCCCAGCTATCCACTCTCTGCTCTGACCTCCAGATCGGCAGTCCTCACTGTCTCCTAATTGATGCTCCAACATGATGAACAAGTGGAGGAGAGGGTACACAGACTGCTCCACGTTGTTCCTCGTGGCTCCGTTGCTCACGATAGTTTTCTAGTGGTGAACAGGGAAGCCATATGTCTTGTGTGAAGTCTCAAGAATGCACCTTCTATCTCCGAGAAAATAGCATGGTGTTTTCTATGTAGGGCAGACGCTGATGGGAATGGCTCCCTGTTTCAGATGGAAGGTATTGTGGCTGCTTTTGGGGATTGTGAGCAACCTGACGTTCACTACAGGTTTACACGCCAACTGCACGATAACATGGGGAGAGTTAATTTAGGCATATAAACTATTTTAAGGCCATGTTAGACTGATGAATGGACTCTCTAAGTTGAAATAATGTTGACATGTTCATGTTGGTCTTGTCCAGTGCATGTCCTATGCAGTGTAGCCTGTATGCATTATTCTATCCAAGTCTATTTCCACCCTATGATCCGCCTGGCCATGCTTACTATGACCTGCCTCCACTGCTCATAAATAAAGTGTTTCCCTGTACTGAGGTACACGTGGCAATAAATCAAACCAATCAATCCTGGGTAAAGTATGGAATTTTTCACCCTGTCAATGTCTGTTTTGGAAATAAGTGATCGCTGCCACTCCTCTTGTTTCAGCGTCACCATTTCTTCATCTCTCACAGCTCTACAGATTAACACTTAGTTTAATTACTCTATACTCAAGTTACCAAAATCCGTGTCTGTATTAAGGAGATTATTCCTTACAAAGGAGATCAAATCTGTACAGAGTGCACCAAATTCTCTCTCAGCAAGGCGCTACAACAGCAGGAAGATGGCTTTACTTATGTACTCGAATTATCATACAATAAAGGACAGTATAGCATTGACTGCACCCCTTACGTACACGGGGTTTGATTCGGAGCAGTCAGCATAGATTTGTGAGTGGGAGATCATGCTTCCCAAATTTGTTAGAGTTCTTTGATGAAGTGACCAAGAAGGTTGATGAGGACAGAGTGATAGACGTAGTCTCTATGGAATCCAGTAAGGTCTTTGATAAGTTTCCACATGGCAGGCTGCTTTGGAAGGTTCCATCATGTGGAATGCTGGCGGAACTGGCCAATCGGATGCACAGTTGGGTTGATGGTCGGAAGCAGAGGGTTTAGTGGAAGGATGCTTGTCAGACTGGAGGTTGGGTCCATAGCTGATTGTTATCTATGATTTGGTTACGAATGTACAAGGAATGATTATGCAGTTTGCAGATGACACTAAAATAAGCGGAGCATGATCAGTGAGGAAGTTTATCAGAAATTGCAGCAGGACCTTAACCACGTGGGGAAATGTGCCAAGAAATGGAAAATGGAATTTAATATAGATGCGTGAGGTCTTGCATTTTGGAAACACAAATCAAGGTAGGAGTTTCACGGTGAATGGGAGGGCCTTAAGGGCTGTAGTGGGCAGAGAGACCTTGGCGTTCAGGTGCACGGTTCTCTGAGAGTGGAGTCACAGGCAGACAGGGCAGTGAAGAAGGCTTTTGACACACTGGCCTTCGTCAATCAGGACACTGATTATTGAAATTGAGAATTTATGTTGCAGTTACACAGGACATTGGTAAGGCAGCACTTGGAATATTGTGTTCATTTTTGTCACCTTGTTACAGGGACGATGTTATGAAATTAGAAAGAGTGCAGAAGAAGTTTACAAAGAGGTTGTCAGAACCCAATGATCTGAGTTATAGAGATAGGTTGGATAAGTTAGTATCTTTTCTTTAGAGTGTTGGAGGCTGAGCGCGGACCTTATAGAGCTGTATGAGATCACGAGGGGTATGGATAGGGGAAGGATATGAATTCGAGGATTAGAGGGGATCAGTTTAAGGTTAAAGGGGAAGGAATAAAAGGGAACCTGCGGGGCCACTTCTTTACACAGAGGGCTGGTACGTGAATGAGTTGCCAGCAGATGTGATTGAAGGGTGTACATTAACAACATTTCAAAAGTATTTGGATAAATAGGTAGATAGGAAAGGACTAGAAGGATATGGGCCAACTGCAGGGAAATGGGGTTAGCGTGGATGGACATTTACAAGGTGGAGTCGAACCCCTCTGTTAATTAAAGCCTAACACTCAGAAAAGCTCGTCTCGCTTTGTAATCTGTTTAGATGTGAGTGACACAGATCTCCTACATTCCACAATTTAAACAAAAATTAACAAGTTAGTTTCATAACTTTAATAGTGAACACAAAATAACAACTATTCACAAATACAAGCTCCTCTTTTCTTAGCTACTTACTATCTGACTCCAACTCTGTAAAAATCTGCTGTTCCAACAACCCACATATTAAACATTACAATCTCAAGACCACACTGTCTCCGCTGTGTTCACTCTTCCAGCTGCTGATCTCCCTGGGTCATGTTTTGATTACTGCAATTATGTTTTACATGCACATGTATCTTTGATAGAGAGTGTTTGAGATGGCCAGTTAGCACTCCTGCTCTACAGCAGTTTCTCTGCTGTTGGATGGCAGTGGCTCTCCCTCTAGTGTTCAAAATCCTGGGTTTATATTCTCCCCATGATACAATAATTCTCACAGTTTGATTGCTTTCCAGGTGTCCAAACATAATATTCACATTCCGTTGGCTTCTGGTATCCTGAGTGTTATTTACACTCTTTGGTTGTATTTGAATTGTTGTCAAAACAGCAACCAAAACTCAAGTATCCATTTTCCAGCTAATTGTTACATTTGGAAGTCTGAGGTTTCGCTGGCATCTGTGGCTGTACTTTCTATTCAGCAAAACCCCTTCTGCCTTTAAGTGACCAGACATGCTTTCGGCTTCATAACACCTCCCTGTGCACTCTCCTGCAGCTCCTCGGCTCTACTTGGGCTCCTCTTTACCAGGTTCACTAATACCTCTGGCTTAAACACTTTTACCTCAACTTTTCCCAACGTGTCTTCCATCAACATCCAGCACTGTGTGTCCCAGCTTACTGCAGTGAAAAAACCTTTTCCCAGTGCCCTTCTTAAACCATCGGCACTGTAATTTCATGTGTTATACTCACTTATAGTGAAAACACCTGAGGCCTTTCACTTCCTTTCAACCCCTTTGGGCTTTTTTTTTCACCTGTGGTAATCTGTTGCCAGTGTGCTTTACTCGATGTTTTGTAGTGTAGGATCACCCCTTCTCCCAATTTCTATCCTTCAACAGGATGAAAACCCTCCCAGAAGCTAAATTTCATCTCATGCACCAATGCATACTTAACTGCCATTTCTGCTGCGCTTCTCAATTCTTGAACTTCCTGTTCATTCGCATGAATTCTTATCATCTCTGGAAGTGAGTCTTTAAACTCCTCCAGCAGAATAATCTCCCTTCGAGCCTCACAGGTCTTAGCCATTTTTAAGGCCAGCTCCCATCTGTCAAAGTGACTGTGGTTTACTCTTTCAAACTCAATATAAGTCTGACCTGTCTTCGTCTCTATATCTCTGATCCGCTGTCTATATTCTTCTAGTACCAATTCATAAGCACTCAAAATAGCTTGTTTGACATCTGCATAATCTCTTGCTCCCGCATGTGACAGCACTGCACATACCTCACCAGCTGTGCCCACCAGCTTAGTCTGAGCTAGCATTACCCACAAGTTCACTGGACATGCCATCTGCCGAGCCACTTTTGGAAATGAAATATAAAACGTTTTGGCATTTTTCGCACCGAAATATGGCAATGTATTAACATAGTTGTATACATCCCTATGTTCTCCATTCATCTTCATCCTGCTAATTTAAATTTCTTATCTAATTCCAAACTTCTGAATTTCAAATTCTCCCTCTCTTCCTTTTTCCTCTCTTTGTCTTTCTCTATCTTCTCTATCTCTTTCTCTCTCTCTATCTATCTTCTAATTCCATTTGCAATTTAAGTTTTATCTAACTCGACTGCAGTTTCCTGCTTCTCTGATACACCAAAGTGCTTGACCAATTCCATTATGATTACAGCTTTCCTTATGTCCCTGGTGAAACACAATTCTAATCTACATGTCAATTCTAAAAGTATGCCCTTTCTTTGTCTTTCTACACTTTCTTGGCAAATTTGTGAATCATCTTCAAACCTCGGAACCTCTTTAGTAATGTTAAAAATCATTCCTTTTAATTTAACCAACCACAAGGAAACAAAATTAAATGAATTTTGTCTCCTGTTTTATATGAAGATCTCGGTCACTAACTGCCAAATGATGGAATCTGCTGGGAACTTTTGTACCCCAAATCTGTTCAAATCCCACACGGCACGTCCTCAAACCGTTATGATGTCGTGTCGAACCCCTTTGTTAATTAAAACCATTCACCCAGAAAAGCTCACCTCGCCTCATAATCAGTTAAAACATGAGTGACAGAGAAATCCCAAATTTCACTATTAAGAGATAAATAACCATTTATAAGTATGCAAGTTAGCTCTCTGATCTTGAAGGTTTGTTTTCAGATGTTTCGTCACCATGACAAGGTAACATCATCAGTGAGAGTCTCTGGTGACGCATTGGTGGTATGTCCCACCTCTCTATTTATAGGTCGTGGTTTCTTAAGGTGCGTGATGTTATTTCCAGTCTTTTTTTCAAGGGAAGTTAAATAGGATCTAAATTGATGTGTTTATTGATGTACTTCTGGCTAGAATGTCATGCCTCTAAGAACTTCCGTGCGTGGCTTTGTCCTCGGAAGTGTGTGTTGTCACAGTCAACTTGGTGTCCTTCTTTGTCTGTATGTATGGAAACTAGTGAGAGTGGGTCATGTCTTTTGGTGGCCAGTTGGTGTTCATGTATTCTGCTAGCACGACAACAGGACAGTTTGAAATGGAGGAAAAATGATTTTATATACACTGTTTAATCAGTGTAGGTTCAGCTAATTAACATTTTTCATATGAGTACAACACATTCTGAATGAACAACGGAGACACAGTTAACGAAAAATGATGCACGTGATGTATAAAATTTATAAAACATTAAAACATTATTTGATCCTCATCTGAAGTGATACCTTCCGTTCCTCTCAACGTTCCCCCGTTTCTGGGATTCCCAACTCTAGTCTCTCATTCTTATCAGGATGTGTGTTACAAATTATTGCTTCTGATGTCCCAACGTATTTCAGTTAATCCCCTTTCTACTAGGAATTAAATACGTAGGCCTGTTGGGTTCTTTCCAAAACTAGTGTCTGTCATATTATTGGAAAGAAAAGTTATGGCATCAGACCCAGCATTTGAACATATTGCTCTGTTTATACGTGCACTGTACAAAGGACCACAGCACACAGGAATTGCCAAAACATTGAGGGAAGTACATCTACTTCTTTCGATAATGTAGTTTTCTCATTTTTCACATCTCCATATCTATATTCTCTCTCTCGTTCTCCCTTTGTATCTAGTTACGAAATCCACCAATTATTCTTCGTGCCCATCTCTCAAAACTCCTTCTTTCAGTTTATATCGAATGCCCTCTTCAAGATGTAATGTGGTTATAATTAAACATTGCAACTACAGAGACTTGTGGGAGGAGCTGGCCAGAGTTACTTGGAAGGGGAGCTGAGCAGGAAAGACCATGGAGCAGCAATGGGAGGAGTTTCTGGGGATAAATCGGAAGATAATACCACTAATTCGACCCCAAGAAGATGAAACATACTCATGGGAGGACAAGGCGGCCATGAGTGATAAGGCATCAAACCAAAAGAGGAAACATACAGTGTGGTGAAGATGATTGGGAATCCAGAGAATTCATTGGCTCTGAAACTACATAAGGCTGGCATCACTGACACTACAGAGCTCTTAATCATGGTCAGGGAGAGAAACAGAGGGAAACACATTCAAATTAAACACAGAAGATTGCATTTCTCAAGGAAAAAGATTCAGGTGAATTAAACATTTGAATTAAGATCAGTTAAATGCTTTTGCAGAATGTGTCAGATTGGAAGCAAGATCCGGGGAAACAGTCCCTCGGCAGAATGAGAGTTTGAAAATGGAAGTATTTCCACAACAGAAACCAGGATAGGTCAGTGAGTGCAGGGCTGATGGGTGAATGGGTCTCAGTGAGAATTGGGGAACAGACAGCAGAATTGCATTGCAGATATTGCAGCTGGAAACTGCGTATTTATATAGTGCTGTAGAACACAGCAGCAGGAGAAGCAGACCTGCATTCAACCACAACATTCAGCCTGCAACTTTTTGCCAGGGTAACACCTCAGTCTGCCACTACCATCAATACCATCTATGGCTCAGTGACGATGTGGTTGAATATGTCAGAGTCAGAACCACATGAACCTTAACCTGATGTTAACTCATTAAAGCTACCAGACTTGACCAACAGATCAGTACGAAGCACTGCAGTCCTGCCACATTCAGTTATAAATGATGATGGACGATTAAACAAATGACTGGAGGAGAGGGCTCCACAAACATTCCCATCCTAAATAATGGAACAGACCTGCATATCAGTGTAAAAGAGAAGGATGTTTCATCTGCATCATCCTCTGCCAGAAGTATTGAGTCGATGATACACCTCACCCTCATCATGATGCCCACAAAATCACAGATCTCAGTCTTCAACCAATTTGATTCGCTGCATGTGAGATGAAGAAATAGCTGAACACAGGAGATACGACACAGACAATGGGCCCTGACACTATTCCTGCAATAGGACTGAAAGCCTGTACTGCACAACAAGCCGTGTCCCTGGGGAAGCTGTTTCATTCCAGCTCCAACTCTGACATCTCCCTGGCAATGTGGAAAATTACTCAGCTAAATCCCGTCCCCTAAAACGGGAATAAGTACAATCTGACTGATTACCACCCCTTCAATCCCATCACGACAGTCAAATCGGTGGGAGTTCTTTTTGACCGAGCTGTCAAGCAGCACAGAAATAACCTGTTCATTGTGGTTTCCAATCGGTCCCCATATGGAGATGTTGCTGTTGTGGAAATGTCACTGGATTACTAATCCAGACCAGGCTAATGCTCTGGCAGCGGGTGGAAGTTAAAAACAATTAATAAAATATCGAGATCTAAAATCTGGTGTCAGTAACAGTGACCTGGAAGCCAATACCGATTGTAAACAGAATTTCCTTCGCTAATGTACTTTTAGGAAGTGAATCTCCCGTGATTTCCTGGGCTAGCCGAAAAGTGACTCCAAAGACCCTGACATGTGATAAAGATTTCAATGGTCTCTGAAACGGCCAAGCAAGGCACTTATTTGTATCAAACTACTCCGAGGTCTGAAAGGATGAAACCGGACTGAACACACGGCCTCAGCATCTGTGGCAGAAAAAGGAATGGGAACACAGTCCTGTCGACCCTGCAGAGACCTCCTCCCTAACATCTGAGAGCTTGTGACAACATTTAGAGAGGTTTCCCACAGAGTGCACAGAAACAGCGGGAAAGGAGTAGGTCATGCAACACATTGAGCCTCCCCCATTCTAGTTCATGGAAAAAATCACCTCAATGCACTTACCCCACACGATATACAAAACCGTTAATGTGAATAACCTTGGGAAGCTATAAAATAGGAAGTGCAGTCGTACGTTTGGTCCATGGAATTTGCTACCCAATTCAATATAATGATGGTTGGCCCTTCATTTCCACACCGTATTCCTGCTCTTCTACCATCCCTTTACTGTCTCTAAATTCTTATTTATAATCAGTGTCTTGGTTTCCAGATGCGAGCGAATTCCCCAGGTTCACCAGTCCTTTTATTCTCATCTCAATGCAGAGTGGCCTTTCTGCATCTAATACTGTTTCCCCTTGTTTTAGACGTCCCAGTCAGGGTAATTATCATCCCTGCTTTCAATCTGACTCACCCTGTCAGAGTTTTGTATATTTCACTGAGATCTCCATTCATTTTCCTAAACCCCACGGATTACTGGCCCAGTTTCCCCAATCTCTGCTCCCACAACAAGCCTGTCATCCCAGAGATCAGTCTGGTCATCCTTCACTGCTCTCCATCAATGTCAGGTTTTTCCTTTATTAGGTAAGGAGACCAAAACTACTCACAATACTGCACAATGATCGAGATGATATCTCACCAAGGCCCTGTACAGCTGCAGGAAGACATCTTTTCTCCTGGACTCATATCCCCCTGAAATGAAGGTCAACACACCATTTATCTTCCTCACTGCTTTCTGTTTCTGCAATATTGCTTTCAGCGACTGGTGTACAAGGAGATGCAGATCCTTTTCATTGTTACAGCTCCCCACTTGGTGAGTCTGTGTATACTGGGCAGCGTGCCAATGCCATGCCCAGTATTGACTTCTGTTTCCAGAACTGACTGCGTTGCATGGTCCTCAGAGGTTTATGCAGAAGGAAACAACAAAAAGGAACATACGTCCCTTTGTAGTTCAACGTGCTTCAACCAATACTTTCCAAATGGTCGGCTGTCAATTTATCGTTTCCACCAAAGGGCACACCGTCATCTCTATCCACATTGTTCTCCATCTGTCACGTATTTACCCAGTCACTCCACTTGTCTTAGTCTTCTCGGTGCTTTTTTACATCCTCCTCACCCACTCACAATCCCACATCCGTTAGTGCTGTCAGCAGGTTGGGATATATTGTATCTGATTCCAGAAACCATCACTGATCACCGCCAGTGATGTTTAAAGGGCATTTTGAACAGCTGGGCCCCAAGCACTGATCCCTGTGACACCTCAGCAACCTTCCTCTGTTAATTTCTATTTATTTATTTCATGAATCTGGGTGTCACTGGCTGGGCCAGCATTTATTGCCTGTCCCTAATTGCCCTTGAGAAGGTGGTGGTGAGCTGCCTTGTTGAACGCTGCAGTCCACCTGCTGTGGTTGACCCACAATGACATTAGGGAGGGAATCCCAGGATTCTGACGCAGTGACTGAAGGAGCGGTGATATATTTCCAAGTCAAGATGGTGAATGGCTTGGAGGAGAACCTGAAGATGATTGTATTCCCATACATCTGCAGCCCTTGTCCTTCGAGATAGACGTGGTCGTGTGTTGGGAAGCTGGTCTCTGAGGATCTTTGGTGAATCATTTCGTTGCAGCATATAGATAGTAAAACACTGCTGCTGCTGAGCGTCGATGGTGGAGCATTGTGGATGAAGAGACAGTCAAACTGGCTGCTTTGTCCTGGATGGTATAAAGCTTCTTGAGTGTTGTTGGGGCTGCACCCATCCAGGCAAATTAGGAGTCTTCTATCACACTTCTGACTTATGCATTGTAGATGATGGACAGACTTTGGAAGTCAGGATGTGAGTTACTCGCCGCAGTATTCCTAGCTTCAGACCTGCTCTTGTAGTTACTGTGTTTATGTGGCGAGTCCAGTGAGTTTCTGAGCAATGATTACGCACCAGGATTTTGGTACTTAGGTTCAGTGATGGTAACATCATTGAATGCCAAGAGCCTGTGTTTAGATTGTATTTTATTGGTGATGGTCAGGGTCTGGCATTTGCGTGGCCTGAATATTACTTGCCACTTGTCAGCCTGGATACTGTCAAGATCTTGTCACATTTGGACATGAATTGCTTCAGTATCAGAGGAGACACAAATGTTGCAGAACATTGTGCATTCATTGTTGAACATCCCCACTTCTGACCTTAAAATGGAGGGAAGGTCATTGATGAAACAGCCCTGAAGAAGTTTCCGGCCACTGCTCGAGGGACTCCTACAGACTTGTCCTGGAGCTGAGTCGACTGACATTCATCGACCATGACCATCTTCCTACGTGGCAGGTATGATTCTAACCAGCAGGGAGTTTCCCTCTGATACCCATTGGTTCCAGTGTTGCTCATGGCCCTCGATACCACACTTGGTCGAAGGAAGCCTTGACTTAAAGGGCTATCGCTCTCACCCCATCTCTGGAATTCAGCTCTTTTGTCCATGTTTCAACCAAGGTAATGAGGTCAGGGACTGAGTGACCCAGGTGTAGCCCAAACTGGGCGTCATTGATCAGGGTATTGCTGAGCAGGTGCTGCTTAAAAGCACTGACACCTTCCACGACTTTACTGTTGCTCGGGAGTAGACTGGTGGGGTGGTAATTGGCCGGATTGGATTTGTTCTGCATTTTATATACAGGAGATACCTGGGGTAATTTTCCACATATTCGAGAAAAGCCATTGTTGTTACTGTATTGAAACAGTTTGGCTAGGGGAGTGGTAAGTTATGGAGCACAAGTTTTCAGTACTATTGCCAGAATGTTGTCAGCATGTGTAGCCTTTGGAGTATCCAGTATCTCCAACCGTTTCTGGATATCGCGTGGACTGAATCGAATTGGTTGATGATTGGTAACTGAATTGCTGAGGACCACTGGAGGAGGCTGAGATGGATCATCCACTCAGCAGTTCTGACTGAAGATTGTTGCGAATGCATCAGCCTTATCTTATACACTGAGGTGCTGGACTGTTCCATCATGGAGGAACGGGTTATTTGTGGAATCTCTTCCTCCAGTGAATTGGTTAATTGTTTCCAACGTTTCTCGACTAGATGTGGAAGGACTGCAGAGATTGGTTCTGATCCTTTGCTTGTGGGATCACTTAGCTCTGTCTATCACTAACTGCCTATGCTGTTTGGCGCACAAGTAGTCCTGTTTGGTGGCTTCAACTGGCTGACATCTTATTTTTAGGTTTACCTGGTGCTGCTCCTGCCATCCAGCACACACCACTGAACCAATGTTGATCCTCTGGATTGATGGTAATTGTTGTGAGTGGGATACGCCAGGCCATAAGGCTTTGCAGGAGTACAATTCTGCTGCTAGTGATGGCCCACAACACCTTATAGACACCTGCTAGATCTGTTCGAAGTCTGCCCTATTTCGCATCGTGATAGTACAACCCAAAATGGTGGAAGTTACTCTCAATGTGAAGGTGAGACTTTGTCTCCACAATGACTATGCGGTGGCCACTCTTACCGATACTGTCATGGACAGATGGTACAACTGGCAGATTAGTAAGGCTGTGGTCAAGTATGTATTTTCCTCTTGTTGGTTCCTTCACTACCTGCCACAGAATCAGTCAAGCAGTTATATTCTTTCGGACCCGGCCAGATCGATCAGTAATGCTGTGGCTGAGATACTCTTGGAGGTGGACATTGAAATCCTCCAACCAGAGTACATCTTGCGTCCGTGCTACCCTCAGTGCTTCCTCCAAGTGCCGTTCAGCATGGAGAAGTACAGATGCATCAGTTGGGAGAGGCTGGTACATGGAAATCAGCAGGAGGTTTCGTTTTCCAATTGTAAACTAATGCCATTAGACTTCATGGGATACGGAGTCACTGTTGAGGACTCCCAGAGCAATTCCCTTCCAACTGTATCCCACTGTGCCGCCACTTCTACTGTGTCTGTCCTGCTGATGAGACAGGAGATATCCGGGGAAGGTGATAGGGTGTCTAGCACATGGTCATACTCACAGAATCATACCTTACATACAATGTCAGTCTGTTGCTTGACGAGTATGTTTATTTCTATTCACTGTTTCCTGCCAGCTGTCCCATTCTAGAAACATGTCCATACATTCGCCCCAATCCACTCAGATTTGATGTTATAAACTAGGCTTGGGGCTTTACCAAAATGTTTCTAGAAATCAAAATGTTTTACATCCATTGCTTCTCTTTCATTTGTCTCCCAATCTGTTTCTCAAACATAATTCCCATTTCATAAATCGTTAGTGTTGTCTATGACCAATGCTTTCAGCCCCAATAATTTCTCCCAAACCATTTACTTAATATGTTCTATGTTCCATGTTCTCTATCATTTTTCCACACCAGACTTGGTTTTCCTTGTATTCGAAATTTCTGTGAAGACAGAACTGAAGTACTGGCTTCATAGTTCTGCCATTTCCCTGTTGAAACTTTATTGCTGGAACAGCACAGCAGGTCAGGCAGCATCCAGGGAACAGGAGATTCGACGTTTCGGGCATAGGCCCTTCTTCAGGAATGAGCAGAGAGTGTTCAGCAGGAGAAGATAAAAGGTAGGGAGGAGGGACTTGGAGGAGGGGAGTTGGAAATGTGATAGGTAGAAAGAGGTCAAGGTGAGGGTGATAGGTCGGAGTAGGGTGGAGGCGGAGAGGTCAAGAAGAAGACTGCAGGTCAGGAAGGCGGTGCCGGGCTGGATCCGGCTGAGACAAGGTGGGGGGAGGGGGGATGAAGAAACTGGTGAAGTCCAAGTTCATCCCCTGCGGTTGGAGGGTTCCCAGTCGGAAGATAAGACGCTCCTCCTCCGACCGTCGGGTTGTTGTGGTTTGGCGGTGGATGAGTCCAATGACCTGCATATCCTCGGTGGAGTGGGAGGGGAAGTTGAAATGCTGTGCCACAGGTTGGTTGGGTTGGTTCGTCCGGGTGGCCCAGAGGTGCTCTCTGAATCGCTCCGCAAGTAGGCGGCCTGTCTCCCCAATATAGAGGAGGCCACACCGGCTGCAGCAGATGCAGTAGATGATGTGGGTGGAGGTGCAGGTGAATCTGTGGCGGATATGGAAGTTTCCCTTGGGGCCTTGGAGAGAAATGAGGGGGGAGGTGTGGGCGCAAGTGTTGCACCTCCTGCGGTTGCAAGGGAAGGTGCCGGGAGTGGTGGTTGGGTCGGTGGGGGGTGTGGATCTGACAAGGGAGTCGCGGAGGGAGTGGTCTCTACGGAAAGCTGATAGGGGAGGGGAGGGAAATATATCCTTGGTGCTGGGGTCTGTTTGGAGGTGGCGGAAGTGACGGCGGATGATGCGCTGTACATGGAGATTGGTGGGGTGGTAGGTGAGGACCAGTGGGGTTCTGTCCTGGTGGCGGTTGGAGGGGCGGGGCTCAAGGGCGGAGGAGCGGGAAGTGGAGGAGATGCGGTGGAGGGCACCGTCGACCACGTCGGGGGGGAAATTGCGGTCCTTGAAGAAGGAGGCCATCTGTGTTGTACGTATTTTGAACTGGTCCTCCTGGGAGCAGATGCGGCGGAGACGAAGGACCTCCTTCTTCAAGGACCGCAATTTTCCCCCCCGACGTGGTCGACGGTGCCCTCCACCGCATCTCCTCCACTTCCCGCTTCTCCGCCCTTGAGCCCCGCCCCTCCAACCGCCACCAGGACAGAACCCCACTGGTCCTCACCTATCACCCCATCAATGTCCATGTACAGCGCATCATCCGCCGTCACTTCCGCCACCTCCAAACAGACCCCAGCACCAAGGATATATTTCCCTCCCCTCCCCTATCAGCTTTCCGTAGAGACCACTCCCTCCGCGACTCCCTTGTCAGATCCACACCCCCCACCGACCCAACCACCACTCCCGGCACCTTACCTTGCCACCGCAGGAGGTGCAACACTTGTGCCCACACCTCCCCCCTCATTTCTCTCCAAGGCCCCAAGGGAAACTTCCATATCCGCCACAGATTCACCTGCACCTCCACCCACATCATCTACTGCATCCGCTGCAGCCGGTGTGGCCTCCTCTATATTGGGGAGACAGGCCGCCTACTTGCGGAGCGATTCAGAGAGCACCTCTGGGCCACCCGGACGAACCAACCCAACCAACCTGTGGCACAGCATTTCAACTCCCCCTCCCACTCCACCGAGGATATGCAGGTCATTGGACTCATCCACCGCCAAACCACAACAACCCGACGGTCGGAGGAGAAGCGTCTTATCTTCCGACTGGGAACCCTCCAACCACAGGGGATGAACTTGGACTTCACCAGTTTCTTCATCCCCCCTCCCCCCACCTTGTCTCAGCCGGATCCCTCCAGCCCGGCACCGCCTTCCTGACCTGCAGTCTTCTTCTTGACCTCTCCGCCTCCACCCTACTCCGACCTATCACCCTCACCTTGACCTCTTTCTACCTATCACATTTCCAACTCCCCTCCTCCAAGTCCCTCCTCCCTACCTTTTATCTTCTCCTGCTGAACACTCTCTGCTCATTCCTGAAGAAGGGCCTGTGCCCGAAACGTCGAATCTCCTGTTCCCTGGATGCTGCCTGACCTGCTGTGCTGTTCCAGCAATAAAGTTTCAACTTTGATCTCCAGCATCTGCAGACCTCACTTTCTCCTCCCATTTCCCTGTTCTCTGGTTTCAAACTGTAAGGAAACTGCACTTGTTTTCTCATATTTCTCACATTGACATGATTTACCCAGTTATAAAATGTTCACTCTTATAAATGTACTCTTCAGAAATTCATCAATTCCTGCCTTAAACTGCTCTTTAGTGACCTTCCACACCATACACTCACAGGAGCATAGACTCTGTGCCTACAGAAGTACAGCACGATCTATATTAGTCCCACTTTCCTACAGTAGACCCATAGCCTGGAATGTTATGACCCTTCCAAGTTTTCGTCCAAGTATGTTTTAACGATTTTGAGGTTACCCTTGATAATTCCCGTCGCAGGAAGTAATCCCATAACGCGGAACACTCTCGAGGTTAAAAACATGTTTCAATCCTCTCTGAACATCAAATTCTTCTAAACGTGTGTTCCTTTATTCTCGACTCTCTGACTAAAAGGAACAGCTTCTGTCAATCCATCCCGTCCGTGTTGCTCATAATCTTATCCTTCTGAATTCTCTGCTCCAAAGTAAACAACCCGATCTTACCCAGCCTCTCTCCATAGCTGATAGGCTCCATCCCAGAGAACATCCTAGTGAATCACCTCTGCACCCTCTCCAGTACAATCACATCCTTCCTGGAATGTGGGTCCCAGAGCTACATACAGTACTCTATTTTGGCTGAACCAAAGCCCTGTATTACTCTTATACTCTACGCCCTCATCAGGAAACACTACACACAAGGCCGAATTCTTAACTAGTCCATTAACCTGTCCAGTCACATTCAGGAATGTGTGGAGAAATACACTCTGAGTTTACCAGTGTGCTGCCATTCATTGTGTCCTCCTCTGCCTGGTTCCTTCTCCCAAAGTGCATCACCTCATATCTATCACGATTGAATTCTATCTGCTATTGATCTGCCAATCTGACCATTCCATCTGCATCTTCCTGTAACTTAAGGCCTTCCTCCTCACTGCTAACCACCCAGCCAATCTTTATGTCAAACATACACTTACTTACCACACCTCCCATACAATCCACCGAGCCCCCTCCACATTCACATTTTTTTATGAATAACACAACAAGAAGGGACACAGCACTGATCCCTGTAGTACACCAGGGGACACTGATCTCAACTCACACAAACAGCCTTCTCTCACCACCCTCTGTTTCCTGTTACTAAGACAATTTTCGTTGTAACTTGTCAAATTATCCATAATAGTGTTAGATTTTACTTTATTTTTCAGTTTCCCAGGTGGGCATTTGTCAAAGGCCTTCCTACAAACTTAACAATCTCAAAGTAATTCAATCAAATCCATTGGATGTGACTGCCTTCTGATAAAGTCATGATAATTATCCCTGATCAAACCTTGCGACTCTGATTGGAGTTCAATTTTCTCCTTCCCTAACAGTTTCCTTAACTGTGATCAAATACTCACTCGTCCATAGTTACTTGGCCTATCTCTCCCACCCTTACTGTGAAGTGGAATCGTATTAGCAGTCCTCCAGTTGTCTGGCATCTCCCCTCTGGTCCGATTCTAATTAAAATATTCAGTCAGGGTCTTTCCTTCCTTGACCCCCAACAGCCACCTGTGATACAACTCATTCAGACATGGAGATTGGTCCAAATTTATACAGAACAAAACCTCAAATCCCTGCTCATATTTTACATCAAACTGTTCAAGAGTTTTCCAGTCCATCTTCTTGCAGTCTGTACCTGCATCCTCCTTCTCCCAAGTAAAATAGATGTGAAGGTCTCATGTTTCAATCCATCAATGTTCTCCAGCTTGACACACAGATTGCCCCTTTGGTTTCTAATGGGCACTAACTGTTTGCTGATTATTCTGTTCTACTTGTCCGTGTAGAATATCGTGGGATTCTTCCTGATCTTGCCTACTTGTACTTCTCCATGTCCCTCTGTTATTCAGTCCCCACTGTTTCTAAGTTTCACTACAATCACCTCTCATGTTTTGAAATTCGAGATCTCAGCCTAAGTTTCCACATCAGACAATCTTGCCATCGTAGGGATTAATCTGGAGGATACCATTTGCAGTTCCTTTATAGTCAGTGTATTCTTTCTGAGATTTGAACTCCAAACGATACCCAATACTCTAATTTTAGTCTCACCAACACTCGATGCAACTGGTTCACTACATCCTCTATATTCCAATTACCTTCACAAGAATGTAAACCTAACTTTTACTTTCCTATTTGTATATGTTCTTCCCAATACCTCTCGGTTTAACTTTTCTTATGAGCTTACTGTGTGAGTTCTTAAAAAAGAGCTCCTGAATATCCAACTATACGTTATACATTGTTACATCATTGCCTATCATCTTCAAACCATTCCAAAAAATGTTTGCCACTTCTGGTTTTCCTTTCATCGGTACATTCTCACACTCCCCAGTTATGTTATTACCTACTAAAACTCTAGTAGCATGCTCTTTGTAATCGAGTCCAACAGATACCCGACTGCGGATGAAAAGATAACTGGTCTGTAGTTCACCATTCTCCAAATTCATCCTTTCTTAAACTGTTGGATAATATTTATAACCTTTGCCTTGTCCAGATTGGCTAAATGCCTTTCAGGAATGTGTCGGAAAATAAAGTGACAATCCGCGATGCAATCGCCATGTCTATTGCTGCTTCCTCTGAAATTCTTGTATGAAGTACATCTAGTCTGTCAGATTTATAAATACTTAATCCAGCTTTCTTTTCAAAGATGACCTCATCACTGATAAGAATGATCTTAGACTTTACTTACACAAGTCCCAGGGTCACTTGGTATTTCTAGAAGAATGTCTGGACATTCTTCCATGAAGATAGACACAAAGAAACTGTTTCTTTTCCCTGCGATTTCTCTGTTCTCTGCAATAAATTATCCTGAACGCACACCAACTATTACACATTTGACCTTGTTTTTGTTATTTTTTCATACATTGATAGACGCTTTTTAGCAGTCATCATGTTTTTCTTTCATTTGCACGATTTTTCTCTTTTTGATTTTCTTCTCAGTATCTTGGTCATCCTTTGCTGGGTCCTACATTTCTCTGAATCCACTGGCTTATTGCAACACTTGGCATTTTTCGAAGCTGCCTCCTTTCATCTAATAGGTAGATGAAGGTGGGGTTGAAAGTGATAGTCGGAGAGGAGGGTGGACTAGATTGATAGGAAGGAAGGTGGACACATAGGAACATTCAAAAGGGCGGTGCTGACTTGGAAGTTTGGAGTGGGATAAGGTGGCATTAAGGGAAACGGGGAAGTGGGGAAATCCACTTTGATCCCCTGTGGTTAGAGGGACCTAAGGCAGAAGAGGAGGCTTTCTTCCTCCAGGTTTCTGGTGGCTCGGGTTTGGCGATGGAGCAGGCCCAGGACCCTCATGTCCTTGGCAGAATGGGAAGGGGAATTAAAGTGCTCAGCCACAAGCTGATGGAGTTATTGAATGTGGCTGTCCCAGAGATGTTCTCTGAAATGATACACAACTTGACCTCCTGCCTCGCCAATGTAGAGAAGACCACATTGGGTTTAATGGATGCAGTAGATGAGGCGTTCTGTCTCCCTTCATCACGTATCACATTCAACCCCACCTTCATCTACCTATCGCAATCCCAGCTACCTCCCCCCTGTCGCACCCCCTCCTCATTTATCTCTCAGTACCCTTGGCCCATAAGCTTCATTCCTGATGAAGGGCTTATGCCCGAAATATCTATTAATCTGCTCTTAATATGCTGCCTGACTGTGCTTTTCCAGCACCGCACTCTTCGACTCTGATCTCCAGCATTTGTCGTCCCCACTTTCTGCTCACACCTTCATGGCTTGCATGACTCAGATTTATAACAGTTACTGCAAATACAACAAAAACTGCCGTGTACTCAAACAACATAAAAGAAAACCAATGCATTGTGGTCACTGTTTCCAAAAGGTCTTTTCCAGCAAAATTTTCAATTAGCTCTTCACTGAACACCAATTCCTAAATAACCTGATCTCGGGCTCAGTGCTCGACATAATGTTCATGTAAACCATGTCACACGTGGTCATGAAATCCATTTTCCCAGCATTAGCATTAAATTGGGTTAACACAGTTTAGATATAATGTAAACAGTACATTATGCCTGCAATACCCTCAAATGGATATATCTCATTTCCTATTTTATAACATGCCCAGCATTTGTACTGCAGCTTTCACTTTGATATATCACTCCCATCAATGTTTGATCCTCCTTGCTGTTTTTGCGCTCCACCCTACTAGATTCTGTGGAATCTGAGCGACGTGGCCTCTGGGGAGATTAATGGTAGATATAATCTCACCACATCATTTATGATTTTCTCAAACTTTAATTTCTCCAGATCTCCCGTTATGCTGATGGTGTAGAGAAGGACAATGATCTTCCAATAATGCCCTGTATTCCCCCAGCGAGGTGAGACAGCTCTAACCTGGGTGGGAACCTTACAGCAGACTGGTAAAGTGTTGCTGCTGCTGTACAGTGTCTTAGCGAGATCACATCTGGAGTAGTGTGTACAGATTTAATCTCTTCAAAGAAGAAAGGATGTTGTTATATTGGAAGCAGCTCAGAGATGGTTACCTCAGCTGATTCCTGCGATGAAGGTGCGAGCTTATAACGAAAGGATGATCAGGTTGACCCAGTAGCCATTGGAGTTTACAAAAATTAAAGATGATCTTATTTGAACATAGATGACGGAAGGAGTTAACAAGTGAAATGAATTACACAGATAAAGGAGGAATCCATTCTGTTCTCCAGCCTGTTACACAGGATCAACAGGAGGATATTCAGGCGTTCGAGCCTGTTTCACCAAATAGAACGAAGCTATTCAACCCCTATACATTTACAGAAGGAGGCTAATCAGCCCCACGAGCCTATAAAAGTTGGCCATGCTGCACCAGTATGCTGTTAAACAGAAAAAGGATCAGTCCATTCAGCCTCCTCAAGTCTGTAACATAGGAACTGGAAGAGGTCACACAGTGACTGGAGATTGTTACACTGGGATAACAGGAGGCCATTCAGACCCACCGAGCCGATTGCAAGGGAATTGGACAAGGATAGAAACTATCTGAGACTTCTTTCATGAGAAAGGAAGAGGTAATTTAGACACGTGTCTGTTGGATGAGAACAAGAGAAGACCAATCAATCCCTCGGTCCCATCTCCGGGATACATGAGGAGAACGTTCAGTATATCCACCTGTTATGAGAAGACCCATCAGCCCCTCAAAATGTTACCCAGCAACGGGAAGATTCCATAATCTCCCAATCCTCTAAAGCATCAACACTAGGAGGTCATTCTGGCCTTGGAGATGACAACATGGGAACACCAGAAAGACATCAGCTCATCGATATTGTACACCAGCAGGATGATGAGTCCATTCAGTGACACATGGCTCTTACACAGCAATTGGAGCAGATCTATTAAAGTCGTGTGCCCATTAAACAAGAATTCAAAGAAAATGTAAAAGTTTTCGAAAGGGAAGAACTTATAATAATGGTACACATTAGGGACAAAATTGTAACTATAAATTATTGTAATTTAAGGCAAATTGTTTGAGTCCATTGTTCAGGACATTTGCAAACTTAAACTACATTCCATCAGAGTCAACATGGTTTTACAAAGGCGAAATCGTGTTTGAAGTGTTTGCTTGAGTTATTTGAAGATGTCACAAACGAGGTGGATCGTAGGAATCTTGGAGATGGAACATATCTGGTCTTCGTGAAGGCATCGGATATGTCGCTTCTCCAAAACGTAAATGGTAAGATCAGACAACATGAGTTTCGGAGTAATTTATTAGCTTGAATGGAGGATTGGTGAGCCAACAAAATGTAGTCAGATGGAATAAATGTGTAATTTTCTTTTGACAAATGCAATTTGTGAGGTGCCATTGATTTCAGTACTCATGCCTCAACCATTTGCGATCGATGGTATTACTGTACTTGGTTGACGGGACAGAAAATACGATGCCACATTTTCAGATGACACTAATTTCGGTGGGAAATTACTTCGGAATAATGATGCAAGAGATATTGAAACTATATGGATAGGTTGGGTGAATGGGCCAACATTTGGCAAGTAAAATGAAAATGAATAAATATGGGGCTATTCAAGTTGGCCTTTATAATAGAAAGACAAATTATTATCTAATGGAGGGAAAGTTCAAAGTGCTTAGGTGCAGCGGGATCTGGGTGTCTGCTTGTATATCACAGAAAACCTGCATGCGGGTACTGCAAGTAATGAGAAATGCAAGCATAATGTCAGTGTTTATTTATAAAAGGATAGAGAAGAAAGGTAGGGGATGTTGGTGTAGCTATGCAAGGCATTAGTGAGGCTGCAACTGGAGTACAGTTTGGGTGTCCTGCAGAATGAGTATTTCCATTGGAGGCAATTCAGAAGAGTTTCATTAGATTGATTCCATAATTGAAGTGTTTGTCTTATGAAGATAAATTGAGCAGTTTAGGTCTATACTCTCAAGTTCATAAGAATGAAAGGAGATCTCATTGAGGTCTGTAAAATGCTAAAAGTAATTTAAAGTGTAGATATGGAGTGGATGTTTTTATCATGTGGCGCAATCTACAACAAGAGACTAGAGTTTAGGATGGAGAGATGGCAGGAAAGTGGAACAGAGGGCGTGTTGACATCAGCCTCATCGAGGGGTTGGATTCCTCACAGATGCTCCTTGTTCTTATTCAACTCTTCGACTGTGTTGCACAGGAATGGGGCAGGACAGGGTATCATACAGAAACAGGCACTCAGGATAAACCAGCCTCAACCAGTTAGACAGAACGTAACCAGTAGGGTCACGCAGTGACCAGTGGTGGATCTTCAACTATTTACAATCTATATTAATGATAAGAAGGATGGAACAGATATACAGATGCTGAGTTTGGTGATGTCGCTGTGGTAAGCAAGGGATTATATTATCAAGAGAGGGTGGAGAGTCTGCAAATAGATCCAGAGAGGTAAAGGCAATAGACAATTGTTTGGCAAGTGGAATTTAACATGATATAACCTGTAATTTCATTTACAGGAATAATGGAAGGCAGTATGTGACTGAAATGGAGAGGGATTACAGGATTTAGTAATACTGTGTACTGGGAGGTTCACTCAGATCCGTTCAGACATGGGAGGTTTTGCTCCATCACTGATCGTCTGCTCCCAGACACTGCTAGCGACCCGATTGCTCTCCGTACACATGGAATACTTTGATGTGGTTGATTGGTGGTGGGGATGGTGTTTTGAAATGTGCATTAAGGGGACGGCCTTTATCCAAGATATATTCATTTCTTTCTACGTGGAGACACGATGACGATGGGAATGGCTGACTGCTTCTGAACGAAGAGACCGTGACTGTTGCCAGGACAGTGGGTATTCACCAACATGATATACTGTGCATGGACACACTGTAACATTAATAGAGAGAGAACTCCTTCAGTTCCTCTACCTCTCCCCATTGACATGGGTACTCCGCAGATGCCATGTACTCCAACGGGAATCCCAATTTCCTGGATACACCCGGCAGCTCCCTGCTGTGGGAGAAACAATGTAATACCTCATCCACCATATATATCCTCCATCACCGACTGGCGACATTGATGTTTAGATACTGGTAAATGATGGATATGTCACCTCGTCCTGCCTGGAAAGTTCTGGATCATAGAACCTGAATGAAACTGTGACCCTAACAGCCACTGGCAGCACCATCCTCCCCCTGGTGTGAAGCTGCAGGTCATGTTGAAGGAGGTTACACTGCTCTGTGACCAGCTCCTTGTTCAATCAGGGTCCCCTCACACTCTGCTCCTGGGTTAAGTGAAGCTTGGGAAGCTGTTCCTGGAAAACCCGATGTGGATACAGCAGATCCCTTTCCCAACACACACTCACTGTGTGGTTTCAAGCTTCCCCTATCTGCAGCCTCTGCTCCATTTGTTGTTCATGTTACAGACCCAGATGCTGTAACTACAGTCCCCATGCTCCATCCCGAGTTGGGTCACCAAATCCTCGGTTCTCCCTGAATGTCTGAGGCAGCTCACAGCACAACCTCCAGCAAACCATCCCCAGTCACTCCACTAAATTTTCAATTACAGGAGTCAGTCACAAACCCATCGGCTACAAGTGTTGTGGACCAGTCCATATCCCCCCAAAATGCCTTAAGAAGGCCGTTTAGATACAAACCTTTCCTTATTTTTAATACAGATGGCAATTGTGCGTTCCAGATATGTTGTGACTGGTCAAACCATTCGACATTAAGCAAAATATAATCTATTAAAATGCTTTAGTTGAAATGAAATCAAAGAAAAGAACATTTTGGGATAGCTTATATGTTGGAACACTTACACAAACAATAGATACC